>NC_037331.1:56474860-56778054 GCF_002263795.3 Bos taurus
CAAGATCAAAAGCTAAAACTCTTTGTCAAACTGCTTTGTATCTATCAACAGGGTTGAAGCTGTCAAATTTTTCTGGGCCATACATGACCTGTAGGTCTTCACAGCGTAATGCTGTAGTTTAGTTGCTCAGTTGTTTCCGACTCTTTGCAACCCCTTGGACTGTAGCCCTCTAGGCTCCTCTGTGCATAGGATTTCCCCAGCAAGAATACTGGAGTGGGTTGCCACTTCCTCCTCCAGGGGATCTTCCCCACCCAGGGATCGAACCTGTGTCTCCTCCTTGGCGGGTGCATTATTTACCAGTGAGTCACCGGGGAAGTCCTCACAGTATAATAATCAGTGCATATTAAGAGACTTGAGAAAGCAGTGAGTGATGCTCATGGGTGGGTTTGGGCAGACAAGGGGTTTGTCCGGTTTGCTACAATTTTAGGAAAATCACATAAAGTGAAACCCTTCCCACAGGTAGCTGTTTTGTGGCCCTTGCCATGTACCAAACCAAACTCTGGGTATGTGGGATGAAGTTTGCAAGAAATATGCACTTAAATAGTTTGGTATCTTGGATTTTATAGATTTTATGCTTCAAGATAGTTTTTTTTTTTTTTTCCGAATCCCCAAGCAGACCTGGTCTGAATCCTACTCTGCCCTTTGATTAGCTGTGCATGCTCTGGGCAAACTTCTGTTTAATTGCCTTTAAAATAGAGAAAGTAATTGTACTTATCTCAACGTGAGTTTGAGGGTTTCATCAAATCTATAGAAGTGTTTAAGCACTATCAGTACATGTTAGCCATTAGTAATTGTGGTAGCAACACCAGTCCATAATATTATTATTATTGTAGAAGTAATACCTATGTTGTTGTTGTTATTGAATGAATCAAGTTCGGCTGCTTCCCGTTTACAAGATCAATTACACATTCACAAATGGTAGAAAAGAAAGATGCCTTTAATCAAAATGCCAGCCATCTGGGGACATGGTGAACTCAGCATTCCCCAAAACCACCTCCAAAGATTCTGCTCAGCAACAAAAGCTTTTAAAAGAAACAAGGAAGTAACCTCAGTTCATCATGGAGATAGGGTGTCAGAATCACCGCCATTCTTCAACTGTGCGCAGACTTGTCCAACCCTTGTGATCGTCCTCTAGATGTTATCTTGTTCATACAGTTCGATCACACATTTTGTTCAGATTACTGAAGGGAAAGCTAGAGAAGAGATCTGGTCATTTGTTCATTACTTATTCTTCATTTCTACTTCTTTGATCTACAGAAAGAATGGACAAGTTAGGCAAAGTATTGTGTGATTAAAAGATTTGAAAGCTGTGTTGGGCTGGGGATGAGTAGAACATGAGGGTGCCTGGTTTAAAAGTTAGTTATAGTGTATCTCTGCTAAAGTGACAAGGAAAAGGGGCTTCCTGCTGAAGGCAGTTTCCTATAAGAGCTGCTTTATTGTTGTTTATTATTGCTGTTTAGTTGCTAAGTCGTGTCCAACTCGACCCAACGGACTGTAGCCCTCCAGGTCCTCTGTCCTTGGGATTTCCCAGGCAAGAATACCGTAATGGGTTGCTGTTTTCTTCTCCAGGGGATTTTCCTGGCCCAGGGATTGAACCTGCATCTACTGCACTGGCAGGCAGATTTTTACTGCTGAGCCACCAGGAAAGCCCCTAAAAGAGCTACTTACTTTTTAACTAATTCTAAGGTGAGAAATAGGTCCTGATCATTGGCAAGGTTATTTTTCTGGGCACTGAAGACCTAATTTCTTCCTCTTTCTGAATTAGAGAACAGGCTCTCTGAATAGGGAGTTTTTCCATGGCAGTCCTACCCTGAGCACCTTTCTGTCTTTACAGAAAAAGTGCCCACTATAAGTGGACATGCTGTGGGTAAAAGCCGGGCCCACCGTGTGTCATGGTGACGTGTTTCAGCTCTCTGTAAGTGCCACATCTGTCACCCTGTCTCCTGGTAACACCAACAGGGCGACTGGCTTCCACTCCTGTCACAATTCCAGATAACAGTAGCCTTATTTTTACCATCTAAATGGGTTGTACTTCTTGTTCTTCTACCAACTGCTGTTTAAGCTTTAAAATACTCTCACTAGTTGAGGGGAGTTGGGGGAGGGTAGAGCACCATTGTAATCAGTTCCTTTCAAATGTCTCGTTGTACATGGAAGGAGACTTTATAAAGAGGCATATATGGCCATTTGTTCACCCCCGCAACTATTGGACTCCAGAGTTCCTTCCAGTTGGTAAATGCATCTGTGTACATAGTTCTGTTCAGCACCATTTATAGTGAGGGTGACTCAGTTCAGCAGGAGCCATGTCTAAGACATAGCTCTACATTTGTCTAAAGTTTTTGTGTGCTATGGACTGTGTTTGAGGGAAGAAGAAGACAGAATTCTATAAGGGGGAATTCTGGGGGAAATTTGGGTATATATAATGGAAGGTTTCTTGAAGACCTTATAGCCATCTACTAACCTTATTCTCAGGTATTGGTGGAAATGGCCATTATACTCAATCTAGTTGTAATATGCATGCAACCACTGTGGCATGGAGTTCTTGCTAAAGGTGATTTGTACTTAAATTCCAACATTAATATGAATTGAACCTTGGCCGACAGTAATTTTTTATTTTTAACAAATTATGAGTCTACAGCTTTCATGCAGACACTTAAAGTCTCTTAAAATTACAGGTGAAAAATATGTCAGTGAAATATTGGACATCTCGGCCTTTTAACAGGGTTAAATGTTCCTAAACTGATGAAGTGAATAAATAAAATGACATTGTAAGGTAGATATTGGAATTGACAACATGTCTTAAATGTGCCAGGATGAGAGATTAGCATGACAAGTTGTTTGCACTGGGCCTAAACCAGATATGACAGAGATAAATAGTCAATCATATGGATTCAGAGAGAGATTCTCTTAGTACAGTGACTGTAAAGATTTAATGAAAATCTTCTCATTTTTGAGTAATTTTTATGATTTACTAAAATCATTAAAAATAATGTCACTTAAGATATATCACTATTCATAGAATATATGTTGAAATAAATAGTCTAAGAATGTTAATCTCGTAGATTACATTGGAGATACATTGGAGATAGTGTGGTTAAGATGTAGAAAAACCGAAGATGAAAAATTGAATGCATTTCAACTAACTAGATTTGTGTTTTCAGGTTGAGACATAAGAGCAGCTAAAAAGTGCAGAGTATATAACAAAGTAATATATTGAGCTTAGAGGGTATTTCTGCTAGCCCATACTGGTGAGCTCTTAAATATTTGTCCTAAAAAGTGTGCAGAAATATTAATTTGTCATATCTGTGTGTTGCAAATTATTATACACATGCAAGGAGTCAACTTGCATCTCTTGGTACTGTGTGTGTGTGTGTGCACACACGTGTGTGTGTGTGTGCATGTACTCAGTCTCTCAGTCATGTCTGACTCTTGCAAGCCAGTGGTCTATAGTCCACTAGGCTCCTCCATCCACGGAATTTTCCATTTAAGAATACTGGAGTGGGTTGCCATATCCTCCTCCAGGGGATCTTCCCAACCCAGGGATTAAACTGCATCTCTTGCATCACCTGCATTGGCAGGTGGATTCTTTACCCCTAACATGGCCATAAAGTAGCATCCTTGGGCCTCCCATAGCCTGGTGGCTTTGACTGTCTTGACTTAGCTACTGCTATTGGTAAATGCCACTTCTCTGAGCTTTTAGTCTCAAGTTGTACATATGAGTCTATAATATTTTCCCATGAAAACTCGAAGAATCCAATTCCCAATTAAACTGCATTTCTCTTAATCCACATTCACTTACCACTGGTTACCTCTCTTATTGTGCTTATACTGTTTTAAATGTACTTCAGTTCAGTTCAGTTCAGTTGCGCAGTCGTGTCCGACTCTTTGAGACCCCATGAATCGCAGCATGCCAGGCCTCCCTGTCCATCACCAACTCCCGGAGTTTACTCAAACTCATGTCCATCGAGTTGGTGATGCCATCCAGCCATTTCATCCTCTGTCATCCCCTTCTCCTCCCACCTTCAATCTTTCCCAGCTTCAGGGTCTTTTCTAATGAGTCAGTTCTTCGTATCAGGTGGACAAAGCATTGGAGTTTCAGCTTTAGCATCAGTCCTTCCAAAGAACACCCAGGACTGATCTCCTTTAGGATGGACTGGTTGTATCTTCTTGCAGTCCAAGGGACTCTCAAGAGTCTTCTCCAACACTACAGTTCAAAAGCATCAATTCTTTGGTGCTCAGCTTTCTTCACAGTCCAACTCTCACATCCATACATGACCACTGGAAAAACGATAGCCCTTGACTAGATGGACCTTTGTTGGCAAAGTAATGTCTCTGCTTTTGAATATTCTATCTAGGTTGGTCATAACTTTCCTTCCAAGGAGTAAGCATCTTTTAATTTCCTGGCTGCAATCACCATCTGCAGTGATTTGGGAGCCCCAAAAAATAAAGTCTGACACTGTTTCCACTGTTTTCCCATCTATTTGCCATGAAGTGATGGGACCAGATGCCATGATCTTCATTTTCTGAATGTTGAGCTTTAAGCCAACTTTTTCACTCTCCTCTTTCACTTTCATCAAGAGGCTTTTTAGTTCCTCTTCACTTTCTGCCATAAGGGTGGTGTCATCTGCATATCTGAGGTTATTGATATTTCTCCCCGCAGTCTTGATTCCAGCTTGTGCTTCTTCCAGCCCTGTGTTTCTCATGATGTACTCTGCATATAAGTTCAATAAGCAGGGTGACAATATACAGCCTTGACTTACTCCTTTTCCTATTGTACTTAAAAGTAGGTAAATTCTTTGCTGAGCAAAAGTTTCATTGAAAACAAATATTTTAAGTTAGAAATGCGTCAGGAAATGCAGCAATAATGATTTTGTGTGTGTATGTGTGCTCAGTCACTCAGTTGTGTCTGACTCTTTGTGACCCCATGGACTGAAGCCCTCTGATCTCCTCTGCCCATTGGATTTTCCAGGCAAGAGTGCTGGAGTGTATTGCCATTTCCTTCTCCAGTGGATCTTCCTAACCAAGGGATCTAACCCACCCACATCTCCTGTGTCTCCTGCTTTGGTGGGCAGATTCTTTTCCCTCTGAGTCACCAGGAAAGCCTGATAACAATTTTATAACTCCTCAAATCTGTGGATGCTATACATTTTTTTTCCTTTTCATTATTAATTTTTAAGATTTTGATTTTATAGGAGTCAGTTGCATAGCACCCAAGCACAAAAGAATCACAATTAACTTTAACTATTCTTAGACTTGTGGTTGCTGAGGGAAGGAGGGGTAAAAGGGGAGGGATGGATTGGGAATTTGGGGTTAGTGGGTACAAACTAGTATATACAGGATGGATAAACAAATTGTCCTCCTGTATAGCACAGTGGTCTATCTTCAATATCCTGTGATAAGCCATAATGAAAAATAATATGAAAAAGGACATATATAACAATCACTTTGCTGTACAACAGAAATTAATACATTGTAAATCAACTATATTTCAATAAAATTTTAAAAAATTAACTGGTCTTAAAAGGAGATTGAAACCAACATTATGCAGTGTATGGCTTTCTCTGCACCCAGCAAGTTAGCTGATAGGCCCTCTAAAGAGCTGGAGAAGATCATAGGAATTCAAATATTGAGCAGGAAGTTATAGGAAGAGCTTGGAGTATAAAAAGCTGGAAATAACTCCAATTCTGCCAATTTCTTTTTAGCCCACCAAACCTATATTTTACTTTCTTTCAATTAGTATTCCCTGTGCTGTACAGCAGAAATTAACACAACATTGTAATCAACTATACTTCAATTAAAAAAAAGAAAGAAAAATTAGCATTATATTCCCTACCTTATAGCACTGATAAGAGGTTTAAATGATACAATGAACCAAGGCACAGTAAATGCTTAATAGTCAGAAGCCTCATTGCCTCACCTTCTTTAAGTGTATGTAGTTACTACCCTACTGAAAAGCTTCCACCTAAGTTAAACACACACACACACACACACACACACACACACTCTAAATTATAAAATGCATGTGTACCAAGTAAATGATCATCATCACAGGGAGAAATTTTGACTGTAATATCATGGTTAATTTAGATTAAGACAGTATCATGGGGTAAATTTGGATCTTAGTGGGTTTTTTCCTTCAGGTGTTCTATTTGAGAGTTGAAAGTAAGTTGTTGATGTTGTTTTATGTACTTGCTAAAAAAATATGCTTGATCTTTTTCTTCATTAGGGGGAGTTTGTTGCTTGTCTCCTGTCCCTATTACGGCAAATGACAGATAGACATTATCAGCAGCTTCTTGATAGTTTCAACACAAAAGAAGAACTAAGGGTAAGTGACATTATACGGTGTTCTTTAGTATGTCTTTTTAGTTTCTCTTTTTCTTATTTATCATCATTCAGATAAATTTTTGACCATTGCTTTATCTGATTCCATTAAATTCTGTTTATCAGATTTATCCACAGATTTGCTCTTCTGTAAATTGACTTTTTAAAATTTCTGTACCCAAGCCAAGAAATTAACTCTTATTTTGGATAAGCATATAAGGTTTGAAACACCTATCATCAAAGTCCAATAAAGTAACCTAGAAATAGAGTAACAAAACTAATGAGACAAAATCAAATAGACTAAGTCTAGTAGTGGTAATGATGCCTTAATAGAAAATAAGGGAGAATATATTTTAGCTGATTTCATCCTGCTAAAGCCACAGTGAGAAGTTCTGGCTACAACATTCTGACTAGGGAGGCAGAGTTTATATTTGATATTCTCTATAGGCTGTAGTCTAATCACTATGCTATGCTACTCTGACAGTCTAACATTAAATAGGAAATATTGATGTCTGGTTTGTAAAAGTCTGATCTTTGCTAAAATTTAGGGAACCTTAATGCTTCCTTCCTTTAAGGCTTCCTGGTGTGCTGCCATCCATGGGGTCGCAAAGAGTTGTATACAGATGGCAACTAAACAACAACAATGCTTCCTTTGTTCACTAAAATCTTAGAAGTTGATTGTCCTCAGTCATAGGAATGATCTGTCATTAATTATGTTTATTTCTCTACCATTGCTTCAGTTTCCAGACAGCTTTATACATACACCATCAAAATGGAAGGGTTTCTCTAGTGCTGGTGAAACCACCGTCCTTCTCAGATGGGACTTGAACCCACAATCTTTGACTTAGGAGGGGACTCAAAACCTGTCTTTCCTATTGAATCTGCTCACCTTCTCACCTGAACTTACTGAAGCTCAGGTTCTTTTGTTTTGTCACAGAAAGAATTCAGCAAGAGGCGAAGTGATAGGCAAACAGTGAGTTCATTAGCATAAGATGCTTGTGAAAGATACAGGTGGGCCAGCAAGAGTGCAACCCCGAGAACAAAGAGGGCTACATTTTTTGTAATCAAAGAAAAAGTGGGGAAAAGACTACCTTCTTCCTCGTTAGGGGGTAGATATAAAGGTTTTACATCATCAGTTCTGTCTTTGAACCCCGTGTGGTCTGAGACTGTCATGGCACTATTTAAGTCACATGTAGATTAGCAAAAGGGTGTTGCTGCTGCTGCTGCTAAGTCTCTTCAGTCGTGTCCAACTCTGTGTGACCCCATAGATGGCAGCCCACCAGGCTCCACTGTCCCTGGGATTCTCCAGGCAAGAACACTGGAGTGGGTTGCCATTTCCTTCTCCAATGCAGGAAAGTGAAAAGTGAAAGCGAAGCCACTCAGTCGTGTCCGACTCACAGCGACCCCAGGGACTGCAGCCTATCAGGCTCCTCAGTCCATGGTATTTTCCAGGCAAGAGTACTGGAGTGGGTTGCCATTGCCTTCTCCGGCAAAAGGGTGTTAACATATACTAAAATAGAGTAATTCATCTCAGATTTTGGTATAATATCCTCTTTCAAATCGTTTCTTTCCCCTTTCACCTGTATTCCTGTCTTGACTACATACAGAAATGCTGCTCTTCAAAAACCATTAACTTCCTGACTTCGTGTAACGTATCTATTGTTTTGTGTTTTAACTATCACGACTTGTTCACAAGTCGAGTGTGCCTTTCACTTGAATGCACCTGATCTTCCTTAAAGGTGGTATAGATTGTTGCTAGGTTACTATCTTTTTTTGAGTGATTAGCCTATAACAGTCTCACAAACCCTCTTAAAATTCTGTTTGTCTTTAATCCTCTAGTGAGATTCCCAAACTATTTAATTTCCCTCCTCTGTCTCTATCACTGAGGGATGAAAAATTATAAGACAGTGGATATAGTTACACTGTAAGAATTCCATGATTAAAAGCCTTCATGGTGTCAATGGATAGGGAAAAAGTGGAAGCAGTGTCAGATTTCATTTTGGGGGGCACCAGAATCACTGCAGATAGGGACTGCAGCCATGAAATTAAAAGATGCTTGCTCCTTGGAAGAAAAACGATGGCAAACCTAGACAGTGTATTAAAGAATAGAGAGATCACTGCTGACAAAGGTCCATATAGTCAAAGGTATGGTTTTTCCAATAGTCATGTATAGATGTGAAAGTTGGACCATAAAGAAGACTGAGCACTGAAGAATTGATGCTTCTGAACTGTGGTGCTGGAGAAGACTCTTGAGAGTCCCTTGGACAGCAGGGAGATCAAACCAGTGAATCCTAAAGGAAATCAGTCCTGAATACTCATTGGAAGGACTGGTGCTGAAGTTGAAGCTCCAAAACTTTGGCCACCTGATGTGAAGAGCCGACTCATTGGAAAATACCCCGATGCTAGGAAAGATTGAGGGCAAGAGGAGAAGGATGCAATAGAGGATGAGATGAATGGATAGTATCACTGACTCATTGAACATGAGTTTGAGCAAACTCAGTGAAGAACAGGGAAGCGTGACGTGCTGCAGTCCATGGGGTCACAGATAGTTGGACATGACTTAGTGACCGAACAATGGTGTCTTAGAGCAATATTTATAGTTTCAATACAGACAGTGCATAAGGATCACTTCTGTTTGACTTTTAAAAGTTGTATGATCTCAGATGAATTTTTCAGTTACCTTGGATCAGTTTACAAGCTGAGTCATATGAAACAAAGAATAGATTTGGGCAGGTGTAATCTATTTGACAGTTGATTAGCATATGTCCAAGCCTGAAAATATCATGTTTTTCATGCTTGTATTAATATTTAATCTTGAGGTTAGAATTTAAAATGGATAGATGGATCTTAGAGCTTATCTACTCTACATACAGAAATCCATGTGATTAAAAAGGAAAATAATTGTGCAGTTATGAACTATCATTACAAGTTGAATATTTAACACAGCTGAGGAATCATTAGGTTTTACGAAGTTTATAACTTTGTATTTCAAAATTCACATAGGAAAAGATTACGTATTTTCACAGAGCCTAGGAATTAAAAAAAAAAAAAAAAAGTGGAAAAGCATAAGCCAAAAATGAATTGTTTAATCTAGGTATTGAGTTTTCTGCTTTAATATTCATGTTAACAATAATAAAGCAAATGAAAATAATGAGTGGAATGTTTCATGTGACTTTTCCTTCGGTCAGCCAAATACTTTTTCAGAAGACAAATGTCCCTCTTCAAAATAGTGGGCCCTAAAAACAAAACAAAACTGGACTTTAAGGTCAGGAAAATTAATTACTGATATTACTTCATCTATCCTTTAGGAAATATAGATTGAGCAGTTCAGGCATACCAAGTGCTATCAGTGTTGTTATGTAACCAGCAACAAAAAGGCCAGTTCCTGCTGGGGGTGGAATCAAACAGGTAATGGCAGTGACATAGGCAAATGAGAGTGGTGAAGACACGGAGTTAACACGCAGTGCTTCGGAGCATCTAGGAACTGCAGCCAGCCCAAACTCAAGGCTAGAGGAAAACTTGCCAAAGGAAGTCTTGGCTGAAAACTGAGTAGCAGTGTGCTGGCCATGTTTGGCTAAGACATTCAGCTCTCTCAACTATGTTGTTGCTCAGTGGCGAAGCTGTGTCTGACTCTTCGTGACCCAATGGGCTGCAGCACACCAGGCTCCTCTGTCCTTCACTCTCTCCTGGAGTTTGCTCAGATTCATGTCCATTGAGTTGGTGATGCCTATCTAAGCATCTCTTCCTCTGCTGCCCCCTTCTTTCAGCTGTAATGTCACCCAGATATCCTGATATGCCACATCTGCCATTCTACCGTTATAATAGTTACTAGAATCTGGAATATCTTTGTTTATATATATCCCAATTCCTAGCTACTAGGTTATATAAGCTTCTTGACGTCTGAAACTATTGCTGGTTTGCTGTATCCTCAAGCTCAGAGCTTGCCTAACACATTGTCGGTATTCAGGCAGCATCTGTGAATTGATGGACTCACTGTGGAGTTTAGAAGAGAGTTGTAAAACATAAGCCTCTCTGAATATATGTAGACTTTATTATGAAGACATTGGAAAACTATGGAGGGTTTTAAGAAGGGACAGACGTGGTCACATTTGTATTAAGGAAGACCAATCTGGATGCACTATGGAATTATTGGATATTTGGTAAACTTGATGAGCATTTTCAATGCATTGGTGAGAATGGAAAGCCAAGGTGTCATAGACTGAGGGATTAAAAAAGAAAAAGATGTAGTGGATGTAAACTGTATTTCAAGAGGAATATAAGGTGTCTACTGAAGGAGAACTTGGGCTATTAGAGGAATATTTATCATGGAGAAAGCTTAAACATGTTGAAATATTAATAATCAGAGCTGGTAGAAAGGGAGACATAAAAACAAAAAGGTGCTAATTCACCAGGGAAAGTCCCTAAGAAAGCAGCAGGAGGGACCTAATTAATCTTACGCCTTGCCCACTGTAAGACTGGAAGGGAAATAACTAGAGTGAAGGCAGGCTGGAGGCATTTATCTTATGAAAGGCTAATTAGTCATCTGGTTTTCATCTGTATTTTAAAAATTCAGATGCCACCTTTTAGCATATAAGTTTTTCATGTTCTCAATTTTCTTCAAAGTCAGATATCTATATTCATGCTACTGAAACCTGTTACAAGACTTTCCAAAGATGATTGCAGTGGTCCACAGTCCCTTAACTAGAGTCCTCATACCACATGTGTTGCAGAAATCAGAATGTTTGCTACTCCATAAAGCTAATGTGGCACGTGTACTGTGAGTATCACCTCTAGCATCTCCAGGAGTACTAGCAGTAGCAACTACAGTTTGACCCTTGAACAATGTGCAATTGAAAATCCACATGGAACCTATGGTCAGTCCTCTGTGTATGTGGTTCCTACCTGTGTTTCCTCTGTATCTGTAGCTCCACATACACTGATTCAACCAGCTACGATTGTGCAGTATTGGGGTATTTACTATTGAAAAGCTGAAACTCCAATCCTTTGGCCACCTGATGCAAAGAACTGACTCATTTGAAGAGACCCTGATGCTGGGAAAGACTGAAGGTGGGAGGAGAAGGGGACAACAGAGGATGAGATGGTTGGATGGCATCACCGACTCAATGGACATGAGTTTGAGCAAGTTCTGGGAGTTGGTGATGGACAGGGAAGCCTGGCGTGCTGGAATCTGTGGGCTCGCAAAGAGTCGGACCTGACTGAGCGGCTGAACAGAACTGAATTGAACTGAACTATTGAAAAAAATCTGTATAAGTGAATCTGCACAGCCCAAACCCATATTGTCAAGGGTCCACTGAATAATCAAACACCTCAGTGTTTCTGCAGCTAAACAAAATATTCACTTTAGGTGGGATACATAAAGACCTTCTAAGTAGTTTGGTTTTGCTGCCAAATGGATCCTCAAACCAAAAGTCTTAAGAGGACGGTGGGCTTTGTATTCTCATAAAGGAACTGAGGACCTCAAAAAGCAAACATTTAGTCTCATGGAACTGAATCTTATGGAAACCTGAGCAAACTTTTTGGCCAACTCAATACATACGCAGCACTCTTCTAAGAGGTTGATTAGCACTGACTCATTTAATCCTGAAAAGAACCCCATGAGGTACGCACTGCTGCTGCTGCTAAGTCGCTTCACTCGTGTGCGACTCTGTGCGACCCCATGGACTGTAGCCCAGCAGACTCTCCATCCATGGGGTTTTCCAGGCAAGAGTACTGGAGTGGGGTGCCATTGCCTTCTCCAATGCATGAAAGTGAAAAGTGAAAGGGAAGTGGCTCAGTCGTGTCCGACTCTTAGCGACCCCGTAGACTGCAGCCCACCAGGCTCCTCCATCCATGGGATTTTCCAGGCAAGAGTACTGGAGTGGGGTGCCATTGCCTTCTCCGAGGCGGGTACTGTTATCACTTTATTGTATCAGTCGCTTGACTCAATAAATGTTCGTTGAGCACCTTGACTAGATGTCTGGGATATCAAGGCTAATAAAACAATCTCTATTAATGCCTTTTTGTTATTAGGGCATCTAAATCACTGTTATAAATGTGTGTGATATGTATTAATATAAACAACAGTGATGATGGCTAATAGTTACGGAGTCCCTCCTTACCTCACCCTCACCGCCATGAACCAGATAGAGTGCTAAACTCTTTTCTTACAGAGTCTCATTTCGTCAACCCCTGCAGTGAAGATTGATACTATTTCATTCCCAAGTAACTGGGAGGGTTAGGAATTCTATTAATGTCCCAGCTCTTGGCTTAGTCAGCAAAACTCAACTTTCCCCCATACTTTCATAACTCAAAATCTTTGATCTAAAATTGTATAACCTTTTCCTTTATCACCTCTTTAAAAAAAATGAGCTAGTTCTAGTTGTGAATTGCAGGTGTCTGAAAACACCAAAGTAGCAGAGGGAGAGTTTGGGGAGATTTTTTTTTGGTTAGGTTAGAAATTGAATAAATAAGGAGTATCAGTAAGGAAAGATAAAGCCTCATTGTTGTTGTTCAGTCTCTAAGTCATGTCCAACTCTTTGCGACCCCATAAACTGTGGCATGCGAGGCTTCTCTATCACTATCTCCCTGAGTTTCCTAAAACTCATATCTATTGAGTCAATGATGCCATCCCACCATCTTATCCTCTGTTGCCCCTTTCTCCTCTTGCCCTCAATTTTTCCCAGCATCAGGGTCTTTTCCAGTGAGTCTGCTTTTTACATCAGGTGGCCAAAGTATTAGAGCTTCAGCATCAGTCCTTCCAATGAATCTTCAGGACTGATTTCCTTTAGGATTGCCTGGTTTGATCTCCTTTCAGTGCAAGGGACTTTCAAGAGTCTTCTCCAACACCATAGTCCAAAACCATCAATTCTTTAGCACTCAGCTTTCTTTATGGTCCAACTCTCACATCCATACATGACTAATGGAAAACCATAGTTTTGACTATATGGACCTTTGTCAACAAAGTGATCTCTCTGCTAACTTTCTAGAGTGATTAATGAAAAATCATAGCTGATACTGGAATTAGACACTGAAAATCCCAATAACCCTACCAGTTTAAAGTAATAAAGCATATATCCTCTTTTCCTTCACACATATGTATTCTAATCCCCAGAGGTAACTACTGTTAACACAGATCAGATCAGATCAGATCAGTCGCTCAGTCGTGTCCGACTCTTTGAGACCCCATGAATCGCAGCACGCCAGGCTTCCCTGTCTATCACCAACTCCCGGAGTTTACTCAAACTCATGTCCATCGAGTTGGTGATGCCATCCAGCCATTTCATCCTCTGTCATCCCCTTCTCCTCCCACCTTCAATCTTTCCCAGCTTCAGGGTCTTTTCTAATGAGTCAGTTCTTCATATCAGGTGGACAAAGCACTGGAGTTTCAGCTTTAGTATCAGTCCTTCCAAAGAACACCCAGGACTGATCTCCTTCAGGATGGACTGGTTGGATCTTCTTGCAGTCCAAGGGACTCTCAAGAGTCTTCTCCAACACTACAGTTCAAGAGCATCAATTCTTTGGTGCTCAGCTTTCTTCACAGTCCAACTCTCACATCCATACATGACCACTGGAAAAACCATAGCCTTGACTAGATGGACCTTTGTTGGCAAAGTAATGTCTCTGCTTTTGAATATTCTATCTAGGTTGGTCATAACTTTCCTTCCAAGGAGTAAGCGTCTTTTAATTTCCTGGCTGCAGTCACCATCTGCAGTGATTTTGGAGCCCCCAAAAATAAAGTCTGACACTGTTTCCATTGTTTCCCCATCTATTTGCCATGAAGTGATGGGACCAGATGCCATGATCTTCGGTTTCTGAATGTTGAGCTTTAAGCCAACTTTTTCACTCTCCACTTTCACCTTCATCAAGAGGCTTTTTAGTTCCTCTTCACTTTCTGCCATAAGGGTGGTGTCATCTGCATATCTAAGGTTATTGATATTTCTCCCAGCAATCTTGATTCCAGCTTGTGTTTCTTCCAGTCCAGCGTTTCTCATGATGTACTCTGCATATAAGTTAAATAAACAGGGTGACAATATACAGCCTTGACGAACTCCTTTTCCTATTTGGAACCAGTCTGTTGTTTCATGTCCAGTTCTAACTGTTGCTTCCTGACCTGCATACAGATTTCTCAAGAGGCAGGTCAGGTGGTCTGCTATTCCCATCTCTTTCAGAATTTTCCACAGTTTATTGTGATCCACACAGTCAAAGGCTTTGGCATAGTCAATAAAGCAGAAATAGATGTTTTTCTGGAACTCTCTTGCTTTTTCCATGATCCAGCAGATGTTGGCAATTTGATCTCTGATTCCTCTGCCTTTTCTAAAACCAGCTTGAACATCTGGAAGTCCACGGTTCACATATTGCTGAAGCCTGGCTTGGAGAATTTTGAGCATTACTTTACTAGCGTGTGAGATGAGTGCAATCGTGCAGTAGTTTGAGCATTCTTTGGCATTGCCTTTCTTTGGGATTGGAATGAAAACTGACCTTTTCCAGTCCTGTGGCCACTGCTGAGTTTTCCAAATTTGCTGGCATATTGCATGCAGCACTTTCACAGCATCATCTTTCAGGATTTGGAATAGCTCAACTGGAATTCCATCACTTCCACTAGCTTTGTTTGTAGTGATGCTTTCTAAGGCCCACTTGACTTCACATTCCAGGATGTCTGGCTCTAGATCAGTGATCACACCATCATGATTGTCTGAGTTGTGAAGATCTTTTTTGTACAGTTCTTCTGTGTATTCTTGCCACCTCTTCTTAATATCTTCTGCTTCTGTTAGGTCCATACCATTTCTCTCCTTTATCGACATCCTCAGGGTGTATCTTCGTAGACTGTTTTCTTTGCTGCATCCACATGCCTATGGATCATATTATTCATATGGGTTGCACTTCTCTTCACACAATAATGTATCATGGACATTATATAGCCCACTGCATCATTCATTTTTCTGAATATCATTACATAATGTTCCACACTTAATTATTCCCCTTTTGGTGAGCATTCAGTATGTTTATGACTTTTTCCATTAGAAAGAATCCTTCATGGGAATGTATATTGGAATGCAATTATGGAGAACAGTATAGATTCCTTACAAAACTAAAAATAGAGCTACCATATTGTCCTGTAATCTTAATCCTGGCCATGTATCCAGACAAAATTCTAATTTGAAAAGCTACATGCACTCCAATTTCATAGCCGCACTATTTATAATAGTCAAGTTATGGAAGCAACCTAAATGTCTATCAATGGAGGAATACATAAAGTTGTGGTATGTATATACAATGCACACCTGAAAGTAACACGACATTGTAAATTACAATAAAAAGATTTAAAAAATGAAATAACTACCTTCTATCAAAAATATACATATGTATATATTAGTATAAAGAAGGGATCCTGCCATGTATATCTTAATGTCAATACATAGATCTCCATTGACTTGCACCCTTATTGCTGTAGAATGAATTTCTGGAATTTGAACTGTTGGATCATGGGATATACACATTCTAAATCTTATTTGGTGCTGAAAAATTATATACTGAGATTTTCAAATTACTGTTTTGGTTGTTTATTATTATTTTTTTCTTCTTCTTATCAGTTCAAAGAGAGATTTGGCCTAGCCATTCCCCGTTAGTCTGTAAATCAAAATGATTGTTGAAAGTATGTAGTTCTCAAGTATCTGCTAAGCCTCACGTGTTTGAACTCCATTCTTGCTTGGAGAGCTTGGGTGTTGGCAAAGTGACTATCGGAGTCACTTCTAGCATCATGAACAGTAGGCTGTTTCTTCTCCCTGGTCTTCGGGCGCTTGTGTGTGAGTCATGGTCAGCTGCAGTGTGCAGGAGCGTGGCCCTTGGTGCTGCGCCTCTGTATTGTTTCTTTCCTTCTCTGGAACCTGCCATTATTTTAGAAATGAACAATAAGCAAAAACTAAGCAGTGATCAGAGTTTTTTCCTTCTGTAGTCAGTAATGTTTTGTTATAACCCACCCTTTGTAATACACCCACCTTCTACCGGGGCTAAAGTTTTGTCCATATCCCTGACATTTTATGTATATAGAGAGCAGTAAAACTCCTGTTTTTTGCTGATTATGACTTTTCATATAGAGCTGTGAGGATCTTGCCCTAAGCTTGAGAGTATACATGTTCTGAAAGTTAGATACAGTACTATTATTACCTTTCATTGTCTCCCTTATATTAGCCCAATAGCTTCCAACATTGGAGAAGGCAATGGCACCCCACTCCAGTACTCTTGACTGGAAAGTTCCATGGACGGAGGAGCCTGGTGGGCTGCAGTCCATGGGGTCGCGAAGAGTCGGACACGACTGAGCGACTTCACTTTCACTTTTCACTTTCCTGCATTGGAGAAGGAAATGGCAACCCACTCCAGTGTTCTTGCCTGGAGAATCCCAGGGACAGGGGAGCCTGGTGGGCTGCCGTCTATGGGGTTGCACAGAGTCGGACACGACTGAAGTGACTTAGCAGCAGCAGCAGCTTCCAACAGTCATATCTGATCAAGTCTCAAGCCATCTATAAAACTCTGAGGCCTTAACATTATCTGCAGGACAAAACCCAGTCTCCTGATCATCTTCCTTATTTTCAATCTTCCTTCTACCCTCACTGTCCTCCATCCCTTCCCAAACACCTTTCATTGCTGTCACTTAAGATTACTGTGATTACTTGTGTATTCATCACAAACTGTATAGATAATTTTAAATTCCTCTTTCACCTCCTGCTTTAAATCTGGCTCAGGAGTCATTTTAAAAAAAAATTTAGTTTACAGTGTGCTGGGTCTTCATTGTTATGTGGGCTTTTTCTCTACTTGCAGTGGGCGGGGCCTCCTCTCCAGCTGCGGTGTGTGGGCTTCTCACTGCAGTGGCGTCTCTTGCGGAGCACGGGCTCTAGGGCATTGTGGGCTCAGTAGTTGTAGTTCCCGGGTTCTAGAGCATAGGCTGAATAGTTGCAGTTGTGGTGCATGGGCTTAGTTGCTCTGTAGCATGTGAGATCTTCCCGAATCAGAGATCAAATCCACGTCTCCTGCATTGGCAGGTGATTCTTTACCACTGAGCCACCAGGGAAGCCCCCGATGTCACTTTTTAAAAATGAAGGCTTCACAGACCACAGTCCCTCTCTGTGAGAACATGTACATTTGTTTTCTTGTATTCTTGATGACTATGAGCTCTCTGAGCGTAAGGACTCTGTGTCCTAAGCATTAAATCTTTATTGAGTGAATCAACCCTCATAATAAATGTCTGATTGCTTCAGAAGCCATCTTTTTCCATGAAGTTATTTCAACTTATAGTCTTTATTTTATTACAAAAAAAATTGTATAGTTCTTGAAGATTGAGGACCATTTGGAAGTTATTTTTGCATAATCTACTTAGTAAATTTTAAGGATATAAATTTCAATGTGATAATTTTGATTAACACTCTTTAATTGAGTTCAGACCCTGAATCAACGGTGTCACATGTTTGAAATCTGTGGCATATTTTAAAAATAACATTTGACTATAGTCGAATCATGTTGTTATTGTTCAGGCACTGAGTTGTGTCTAACTCTGTTAGCCCACGGACAGCAGTGCACCAGGCTCCCACGTCCTTCACTGTCTTCTGGAGACAAATTACTCAAATTCATTTCCATTGAGTCAGTGATGCTATCTAACCATCTTATCCTCTGCCACCCTTTTCTCCTTTTGCCTTCAGTCTTTTCCAGCATCAGGGCTCTTTGCAAGAGGTGGCCAAAGCAGTGGAGCTTCAGCCTCAGTCTTTCCAATGAATATTCAGGGTTGATTTCCTTTAGGATTGACTGGTTTGATCTCCCTGCTGTCCAAGGGACTCTCAAGAGTCTTCTCCAGAACCACATTTCGAAAGCATCAGTTCTTCAGTGCTCAGCCTTTTTTATGGTCCAGCTCTCACATCCGTACGTGACTACTGGAAAAGCCATAGCTTTCACTATATGGACCTTTGTCAGCAATGTGTACATAGAAGGCACTGTCCCATTTACATGAGGAGACAGTGTCCCCGGCTGTCCAGTACCTCATGAGGCCTTTTCCCCCAGATTTCTTAACTGAGGTTTCATGATCTCCAAAGGCCTGCTTCTGTGCCTCACCAATTCTGTTTCATATACAACTGATTTCTATCTTGTGTTGTTCTGATGCCATCGTATATTTAAACACAAAACATTGTGTTGTATATTGTAGTCAGAAAATCTTTGTGAAACAGGAGTGTGATCTTCTTACATGTATGTATAAAGTCCCTCAGTGTCTCTACATTGTCCTCAGGGTGAATTTCCAAACTGCTTACCAGGGAAAAGGTAGGAGATTCATTTGTCTTTTTATTTGCTTATTTATCTTTGGTCCATAGTTATTGTTAGTATCCTGTTTATCCATCTTTTATGTATCCCTACCCACCTACCATTATATCTACAACTGTGGGCAAGAATCCGTTAGAAGAAATGGAGTAGCCATCATAGTCAACAAGAGAGTCCAAAATGCAGTACTTGGATGCAATCTCAGAAATGACAGAATGATCTCTGTTTGTTTCCAAGACAAACTATTCAGTAACACAGTAATCCAAGTCTATGCCCTGACCAATAATGCTGAAGAAGCTAAAGTTGAAGGCTTCTGTGAAGACCTACAAGACCTTCTAGAACTAACACCAAAAAAGATGTCCTTTTCATTATAGGGGACTGGTATGCGAAAGTAGGAAGTCAGGAAATATCTGGACTAACAGAGTAATTTGGTCTTGGAGTACAGAATGAAGCAGGGCAAAGGCTAACAGAGTTTTGCCAAGAGAATACACTGGATATAGCAAACACCCTCTTCCAACAACACAAGAGAAGACTCTACACATGGACATCATCAGATGATCAATACTGAAATCAGATTAATTATATTCTTTGCAGCCAAAGATGGAGAAGCTCTATATAGTCAGCAAAAACAAGGCTGGGAGCTGACTGTGGCTCAGATCATGAACTCCTTATTGCCAAATTCAGACTTAAATTGAAGAAAGTAGGGAAAACCACCAGACCATTGAGATCTAATGAGAGATCTAAGTCAAATCTCTTACGACTATACAGTGGAAGTGACAAGTAGATTCATTCGAGGGATTAGATCTGATAGAGTGCCTAAATAACTATGGATGGAGGAGGTTTGGAACCTTCAGCAGGAGGTAGGGATCAAGATAATCCCCAAGAAAAAGAAATGCAAAAAAGGCAAAACGATTATCTGAGGAGGGCTTACAAACAGCTATGAAAAGAAGAGAAGCAAAAGGCAAAGGAGAAAAGGAAAGATATACCCATTTGATTGCAGAGTTCCAAAGAACAGCAAGGAGATAAGAAAGCCTTCCTCAGTAATCAATGCAAAGAAATAGAGGAAAACAATAGAATGGGAAAGACTAGAGATCTCAGAAAATTAGAGATATCAAGGGAACTTTTAATGCAAAGATGGACTCAATAAAGGATGGAAATGGTATGGACCTAACAGAAGCAGAAGATACTATTAAGAGGTGGCAAGAATACACAGAAGAACTATACAAAAAAGGTCTTCAGGACCCAGATAATCATGATGGTGTGATCACTTACCTATAGCCAGACATCCTGGAATGCAAAGTCAGGTGGGCCTTAGGAAGCATCACTGCAAAAAAAGCTGTACAACGTTTTTCTTATTCCAGTTGAGCCATTTCAAATCCTAAAAGATGATGCTGTAAAAGTGCTGCACTCAATATGCCAGCAAATTTGGAAAACTCAGCAGTGGCCACAGGACTGGAAAAGGTCAGTTTTCATTCCAATCCCAAAGGTAATGCCAAAGAATGTTCAAATTACCACACAGTTGCACTTATCTGACACTCTAGTAAAGTAAGGCTCAAAATTCTCCAGGCCAGGCTTCAACAGTATGTGAACTGTGAACTTCCAGATGTTCAAGCTGGATTTAAAAAAGGCAAAGGAAGCAGAGATCAAATTGCCAACATCCACTGGATCATTGAAAAAGCACAAGAGTTCCAGAAAACCATCTACTTCTGCTTTATTGACTATGCCGAAGTCTTTGACTGCGTGGATCACATCAAACTGTGGAAAATTCTTCGAAAGATGGGAATATCAGACCACCTGACCTGCCTCCTGAGAAATCTGTATGTAGGTGAAGAAGCAACAGTTAGAATTGGACATGGAACAGCAGACTGGTTCCAAATCGGGAAAGGAGTATGTCAAGGCTGTATATTGTCACCCTGCTTATTTAACTTATATGCAGAGTACATCATGAGAAATGCTGGACTGGATGAAGCACAAGCTGAAATCAAGATTGCTGGGAGAAATGTCAATAATCTCAGATATGCAGATGACACCACCCTTATGGCAGAAAGAGAACTATAGAGCCTCCTGATGAAAGTAAAAGAGGAGAGTGAAAAAGTTGGCTTAAAACTCAGCATTCAAAAAACAAAGATCATGGCACCTGGCCCCATCACTTCATGGCAAATAGATGGGGAAACAGTGGAAACAGTGACAGATTTTATTTTGGGGGGCTCCAGAATCACTGCAGATGGTGACTGCAGCCATGAAATAAAAGATGCTTGCTCCTTGGAAGAAAAGTTATGACCAACCTAGACAGCATATTAAAAAGCAAAGGCATTCCTTCGCCAGCAAAGGTCCATCTAGCCAAAGCTATGGTTTTTCCAGTGGTCATGTATGGATGTGATAGTTGGACTATAAAGAAAGCTGAGCACCGAAGAATTGATGCTTTTGAACTGTAGTGTTGAAGAAGACTCTTGAGAGTCCCTTGGACAGGAGTGAGATCCAACCCATCTATCCTAAAGGAGATCAGTCCTGAATATTCATTGGAAGGACTGATACTGCAGCTGAAACTCCAATACTTTGTCCACCTGATACGAAGAACTGACTCATTAGAAAAGACCTTGATGCTGGGAAAGATTGAAGGCGGGAGGAGAAGGGAGCGACAGAGGATGAGATGGTTGGATGGCATTACCAACTCAATGGACATGAGTTTGAGTCAACTCTGGGAGTTGGTGATTGACAGGGAGGCCTGGCGTGCTGCAGTCCATGGGGTCGCAAAGAGTCGGACATGACTGAGCAACTGAACTGAACTGATTCACCTACCCGCCCCATTTCTGAGCACTCCCTTTTGCAGCCTGGGTGAGCTTGTGTTCTGTCTTGCCTCTGGGGCTGGGAGGTGCCCTTCCCTTGGCGTGAAATACCTGTGAAAGTGTTAGTCCCTAAGTCCTGTTAGACTCTTTGGGACCCCATGGACTGTAGCCTGCCAAGCTCCTCCGTCCATGGTATTTTCCAGGCAAGAATACTGGAGTGGGTTGCCATTTCCTTCTCTGGGGATCTTCCTGACCCAGGGATCGAACCCAGTTCTTCTCATTGCAGGTCTGTAATGCAGGTCAATTGTAGTGACTTGCAATATGGTCACTGCAATTAATGACCATATTAATTATTTTTAGTCTCTTCTAACTACAAGAGACTTTAAATTGTTAGTCACTCAGACATGTCTAACTCTTTGAGACTCCATGGACTGTCGTCTACCATCTGAGCTATCAGGGAAGCAGTGAAATAGCTGGCCCACAGATTTATCCTAGTTTGTAGCACATCCTTAAATAGATGAGCACTCATCTCTCCCACAAAACTGAGTTTGAGGAAGGCAGAGGTCATGTTCAGCTAACTCACTATGGTGTGGCCTGTTGCAGGTACTGTGTACATATTCTTGCATGAATAAATGAAAGAATA
The DNA here is from genome assembly GCF_002263795.3 of Bos taurus. NCBI lineage: Eukaryota > Metazoa > Chordata > Mammalia > Artiodactyla > Bovidae > Bos > Bos taurus. Next base: position 56,496,905 of record NC_037331.1, read on the forward strand.
TATTTTATCCCACTAGGTGTCCCCAGCCTCTTTTACAGTGCCTAGCACATATCAAAGCACCCAATATTTATGAATGAATAAATGTTAATGATTATCTAACACCATAGCAATTACTTCTGCTTTCTTTTCTATTTGAATTTGAGACTTTTTATTGTTTGTGAAGGTTTTCAACCTTCCTCTTTGAACCTCTTGCACTGCAAAAAAAAAAAAAAACTATTGCTGTGAAATAACACCTCCCTATTTTTTTTTTAAATTTTGATCCCTTGTTTGAATAATAACCAGCAATGCAATTAAAAAACTATGTTGTGCTATTTGAAGTTAACAAACAAAAAAGAAACTGCTGCCAGGCTGCCAATTTTAAAATAATGGCATATGAAACACTTATTTCTGTGTGCTATCCAAACCAGAGTATGATTGCAACAGTGTTCTTTTTTTAAATTTTAAAAAGAATCTGTTACTTATTGTTCATATGTGCAAAATAATTTCACTTATCTGTGTAGACATTCTTGTTTAGTGAAAAGTCCTTAGAACAGACAAGGAAATACCCTTGCATTTGGGGAGGGATGGGATGTTAAGCCTCATATTCAGGTCTTGGTGCTTTAAAATATTGGAACTGAGTTTGAAATGTAACCTGTCACAAGGCAATTGACAAGAATACTTGCTGAACCCTTGTAAGTACCACAGTGGAATGTGCTTGTGTTACCATCTACTGAAACATTAACCTACAGTTTAGAAATATAAAAAGTTTTGCATACTGCATGAATAGATGAGTGACCGTGTTAATTATTTTTAGTCTCTTCTAACTACAAGAGACTTTAAAGTGTTAGTCACTCAGTCATGTCTGACTCTTTGAGACTCCATGGACTGTCTTCTACTAGGTTCCTCTGTCCATGGAATTCTCCAGACAATAATACTAGAGTGGGTAGCCATTCCCTTCTCCAGAGGATCTTCCCAATCCAGGGATTGAACCTGGGTCATGCATTGCAGGCAGATTTTTTTTTACCCTCTGCTGCTGCTGGTAAGTTGCTTCAGTCGTGTCCAACTCTGTGCAACCCCATAGACAGCAGCCCACCAGGCTCCGCAGTCCCTGGGATTCTCCAAGCAAAAACACTGGAGTGGGCTGCCATTTCCTTCTCCAATGCATGCATGCATGCTAAGTTGCTTCAGTCATTTCCAACCCTGTGCAGCCCCATGTACAACAGCCCACCAGGCTCCCCTGTCCACCAGATTACCTAGGCAAGAATACTGAAGTGGGTTGCCATTTCCTTCTCCATTTTACCATCTGAGTCACCAGGAAAGCCCAACTCCTTGCATTATAAAGCCTCAGAGCTCAGCTCCAGAGAGGTTAAATAAATTATCTAGGTCATTGAGTTTGTTAATGGCAGAGGCAGGATTAAAATCTAGATTTTCTGATCTCAGTATAATGTTCTTTTATTTTTCATTATAAGATTTCTACAAATGAATGTGTTTGGTTCCACAAAGGTAGATGAAGCTTAGAAAGCTACTTGAGACAGTGAGAGGTTTTCTTCAGGGAAATAAAGGTTGATGTCAGTTTGTAGGCTCTGGCCCAAGGCCCCATGCTGCCATGCCTTTTATTTTATGAGATAAATGGGAATAGGAAAATAAGATGGTACAGAAACAGGTTGTATGTCGCCAATCCTACACCTGGAATAACTTAGCCTTTGTCCCCTGCACTACAAAACAGCAGTCAAAGTTGCTAGCCCTGAAGATAGATATCTTGCCTCCTGTAGCCAATTTTTCAGCCATTTTTTTTCCCTCTGTGCAACAGACATCCCTCTCTCCTGTTCCCTACTGTGAGGGGCGCTGCCTCCAATTTCCAGTTCTGTTTAATGATTAGAGTAGAAAAGATGAAACGTCAGCATTTTAGAACCTACAGTGGTAAAGATTTCACCTGCCAATACAGGAGATGCAACAAAAGATGTGGATTCGATCCCTGGATCAGGAAGATCCACTAGAGAAGGAAATGGTAATCCACTCCAGTTTTTTTTGCCTGGAAAAGTCCATGGAGGGAGGAGCCTTTTGGGCTACAGTTCATGGGGTCACAGTCAGTCACGACTTAGCAACTGAGGGCGCGTGCACACACACACACACACACACACACACACACACACACACACAAGTGCATGTGTGCTAAGTTGCTTCAGTAGTATCTGACTCCTTGCGACCCTGTGGACTATAGTCCACCTGAATCCTCAGTCCATGGGATTCTCCAGGCAAGAATACTGGAGTGGGCTGTCATTTCATTCTCCCAACAAAAGTACTTGTAAACTATGAAAAACAAGTGACTCCCCACCTTCAGGATTTTTCTTAAATATCTATCTAAGCAAATACATCAAGACAGAAAAGTAAAGTGAGGTATAACACTTCGAAAGGTAAATGCAAACAGTTTTTGCAAGGGTTATATGTGTTCGTGTCTGCAAAACACAGAAGAATCAACAGGAAAACTGAAAAAAGTTTTCAAAATGCATTAAAAAGAGCTTCTCACAGTTTTGGTGTGCTAATGACCCCCTATTGCAACGGAGGGCTAGAATGGAAGTTGCCCAAAATTATCTGACCTGAAGGAGAATATGTTTGGGCAACTGTGGTAATTCTGCCAACACAGGAAGGGTCTGTCTCACCATTTAAAGACAGATGACCTAGTGGGCATGTTTCCATATGGCATGGACTACACATCACTGTATGTGTGCTGATGCCAAAGAAGCTAAATTAAATCCTTGTCAAAATATTTATGGGTTTGATGAAAGCTGTTAGAATATATAAACACACACACACAGCTCCCACGTGTTTCTAGCTTTTTAGGATCTTTCTGTCTACTGATGGTATGGGTGACAATGATAATCTTAATTTCAAGTGGCTTACATGTTTAACCTAATGTGTTGTTAGGTTTGATAAATAAAACTCATATTTGAGGTGTTTTTCTGAGCAACACCATACTGTTACCTTCAGTGAAATTGTGAAATATATTTTCCTAGCAGTAATTAAGTTCCAAAACTATCTCTAAGTTTTCTAGTTAACAAATCTAAATCATAATTAGATTGAGCCTGTCTCTTTTTGAGTAGGGCAAGCTCCATTTCATTCATTACCTGCAGTGTGTTAGCTTCTTGAGTTCTTATCAAGTACAATGTACTCCAGCACTTTGGGTCTGTTTCTTACAACGTTTTAAGAAATGATGTTTCTATGTCTGACAATAGCTTTTTGTCAAGAGTGTTTCCAGGTGCTTGGCTTAAAGATACCATCTCCATAAATACCAGTGCCCCCTAGTATGGCATCTTTGTGAAGAATACCTTGACATACTCTTAGTTTCTAAGGACTTGTCACTGGGCTCAGCTTCATACACATCCCTCTCTATTTATTCTGCCTAGGACCTTCAGATTCTATAAACCTGCATGCGTCCCATTAATCCTGCATTTTTAGAATGCCCTTTAAGAAACATGGGTTTTTTCCTAAGATGCTTTTCAATGAGTATAGCTTTCTAAATTCTAACACCCACTTAAAGGAAAGCATAATTGAACTAAGACCCTTTGCAGTTCTCTTGAACTGAAAAGTTCTGAAGTTTAGGACACTATAATAGAAGAAAGAAAATACATTTCCCTGCTAATCTGTTAGTAGTTTTCTGTTTTCTTTTTCAAACCTAAATGTTTAGAGCTTGTGGAGAAAAACAAAGCGTCATTTCCACTATGCATGAGAAAGAGAAAGGAGGAACGTTTGGGAAGGGTAGCAAATCAAGTGGGCACTGAGAATGGGAAAGATGATTTTTTCTCCTGGGTAACGTATTGAGTATGGCTCCTTTCTGTAAGTGCTTTAGAAATGGTAACAGTAGCTGTGTGTGTGTGTGAACAATTACAGTAACTCAGTAAAATGGTCTCTCTCCTCCTTACCCAAGGATTTCCTGCTGCAGATATTTACTGTGTTCCGAATATTGATACGCCCAGAGATGTTTCCAAAGGACTGGACTGTCATGCGCTTGGTGGCTAACAAGTAAGACATTTACATTGATGATAATTGCAACTCACTGATTATGGGAAGAGGAGAATATGAAATGATACATTCACTTTTATCTCAAATTTGAAACCTCCAAATCCTGGAGTTCTTTTTCTTTGCTTCTGAGTGAACTTGTTTTGTTTCTTTGCTTGCTTGCTTTTCCTAATCATTACTATTTGTTTTAAATAGGTAGTATGTTAACATAGCTCAAAAATCAAACTGTATAACAGAGTATGCCTTGAGAAGTCCCTCTCCCACCTACTTTATTTACCCCTACTCCCAGCCTGCAATAACCACTTCTGTTTGTTTCTTGCATGTCCTTCCACTGTTCTTTTATGCAGAGCTTAGCAGGTAGCAGAATAAATGAACTGTCCTGCAAATCTTTCTTTTACATAAAAATCCTGGCACTCTTTCCAAATCAATATGTAGAAAGTCCCTCATTCACTTATGGTTTCTTTTTCTTTTGTAGCTGTATGATATTCCATTGACTAGATGTACCATAGGTTATTTAATACCAGCTTTGTTTCTGGACCCTTGAGTCATTTCTGATCTTTCTTAATTCATTTGAACTCAGAGAATACACTCAGCATCTCCCGTGTGCTGAGCACTGGGAATAAGATAGGATCCCTGAGTTACGCAGGTGAAGATTGAAGTTCCTTTTACACACCTGAGTGATGTGACCAACAGAAGGCTGAAAATAGTGCTCTGAAGGAAGTTCAGGAAGAGATAGAGACATTTGGGGAGTTACTGATGTTGACAAAATTAGCTTATATTAAGCATATTGGGGGGAAAAAGTAAAATGATCTGAGGTCAATAGTTGAATGAGTAGGAACCAGGAAAGGAGAGTAAGGGATGGTCAGAATGGCCTTCTATTCCAGGAGCTATTCCTAGAGGGCACAGCGTCAAGGGTTTATCTGCTTTCACACTTTTGGCCTCTATTATCTCAGAATTTGAAATAAAGATGAAGTGCGGTTTTTTTTGTTTGTTTGTTTTTAGGAAAGTGGCTTGATCTTTATCTCCACACTTATAATTTACCCTATTTCATAAGCATCCTTTCCTCCAGTCCACATTTGCCTGTCTCTCCTTCCTCCTCTTCTCCCATCCCCTAAACCCTCATGCTCAGGGTGAAGGTTGGCTTCTTCAGGTATCTGTTCATGGGTCAAAAACACCATCTGTCCTCCCCAGGTACCCAAATAGGATGAAGGTAAGAACCCCAGGAAGATAGGATTTGATGTTGATTAGAGATGCCTAATGTGACTTCTGCTGCAGTACACATTTAGAGATGAGGAGGTGTTAAAATGCTGTGTTAAAAACTTTGTGAAGTAACAAATTGTATAATATGGCATATTATATTTTACATAAGTACAGAAACAGCTTTTCCATTTTGAAGACTAATTGAGAATCCTGAAATAGCTCTCTTTAGAATTTAACATATTTAGTTTGATATCTGTGAGTAGAATCAAATATCTCTTCATCTGGATGTCCAGCTACAGGTTTAAGTGGGAACCATTGGTCATGTTTCTGGCCTCATTACCAAACAGCAAATATTCTTGGTACCTGGAGAGGGTGTTGAGTGGTCCAGGGAGCCAGCACAGGAAGGGGTCTGTGCTGTTGACATCATCATCATACAGCATCATTGTTTGGTCATCCTGCCTGCCCTGTGTACAGAGGGATATTTTGACTTGAATTAGAATTTCCAGTGGCAGACATTCAAACTGAAAGTGAATTTAACATTTTGTTCCTTTTGTATAAAGGTGGTGGTTGAGCTTCTGAAAACCATGACAGTCATGTGGCTTATGATAGGAAATGCCATCTCACTCTGCCACCACCTAAAAATCTACTACATTTGGCAAGACTTTATGGTCATGTGAGTGGGGAGCAGACTTATAAGTCAGATTCTGTTTTTGAGTAAACTTATAATGTTCAAGATTTCCATCCCTAATGTTAGCTAAATAGGAGCATGGTTCTGTTAGAGGTGAGCTCTGTGTAATGTGTTTAAACCACAGATTAGTCCCATAGCAAACCTAAGAAAAAGGTCGTAAGACTTTGCTGAATGCAGTACCATCATTCCATTGACACCCAAGTCAGTGCTGATAGGAATCTGGCACTACTTTTCCCCTGGTGATATTTGACTGTGGTATATCCAACCTAATTCATAGACAGGACTCCACAGCCTGTGAACCACCTGCCAAGTTGGAATAGACCCCCTGATTTCTGCTGTTCAGTTTCCTTTCCTCTCCTCATTTAACTGTCATAGTCATTTCCCATTCAAACCTTGAAAGCATGTGGGATCTTTCTTGTGTGATAATGGTTTTTCCAGTAGTCATGTATGGATGTGAGAGTTGGACTATAAAGCTGAGCACTGAAGAATTGATGCTTTTGAACTGTGGTGTTGGAGGAGACTCTTGAGAGTCCCTTGGACAGCAAGGAGATCCAACCAGTCCATCCTAAAGGAAGTCAGTTCTGAATATTCATTGGAAGGACTGATGCTGATGCTAAAACTCCAATACTTTGTCTACCTGATACGAAGAACTGACTCATTTGAAAAGACCCTGATGCTGGGAAAGATTGAAGGCGGGAGGAGAAAGGAATGACAGAGGATGAGATGGTTGGATGGCATCACAGACTCAATGGACATGAGTTTGAGTGAACTCCAGGAGATGGCAATGGACAGGGAGGCCTGGCGTACTGCAGTCCATGGGCTCGCAAAGAGTTGGACATGACTGAGTGACTGAACTGAACGTTCAGAAATAAACCTTCAGCTATTTGTGTCTTATCTGTTAAAAGATATAAACATCAATAGTATTGATAGAGAAATAAATCTCTGAAAGATATTTTAAATATCTTAAAAAAGAGCCCACGTCAGAAATTAAAAGGTTTTACTTTGTTAAATTGTATAGAAGCAAGTTTCAGAAGCTAGATCTAGGTCCCTGAAGTTGACCACCTTTTCTTCCATGACACTAACTTTCTTAGAGAAATATTTGAGAAGTGCCCCTCAAAGAGGCATTTTCACCTAAACTTCCACTTTTACTACCCACTTGCATGCTTGATACATGTCAAATTGCTGGTAACTGGCCCAGAAGTCACCATCGCCTAGGCTTGAACTCAATTGAGTAGCTCATCCCACAAAGTATCTGTTCTTTTGTATGTTGGTCCTTTCTTCCAGTGTTTTCAAGGCAGTTAAATGCTATCTTTAAACTGTGCTGTCCCAAATCCTGTAGCTTCTCTGCATTATGTGAGGTCCTACCAAAAGCCATGACTTATAAATACCTGGCTGTTAGTATGGTCTTCTGTTTTTTTCTACCTGAATGTCTCATGTTGTGTGTTCAGGCTGAATTTCCCAAGGATAAGAAAGCTGACTTCTGCTTGCCTGCAAAGCTTAATTGTGCCTGGCCACTGTAAGTTCTTGGTAGATGTTTCACATGAGGACAACTGCTCAATCTGAGAAAGAAGGAACATAAGGAAGATGAAAATTGAGTACCAAAAATACAGGACACTTTGAGACAGGCTTCTCTCCACCCTCTTCCATACACATTGCAAAATACAGTACAAAAATAAAGTCACAGCTTTATACATATTTTCAAGATTTGCTTAGTGAGGAAAGTAAAAATTCCCTAGCCCTGCAGTTAAAATTTCAGACCCTTGTTTTGTTTATCTTCTCTGCATGTTGGCTTCAAACATTTACTTGTGTGTGTGTGTGTGTGTGTGTGTGTGTGTGTGTGTGTGTGTATGTGTTTTCCCACCAAACACTGAATTGTTTAGCTGATTTACCTTCACCAGTTTATGTTCAAATGAGACATATATAGCAAATAAGTGATTTATGGAATCAGAGTCTTAGGGAAGGTCATCCATTCTTTCATTGACTCCTTCATTCAGTAAATATTTTCTAGTGCCTAATCTGTAAAATAAGTGTCATCATGATAAAAAGCACAGTTCTGAGAGGGGGGTTGTGAAAGGAACTTTGTTCTGGACTGGAATAGGAGGAGTTTTTATGAAGGAGTGAAACTTGAGCTGAAATCTGTAGCAGGAGTTAATAGGTAGACAGCAAAGGAAGGCTTCTTATCAGCAGGAATAGCATGCACACAGGCCCTGTGGTCAGAGTGAAGATGGCACATTCAAGGATCTGGAAGATTGTGTGGAGGAAATGCGAGGAGGGAAGGAACCAGTAAAAATGAGGTTGGAAGAAGACAAGGTCCAGATATTAGGCGGTAAAGAGACAAGGGAGAAACCAGGAAAGACCAGTTAGGAGCTTAATACAGCAATCTGGGTAAGAGACCATGATGACTTGAACAGGTGGATTGCAATGAAGGTAGTGAGAAGGTCAGTTTTTTGTTTGTTTGTTTGTTTTTTGTTTGTTGAAGGATAATTGCTTTACAGAATTTTGTTGTTTTCTGTCAAACCTCAACATGAATCAGCCATAGTTACACATATATCCCCTCCCTTTTGAAATTCCCCCCCATCTCCCTCCCCACCCCACCTCCCTGGGTTGATACAGAGCTCCTGTTTGAAAACAGAGATGACAAGACTTGCAGATGGCTGGATGTGAGCAGGAAAGAAAAAAGTTTGAAGATGGCTCTTAGAATTGTGGCCTCAACAGAAGGACAAATGGTGGTAACATTCACTTAAATGGAAAATACTGAGAGAGGAGTGGAGAGGTGAAGGATCCTTTATTGAGCAGAAATTTGAGATGCTGTTAGATACCCAAGTGGAGATGTAAGAGAATAGGCTGGACATGCTTGTATGGAGCTCAGAGAAGTTAAGACTAGCGACATGCTAGTACGTTTGAGGTCCTTGGCATTGGGTAGTATTTGAAGTCATCAAACTGAATCAGAGCACTCTAGAGGAAACTACAGATTGAAAAGAGAAGCCTACTTAAGACTGGGCCCTGCGACATGCCCACCTTCCAAGGTCAAGATATTTGGAAGCCACCAGCAACAGAGATGGAAAAGGAGTAGCCTATGATGTAAGATGAGAACCAGAAGGGCATAATATCGACCATATGAGAAAAATATTTCATAAAGCAAGGCGGTAAAGAGCTTCTGGGAGGTTGGAGGATGAAGACTTGACAATTATCCCTGGGTTTTGACAGTGGGATGCAGATACTGGTGACCTTGACAAGTGCTGTTTCAGTGGAGTGGTAGAGATGAAAGTCATTAGAGTGAATTCGAGAGCAGATGGGAATTGAAAAAATGAAAGCAATAATTATCAGCTCTTTAGAAGATTTTGCTGTAAGAAGGAGCAGAGAAATGTGGCTATATCTGGAAGGAGATATGAACGCTAAGATTCATTTCTGAATATGGAATATTATGCATGTTGGTTTACAGATACGAAGGGCACAGAAAAAAGAAATATTGATAGTGCTAAAGAAAACAGGCCTAAGTGAAGAAACAGTGTCCTTGGGTAAGCCAGTAGGGGTGAGATCAAGTACAGGATTTCTCATCGTGCCTGTCTGAGAACACCTTTCCTGAAGGTAGCGCTGTCCGCTGTCAACTTGCACTGGAAATTAGGTCAGCTACCTAAGCATACAGTTTAGTTCTGTTGACATTGTTTTTTGTGATGAGACGTTCTCAATGAAGGAAGCTCACCACACTTAGGATAGCACTGATAAAGTACCCACCAAGAAGCTTGGCTTTAGCTAGGAGCATTGATCCGTTGTACCAGGAAGGAAGACAAAGTATGTGACACTGACTATGAAAGGTTTTATGTTAGAGTAGATGATCTGTTGAAAGTGAAAACTTGGAAGTGTTAGTCCCTCAGTCATGTCCAACTCTTTTCAACCCTGTGGACTGCAGCCTTTCAGCCTCCTCTGTTCATGGAATTTTCCAAGCAAGAATACTGGAGAAGGTAACCATTCCCTTCTCCAGATGTTCTTCCCAACCCAGGGATTGAGCCAGGGTCTCCTGCATTGCAGGCAAATTCTTTACCATCTGAGCCACCAGGGAAGCCTGAGGTCTGCCAGGCTCCTCTGTCCATGGAATTTTCCAGGCAAGAATACTGGAGAAGGTAACCATTCCTTTCTCCAGATGTTCTTCCCAACCCAGGGATTGAGCCAGAGTCTCCTGCCTTGCAGGCAGATTCTTTATCATCTGAGCCACCAGGGAAGCCCATAGTCTGTTGAAGACCCATTGAAAAATAATTACTATTGCTTTTTGTTGACGGTGGGGTTTTTCTATTAGGGTCATTATCTTTAAAAACTTTACTGTGGCGGGGCGTGGGGAAGATAGTGATTTTTATCAAAAACTATATTACTAAGAGAAATGTGCCGTACTTCCAGAGTTAAAGCAAATATTTACAAAAGAATTGCCTGCATCTCCTGGTGAGGTGTGAGGAGTTGGTAGAATGAATACATGAGGAAAGGGAAGAATTCATTAGGATTTAAGTCTAATAGGACAAACAAACAAACAAACAAAAACTGAGGCTGTTGCCACATGAGTGATTTTGTACCAACACTGCCCAGAGGAGAAGGTCATGGGATTTCTAAAAATCCTTCCATTTCAAGAATCTTTGTTGATTCTTTTGACCTCACCCGCACTGCATACCTCCCTGACTAAAAGCAGAATCACTTCTTTTCCTGCCTTCCTGTTTTGGCTTATTCTGTGACCTCCACTTGGAGTGGCTTTCTCCATCAGCTTTGCCTGTCTTAATCTCAGTCTCGTCTTCAAAATATGCATAGAAACAGTATTGGTTCCTTTACAGTGATAAATGTACCATACCAATAATAGATGTTAATAATAAGGGAAACTGGGTATGACGTATACAGAAACTCTCTGTATTATCTTTGCAATAATCCTGTAAGCCTAAAACTGTTCTTAGAAAAAGTTTATTTAAAAAAAAAAAAGCTATAGAAAAGTATAAAAAGTTCTACAAGGCTTACACTTTAGAAATACCTAGTACAGCAAATAATTATCACAAACCATAGATTTAAATACTGGTTTGAAACTACAGTCATTCAGCAAACACTTACTGGGCTAGGCCCTTGGTGATGCAATGTTAACCACAGACAAATTTCCCAAATATCATTGCTCACCGAGTTCCAGCTCTCATCATCTTCTTTTCCATCTCTAACACCAGACCTCAAAATGAATGATCACGTGCATCAGAATCACGTGGCTGAGCCCTGGTGTGATCTTGCCAAGCCATAGCCTTTGGTGAGACCCTAAAGCCTCATGTATCTTTCAGGTACTACTCATGTACTGACATTTGAGGACCACTAGCTTAGGCCATGGATAAGGCAATGGCAACCAACTCCAGTACTCTTGCCTGGAGAATCCCAGGGACAAAGGAGCCTGGTGGGCTGCCATCTCTGGGGTCGCACAGAGTCGGACATGACTGAAGCGACTTAGCAGCAGCAGCAGCAGCAGCAGCAGCTTAGGTCAGTTTCCCTGATGGCCATCCAGGATTTTGATCTGCCCTCTTAACCCTCCAGCTTATAGGGAATTTGTCATCCTCCGAGTTTAGATCTCCTTAGTTTTTCAGTGCACAAACATTAACCTTGTTGATGCCCAATTTATCCAAAAACTGGATATTGGAATCCAAAATATTCAGTCCATTTATAATTTATGGAGATGGGCTTTTGCTTGAGCAGATTATCAGGTTAAAGTAGTTTTCAAAAGGACAGTTTATAGGATGAGGTTTCTCTAGGGGGAATGACATTGCATAAAAATACTTTCTAAATGCCAGAAATGAGGTGGCAGCTGGAAAACTTGAAGAAAGAGCTTTGCTTTCCTGTCTGCTAGTTTCTCTTTTATGTATACATTTATCATGCTGTGCCATAGATTAGGGTTGTCAAAAGTGATCCTTATGGTTGCATTACTATGGCAGACACCAGTATTTTGACCATTTGTAGTAACAGATTGCAAACCTTTCTTGGCTATTGAATTGGAGCCCTGAAATTTGAAAAGTCCACATATTCAGAAACTGAGTCATGAGTAAAAGAATAAAACCAAAGGAGCCACATGGTTTTGGGTAAATTAGAACAAGTAAAGAAAAATCCTTAAACACTACAGGTTTCCACCACAGTGAAGGAGCCATAATATATATGTGCCTTTTTAGCTGATTGAGGGCCTGTATGCCAGGAAACTGTCTTAGTGCTGAGGCATAAAAAGCTCTGGGAGCTGCCTCTGTGACTTGGGCTGAATATTATAAGCATAAATGAAAAGCAATTGAAATAGTCATTTTAAGATCTTTTTAGCCCTGGGAAGTCATATTTTTGAAGGTCTTATCCCTCATCATACCACCTGCCGCATGCCAAAATGAAAAGCAGTTTTTACATTTTGTTTTTTAAAGTATTGGCCTATGTAATAAATTGCCAGGCTTCCCTGGTGACTGAGACTGTAAAGAATCTTCCTGCAATGCAAGAGACCCAGGTTCGATCCCTGGGTTGGGAAGATCCCCTGGAGAAGGAATGGCAACCCACTCCAGTATTCTTACCTGGAAAATCTCATGGACAGAGAAGTCTGGCAGGCTACAATACATGTGGTTGCACAGAGTCGAACATGACTGAGCGACTAACAAACATATGCAGTACTTTCCAAAACCCCTGAAAAGGCCTGTGCCCTGTAGTATTTATGCCTGATGATAAAGCACCCTTGGTAAGAGGATGAGATGTTCAGTGTAGAGCAAGGATGCATGTCCTGTTAAAGAGCCACGGCAGTCATTGGCCTAAAATTCTCGAAGGCAGGAGAATGTGAAGCAGTGTTGTTTGGAATGTGTTTCTGACGTGGACCTCTCCAGAGCCTTGCTCTTCAAAAGTTGGATTGTGAATCAACAGCGTGAACGTTTCCAGGAGCTTGTAAGAAATACAGAACTTTAGCCCTATCCCAAGCCTGCTGAATCATGATATACATCTTAACTGATCACCAGGTACCCATGGAAGTTTGTCTAACTCTTAAAAAGGTTTGTCTAGAGCAGTGGTTCTCAGCTCTGGTGTACATAGGAATCACCTGGGAGCTTTACTGATCCTGAGGTCCACATTGCACCCCAGTCCAATTATTAAATCTCTGGGGTGTGATCCAGACATCTGTGTTTTTTAAAGCTCCCCAGTGATTCCAGTAAGCAGTCAGCTTGAGGCTCACAGGTCCTTTATAAAGCCAGAGAGACTCCTTGTTTACCAGCAAGTGCTGTTCAAGAAGCTGTGGATTTTGTTCATGTGTTTGGGATCTGGCATATAAATTACAAATGAGTAGTCTTTGCCAAGGAATCATCACACTTGGAAGATTGAGTTTGTTGGCTCCTTTCCACAGCATTGGGCCCAATAATCCAAATCTCAGATATGTCATGTTTTACTAACACTAGAGGTTACTGTTTCTGAACAACAGTCCAAGCTAGAGTTGCGGGCCAGAAGGTCGTTTTGATGTGAAACTCAAAACGTATCGTGGTTCTGTGTATGTTTCTTCATTGACTATTGAAGGAAAACATTTGTTAAGGATGCAAAATTTTCTTCTTTCAACTTAGAAGCCCAACAATGCAATAGGTGCTGGACAAGGAGCCCGTTTCTTGCCTGATAGCGTTCCATTTTCTGATAATTAAGCTTTAGTTTTATATAGCAAGATTTGAATGAAGTACTTTAGAAACTTAATCAGTTACCAGCATGGATTCCATCAGTGTCTATGGACAGTTGTCACTTTATACTGTTCTGATATATGTGATTTGTCTCTTTGATGTGGAATTCACTGTTGATATCTGCCATTTGGGCGATAGAAGAAACCATAGGACTTCTCAATCTCATAGGCTTTACTTATGCTTGACTTTCATAGGATGGGTCATTGGAAGGGGTAAATGACATATTAAAAGGCATGTGAATGTAACACAGTGCTGGCTCGTGGTAGAGCAAGTACCCAAGAAAATGGTGGCTTTCTTCTCTTTCTTCTTCTTAACACATTATTGACTGGGGGTTTTGGCAGAAACTAATGCCTGTGGCCAGCAATTTGTTATGTAAGTGAATGCTGAAACATCTCCAGTCAATAACAGGTGACAGAAGATGTATTAATATCTCTGTCAATAAGTTGTTAACTTGAGCTTCCATATTCAACTATCCATTCCTTAGCCTCATTATTCGTCTCCTGCCCCACAGGGAGACTATAATAGTGACTTTTCCAACAGATTGCAATAATGAACATTTATGTTCTTCAAAAACTATAAATATTCTTCTAATGAGTAAATATTCTTTTAATCCCTGTTTTACCAGTAGGATAACCAAGGTGTGAGGTTGATGAGGTGTTTTGTTTTGTTTCATGTTATTTTACCTAGGGTCATACAATTACATCCTTCAATTACAAGTCCTGTAATGAGAACTAGGGCCTCATCACATCACAAGCACTTCCTTATGCATGCATCTTAGGAAAGGCCAAAGAGATTTTAAATATCAATCATTTATAAATTGGTGCTTCGTTTCTGGTGGTTTGGGGAGTGACCTATCTTGTTTCAATAAATGCTGTTATCTGATGTTAAATGAGCCAATTGGAATTGCATTCAGTTTTGAACATATGTTCTTGTAGCCGTAAAAAGGAGCAGATTTTGAACAAATTGCTTAACTCAAGAGTTGACCAAGGAAGCTTACTAAATCCTTTTTTAATCTCCCTAGCAGGATACAGATGACTGTATGTGGCCTCTCTGACAGGCTTTCCCTAATTCTCCAGCCCAGAGATGCCCCTTTCTCTAAAGTGCTGTAACACTCAGTTTCACACAGCTTAGTACTAGGATATAGACAATTTCACAGTCTGTAATGGTTTCTTTAGTGGCAATCTTGTCACCATGGAGAGGGAATCTGACTCCCATAGCTCTTACATGCCCACTAACACCTAAAATAGGGGAGAGCAGAGAGAAGATGGTCAAATAAATACTCAATATAATCCATTGCTTTAGCCTGCCCATTTCGTCTTTGGGCTCTCTCTCTTTTGCTGTATTTTGTAAGTTTTTATACTTTCTTCCGTGTTAATAAAATATAGACTACTGTAAATTTATTTAAAAGTTTTTGCTTTGTTTACAAATTTAAATATTGTAAAACATCAAGACAATATAATTCTGAGTCATATGAATTTATAGATTTTTCTGCATATCATTTCAGTGATAGATTCTTTTACTTTTTTTTCTAAGTGTTCTCTTTTTTATTTCTAATATGAATTATCTAATATTGTTCCACAGGCTTACTGAAGAGGTTTTCTTTTGTCTTAATTACTTTATTCTTGCCTAATAAATGGTTTTCACTAATGTGAAGTTTTCAACTTAAAATGTATTCTTTTTTATCACTAGCGTCATTATTACAACAGTTCTGTACCTGTCAGATGCACTTCGGAAGAACTTCTTAAATGAAAACTTTGATTATAAGGTCAGTATCCATTTAGATGACTATCTTGCTTGAGCTAAAACGTTTTACATTGTCCCTCAAGAAATTTCCTCATGAATTTTCTTTCTCTTAGTAATAAGAAAATAAAGTTATTCTAGCTACCTCAAATTAATCTTGGAGCATATTAGTTTCAATTATGAATAATGTTAAGAGTTCTTCATTCTATTTGTGAATAAGTCAGGTCTATAACTATGTTCATCAACCTGGTCGAAATCATAGTGCTTAAGAGGAAAGAATGTGCTTTACTGTTACTGTAAATTTTGATTTTTTTTCTTTTTGATCCCCTGCAAGACAAAAAGAACTTAGTGCATAATGTTTTAAAGCATCTTTTAAAATAGAGTTTATGTAAAGAGCATATTTACAAAGTAAACTGGTTAGTTCCTTTAGATCT
Organism: Bos taurus; assembly: GCF_002263795.3. NCBI lineage: Eukaryota > Metazoa > Chordata > Mammalia > Artiodactyla > Bovidae > Bos > Bos taurus. The sequence continues at coordinate 56,512,642 of NC_037331.1, forward strand.
CTATCTTCTTATATTTTAGAATGAACTAGTGAAAAGGAAAAAAAATGAACAATTAGTAAGATTCTTTAGGGCAGATCTCTCTGTAAGTTTGTAATGTAATATGATATGCCTGGGTCTCTAAGAATTCTCAGTATACCATTTTTTAAATAGAGAATGAAAAATGGTAAATAAAGATGGGCAGTGCCTATCCTGGTTTCCCTTCTTAGTGGTGTTTTATGTTTTCGACATCTTAATTTCCCATTCTTTTAAAAATAACGTCTTTTATACTAAACATTCAATAAAATTTCCTTATCAGAGAACTAGAAAATACAAAAAGCATAGTAGAAACCAGTGGAATTTTAATGGTTGCATAATAAATGTCTTTATACTTTATAATAAAATATCAAAATTTCATAATCACCACATTACTTTTTAATATTCAGTTTGTTTCTACTGTTTTATTCTCATAAATTGCTCTTTTTATGTATTTCTTACAAAATAAAATTTGACTTATATTCCTAATTGTTTCTTTGGATAAATATTTATAAATGAAAATGTTGAGTTAAAGGTTGTAACAATTATATTTGATTGCCTAGGTATACACCAGTACTAGAGGAGACCATTTTGGGGGGCAATTTGATAAGGGGAGCAATTTTTTGCTTTATTTACATTTCTCACTGAGATGAAGTAAAGTCACTCAGTCATGTCTGACTCTTTGCCACCCCATGGACTGTAGCCTGCCAGGTTCCTCTGTCCATGGGATTTTCCAGGGAAGGATACTGGAGTGGGTTGCCATTTCCTTCTCCAGGGGACCTTCCCAACCCAGGGATAGAACCCTGGTCTCTTGTATTGCAGGCAGATTCTTTACCATCTGAGCCAAGGGAAAGCCCACATTTCTCACTAGTTATGTTATTAATTATTCATTGGTTATTAATCATTAACTATATTAGTTATTGACTAATTATTGACTAAAATTCATGTTTTGTGAGGTATCTGTTCTTTTGTTCATCATAATACTTAGAGTTTTATATTCTTTTTAATTTGTGAACACTCTTTATAAAATATATTAATTCTTTATAATGTTTCTCATATTAATCTTTAATTTTACACGATGTCAATAGAAAAGTCGTTTCTTTCCCTATGTCCTCCATGTTTTTGGTTACATTTATTTCTGGAAATTTTATTTTGATCTCTTTCTAATGCATTTTTGGTGTAAGAGAACTTAGAAGATTTGTCTGGGTGGGGAATTTTTATGTACTCTCTGAATTTAAATCAATTAGCATATCCAAAAGAGTGTATGTATCTTTCTTTCTTTCTTTCTTTTTTTTTTTTTTTTTTTTGAGTCCTACATTAAAAGGGGTTCCAAAATGAAATCACACTGAAATAAAGTTATCCAGCTTATGCCTCAGCCTCCTTGGAGACACACAGACATGTTATGAGAGAAATGAAGTATCTACCACTTAGCATATACCAGAGAGCCCATGAAACTTGGGATACAGCAATATAAAAATAGTATCTAGTTAGTTTGCTTCTTTGTTATAGGAAATTTCACAGATGTATAAAAGTAAAGAGAATAGTATGATGAATCCCTCATGTACCCATACCCAGATACAGCTACTATCAACTCATGGCCCATCTTCTTGCAACTCTCCCCCCATCCACTTAGCACTTTTGAAGCAAATCCAAGATATCTTGTCACTTCGCCTGTAAATATTTTTGTAACCCCATAGTATTTAAATATGTCATTCTCATTGTAGATCTGGGATTCCTACTTTTACCTTGCGGTCATTTTTATAAACCAGTTGTGTCTGCAGTTAGAGATGTTTACACCTTCCAAAAAGAAAAAGGTATTAGAAAAGTAAGTACCAGTGTATAATTGGGTAAGAATATGAGGCAAATCAAATGTTGTGCCTTTTAAAAAGTATTTCAGTTCGAGTGATTCATAAATCTGATCTCCATAACTAGAAATCAAAGTGGAGGGGCAATGACCAAGAGGACAACCAAGCAACTTTTCTGGGAATTTCACTATTTTGAGCTTATTTAGAAATCTTTGTCCTCAGTCTTTCAGGATTCAAAAATACTATAGGAGCCAAAAATTATGAGACAAATATGTTTCACTCAAGGGTTAATATGTGAATTTGAATTAGAGGCATCAAGACATGTATTAATACATTGTAAAAATTTCCAGTTATAAAATGAATGGATGTAATGTACATACAACACTGTGATTCTAGTTAATAATACTGCATTGCATATTGAAAGTGCATCTTGAAAGCTTTCATCAAAAGAAAAAACATTGTAACTAGTTATGGTATGGATATTAACTGGACTTACTGTGGTGACAATTTTGCAATATATACAAATATTCAAATTGTTATGTTGTATACCTAAAGGCAATATGATATTATGTCAGTTATACCTCAGTAAAAGATGTGTACATTAAACATTTTCAATTAAGAACATGTTGTCTTTTAATTCAGAATGACAGATTGTGTCCTAAAAAGACACAGATAACTTCTTTTTTCTGGAGCCTTTGTATCAGGTTTGATTTTTATTCCATTTCAGATATGGTGACATGCGGGTAACAATGGGTTGTGAAATTTTCAGCATGTGGCAAAACCTAGGTAAGTGATGAAAACAGAAGCCCCCTCCTGTTTTATAGCTCATCACTGTTCTTGTAAGGAAACAAATGAAGATGGACAGTTTACCACTGACAGCATTTGAAACCAAATGTCTGAATCAATGAAGAAGTCTAGAGAGACTAAGTGACACTTTGGCATTGAATAAGGCTACAACTGATTCTTTAAATTGTTATCTATCTGAAAAATCACCTTTCTTTTGTGTGTTTCATTGAATGACAAATTTTATAATCTAGCATTATTCCAGTACGACCTGCAATGAGCTAACCTTTCAGAATTTGGAATTATAGCAACTCAGAATTTCTAGAACCCTGAATTGAGGCTGTGAATCATAACGAATTTAAAATAAGCTTCATGAAACATTGACTTGAGCATCTGTACTCTTAAAATCTTGAAACCAATGACCTATCATAAAAACTATAGCCAAAGGATTTTAAAGCATCTGTAGTTGCTAAGAAACGATTAGATCCAGTTTTGTTAATCTGCCACAGCAGATAGAGCATATTATCCAGCAAATTGATGACACAGATCTGGTTGCATAAAAAAGAATAATATTTAGAAGAAACATTGTTTTAAAATCTCATTGGCATTGGGTTTCTTTGTAGAAAGTCATAACTTACTTAATTTGACATGTTAATATGCATGCTTATAGCTCTGCTCTGTTTAGTTGCTCAGTTGTGTCCCATTCTTTTCCACCCTTTGGACTGTAGCCCACCAGGCCCCTCTGTCCCTGAGATTTTTCAGGCAGGAATACTGGAGTGGATTGCCATTTCCTACTCCAGGGGATCTTCCCCACCCAGGGATTGAACCCACATCTCCTGCATTGCAGGCATTCTTTACCGCTGAGCCATCCAGGAAGCCCTAAGTTCATAGCATTCATTTACTATTATAATTCTTCCTTGTGATTTATTAAAGTGATGGACCTATTTGAATTGAATATATAATGACCTGAAAGTGTATTTTCTCTTGGACTTATCCAAACACAACTTGAAAATGGCAAAATTTGTTTTCTGTAACTGGAAATAGAACCCTTATCATTTTACTTCAATTCATGTTACAGAAGTGATTTTTGACCAAGATGCCCCTCAAATGTAGAATACATACGGGGCAATTTGAAGAAACCTTGTTATATATAATTGAGCCCAGTGTTTGATGCTAACTGATAATTTCAGGGGGAAAAAAAAAGCAAGTTACCACTTGAAAGCAACCTCAAACTATCTAAAACCAGCCAGAGAAGCCCATGAAATATGTTTGGATTCAACTGAAAAATAACCTCAAATTGTCTTATATGAAGAACACCTCCTCTCAGTCTTCATGTTCCATTGATTCTTTGTGTCTTTGCTTTTCAAAAACAGATCAAGACCCTTGGAATGTCCCTATTGCTTTTGGCATTAATTTAGCAAAGAGTTTTCCAAAGAAGGCTACACTGAAGTGCGTTTGTGGCTTAAGCTCTTGCCAGAGCTCAAATGATAAGACCTGTACAGGTTCGCTTGAGTTAACAGAATGTGAGAGAATGGCAGGCTAACATCTTCTAGATAAATCTTAGCACAGCCATGTGTGGTATTTCCACACAAAGCTTTCTCTAAGCCAGCATACCTGTGTCCTTAGGCCCATGACCTACTAAATAAAACTGGCACCTTTTGTTGCATTAAAGATGTCATTGTTTGCTTCCTAAACTTTTCTCCTCTATTTTGTCTTTAACAAAAGTATGTCTACCTCTCTGGGTTTTGTTCTCCTCAGAAACCTGAACAATGTAAAAAAAATCTCTAAAGCATGCTGATCCCCATGCATTCTGATGTCAGTGCTCTTTAGAACAGTGATCCCAGGTGGCTCAGTGATAAAGAATCCCCACTGCCAAACAGGATATGTGGGTTCGATCCCTGGGTTGGGAAGATACCCAGGGGAAGGAAATGGCAGTCCACTCCAGTATTCTTGTCTGGAGAATCTCATGGGCAGTGGAGCCTGGTAGGCTGCAGTGCATGGGATTGCAAAGAGTCACAACTTAGCAACTAAACAACCACAAGGGCACTCAGTAAACAGCATCACCTGGAAGCTTGTAAGAAATGCAGATCCTTTGGCTCCTCTCAAGACCACTGAAACAGAGTCTCTGAGAACCCCTGAGAGGAGGCACAACAGTCTTGAGTTTTTCCAAGTTCTGCAGGAGATTCTTAGGCACTTGGCTAAAGATTGAAAAGCGCTGCTGTAGACAGCACTCTAGCCTTTCTTTGTTTTTCCAACCCTGAAGTCTGGCTCTAGCGCTCTGTTATAATCAAGTGCAAATTCCCAGCATGACGTAGTTCAAGTATGAGGTGTGTGTACACTCTCACTTCATTCCTTAGTTTCTGCATTATTTCCCTGGAGTTGTGGTCAGCCTTCCAAAACATGAGGTGAATTTTACAGGTCATTGCTGCCATACAACCACTGGAATTGGAGACTGTTTAGAAATGTGAAAACCTCTTTTCCAACGTATATTTTTACAAAAATGTTAAGAAAAATTAAGTATTCAGGGTATTATTTTAACACCCCTCATAGGGCTTAAGTCAGCATGTTACTTAAGAATATCAATATACATTAGAATTTGGAGTGCCTAAAAATGTGTAATATTGAGTGTTTTTCTTGCTAAAGGAGAATTTATTCAGATAATTAAAGGTTTTCATTTTATACCATACACAAAAATTTAAAATGGATTAAAGACTTGAATGTAAGATCTGAAACTATAAAACTCTAAAAAGAAAACATAGTCAGTACAGTCTTTTATATCAGTCTTAGCAATATCGTCCTGAGTATGTCTACTTAGGCAAGGGAAACAAAAGCAAATATAAACAAATGGGATTAAATAGAACTTAGAAATGTCTGCACAGCAAAGGAAACAATCAACAAAACAACAAACTGCATACTGAATAGGAGAAGATATTTGCAAATCATATATCCAATGCTGCTGCTGCTGCTAAGTCGCTTCAGTTGTGTCCGACTCTGTGCGACCCCAGAGACAGCAGCCCACCAGGCTCCCCCGTCCCTGGGATTCTCCAGGCAAGAACACTGGAGTGGGTTGCCATTTCCTTCTCCAATGTATGAAAGTGAAAAAGTGAAGTCGCTCAGTCGTGTCTGATTCCTAGTGACCCCATGGATTGCAGCCCACCAGGCCCCTCCATCCATGGGATTTTCCAGGCGAGCATACTGGAGTAGGGTGCCATAAGAGGTTATTATCCAAATATATGGGGCATCCCAGGTGGCACAGTGGTTAAGAATCTGCTCTGCCAATGCAGGAGACACAGGTTTGATCCCTGGGTCGGGAAGATCCCTTGGGAAAGGGGATGGCTACCCCACTGTAGTTAGTATTCTTCCTGGAGAATTCCAGGGACAGAGGAGCCTGGTGGGCTACAATCCATGGGGTCACAAAGAGTTGGAAACGACTGAGCAACTTAGCACTCATACAACTCAACCACAACAAATGATTAAAAAATGAGCAGAGAATCTGAACAGACATATTTTCAAAGGAGACGTGCAGATGGCCAGCAGGCACATGGAAAGATGTTTAACATCACTAATTATTAGGGAAATGTCAATCAAAACCACAATGAGATATCATCTCATGCCCATTAGAATGGCTGTTATCAAAAAGATAAGAAGTAATAGTACTGAACAGGATGTGAAAGAAGTGGAACCATCATATACTGTTGGTGGTAATTTTCTGTAGTGGCTGCACCAATTTACATTGATAAATTGATAAATTTGGTAAACTGTTGCAGCCACTATGGAAAAAAGTATGGAGAGTCCTCCAAAAATTAAGATTAGATCTACCATGTGACCAAGCTATTCCACTTCTGGATATCCAAAGAGTACCAGAAAATTAATTTGTACAGATATATGCACCCCTATATTCATTGCAGCATTTTTTATTGTAGCCAAGATATGGAAACAACCTAACTCTCCATTAACAGATGAATGGGTCAAGAGATTGGATATACATACAACAGAATACTACTCTGTCATAGGAAAGGTGAAATATTGTCATTTTTGACAACCCAGAGGGTATTATGGGTGTCCCTGATGGCTCAGATGGTAAAGAATATGCCTGCAATGCAGGAGACCTGGGTTCAATCTCTGCTTTGGAAAGAACCCCTCAAGAAGGGAATGGCTATCCACTCCAGTGTTCTAGCATGGAAAATTGCATGGACTGTATAGTCCATGGTGTCAACAAAGAGTCGGTCACAACTGAGTGACTTTCACTGAAACTGAAACTGAGAGGGTATTATGCTAAGTGAAATAAATCAGGCAATGACACTTACCATATGATTTCACTCATGAAGAATATTAAAAGTAAATAAATGAACAAACAAAGTGAAACAAAATAAGCATGTAGAGAATGGATTAGTGGCTACCAGATGGGAAGGGAAGTTGCTATTGTTGTTCCGTCCCTAAGTCATGTACAACTCTTTGAGACCCCATGGACTGCAGCACACCAGGCTGCCTTATCTTTCACATTCTCCTGGAGTTTGCTCAAACCCATGTCCATTGAGTCAGTGATGCCATCCAGCCATCTCATCCTCTGTCACCACCTTCTCTTCCTTCCATCAATCTTTCCCAGCATCATGGTCTTTTTCAATGAGTCAGCTCTTTGCATCAGGTGGCCAGAGTATTGGAGCTTCAGCTTCAGTGAATATTCCAATAAATATTCAGGGTTGATTTCCTTTAGGACTGAATGGTTTAATCCCCTTGCTGTCCAAGGGACCCTCAAGAGTCTTCTCCAGCATCACAGTTTGAAAGCATCAAATTCTTCGACTCTCAGCCTTCTTTATGGTCCAACTCTCACATCCGTACATAACAATTGGAAAAATTATAGCTTTGACTATATGGACCTTTGTCGGCAAAGTGATATCTCTGCTTTTTAATATGCTGTCTAGTTTTATCATTGCTTTTCTTCCACAGAGCATCTTTTAATTTCATGGCTTCAGTCACCATCTGCAGTGATTCTGGAGCCCAAAAAAATAAAGTCTGTTACCGCTTCCACTTTTCCCCCTTTTATTAATATTTGCCATGAAGCAATGGGCCTGGATGCCATGATCTTAGTTTTTTGAATGTTGAGTTGCAAGCCAGCATTTCACTCTCCTCTTTCAACCTCATCAAGAGGCTCTTTAGTTCCTCTTCACTTTCTGCCATTTAAGTGCTATCATCTGCATATGTGAGGTTGTTGATATTTTTCTTGGCAATCTTGATTCCAGCTCATGCTTTACCTGGCCTGGCAACTTTCATGTCTGTAAGTTAAATAAGCACAGTAACAATATATAGCCTTGATGTACTCCTTTCCCAGTTTTGAACCAATTCATTGTTCCATGTTCGATTCTAAACTGTTGCTTCTTGACCTGCATACAGATTTCTCAGGAGGCAAGTAAGGTGGTCTGGTATTCCCATCTCTTTAAGAATTTTCCACAGTTTGTTGTAATCTACATAGTCAAAGGCTTTACCATAGTCAATGAAGCAGAAGTAGATATTTTCCTAGAATTTTCTGCAATGTTTATGATCCAGTGGGTGCTGGCAATTTGATCTCTAGTTCCTTTGCCTTTTCTAAATCCAGCTTGTACATCTGGAAGTTCTTGGTTCATGTACTGCTGAAGTCTAGCAGGATTTTGAACATTACCTTACTAGCATGTGAAAGGAGTGCAATTGTATAGTAGTTTGAATATTCTTTGGCATTGCCCTTTGGGATTGGAATGAAAACTGACTTTTTCCAGTCCTGTGGCCACTGCTGAGTTTTCCAAATTTGCTGATATATTGACTATAGCACTTTCACAGCATCATCATCTTTGGGGATTTTGAAATAGCTCAGCTGGAATTTCATCACCTCCACTAGCTCATTTCTTAGTAATGCTTCCTAAGGTCCACTTGACTTCACAACTCCAGGATGTCTGGCTCAAGGTGACTGACCACAACATCATGGTTATCCAGATCATTAAGACCTTTATGTACAGTTCTTCTGTGTATTCTTGCCACTTCTTAATTTCTTCTGCTTCTGTTAGATCCTTGCCATTTCTGTCCTTTATTGTGCCTATCCTTGCATGAAATGTTCCCTTGATATCTCCTATTTTCTTGAACAATTCTCTAATCTTTTCCATTCTATTGTTTTCCTCTACTTCTTGCATTGTTCACTTAGGAAGGCTTTCTTATCTCTCCTTGCTATTCTCTGGAACTCTGCATTCAGTTGTGTATATCTTTCCCTTTCTCCTTTGCCTTTCACTTCTCTTCTTTTCTCAGCTATTTAGAAGATCTCTTCAAACAACTATTTTGCCTTCTTGCAATTCTTTTCCTTTGGGATGCTTTTGGGTCACTGCCTCCTATACAGTGTTACTAACCTCTTTCTATAGTTCTTCAGGCACTTTGTCTACTAGATCTAATCTCTTGAATCTGGTTTTCAACTGCACTGTAAAATCATAAGGGATTTGATTTAGGTCATACCTGAATGGCCTCGTCGGTTTCCCTACTTCAATTTAAGCCTGAATTTGGCAATAAGGAGCTCATGACCTGAGCCACAGTCAGCTTCAGGTCTTGTTTTTGACTGTAGAGAGCTTCTCCATCTTCAGCTGCAAAGAATGTAATCAATCTCATTTCCATATTGACCATCTCGTGATGTCCACGTGTAGAGTCATCTCTTGTGTTGTTGAAAAAGGGTATTTGCTATGACCAGTGTGTTATCTTGGCAACCTCTGTTAACCTTTACCCTGCTTCATTTTGTGCTCCAAGGTGAAACTTGCCTGTTACTCCAGACATCTCTTTACTTCCTACTTTTGCATTTGAGTCCCCTGTGATTAAAAGAACATCTCTTTTTTGTGTTATAGAAGATCTTAGTTCTTCATAGAACTAAGAAAAAGAACTACGGCTTCAGCTTCTTCGGCATTGGTAGTTGGGGCATAGACTTGGGTTGCTGTGATATTTGCCTTGGAAATGAACTAAGATTATTCTGTCTTTTTTGTGATTGCTCCCAAGTACTGAATTTTCTACTCTTATGTTGACTATGAGGGCTACTCCTTTTCTAAGGGATTCTTGCCCACTAGAAGATATTATGGTCATCTGAATTAAATTCACTCATTCCCATCCATTTTAGTTTACTGATTCCTAAAATGCCATCTCCTGCTTGAATGCCATCTCACGTCCAGTTTACCTTGATTCATGGGCCTAACATTTCAGGTTCCTATCCAATACTGTTCTTTACAGCATTGGACTTTACTTTCACCACCAGACACATCCACAGCTGAGCATCATTTCCACTTTGGGCCAGGCTTTTCATTCTTTCTGAAGCTATTTCTCCACTCTTCTCCACTAGCATATTGGACATCTACTGACCTGGTGGGCTCATCTTCTAGTATCATATCATTTTGCCTTTTCATACTGTTCATGGGATTCTTGAAACAAGAATACTTGAGTGATTTGCCATTCCCTTCTCCAGTGGACCACGTTTTGTCAGAACTCTCCACCATGACATGTCTGTCTTGGGTGGACCTGCATGGCTCATAGCTTCATTAAGTTACACAAAGCTGTGATCCATATGATCATTTTGGTTAGCTTTCTGTGATTGTGGTTTTCATTCTGGAGGGTGTGGGGCTGTAGGTCTTGCTTCTTCCATCTGGCCTCTGAAGGGAGCTAGAAGAGGGTGAAATAAGTAAAGTGGTCAACCGTTCGATGATGGATGGAAACTAAATTTTTGGTAATGAGCATGCTGTAGTGTATACAGAAGTCAAAATATAGTGTTGTACACATGAAATTTATAAAATTTATAAGCCAGTGTTACCTCCATAAAAAGTGAAAGTGAGAAAAGCATCAAATCCCCTCAAATTTATTTATTTGTACCTATACTTGCAAGAGTAGTCTACAAAGAAAGAGGTTATTCTCTGCTGCTGTGTCCCACCTTTGCCATTCATCATGCTGCAAGGTTAAGTTTTTTCTTTCTATTTTTAGTTGAACTAACATCCTTACTAAATATAAAGTGGGCTCCTCTTCCACATTTGCAAACACAGCGTCTTGTAACTGCTGTAGAAAAATCAATACTTCCCTAACAGGCTGCTATGTGTGCATAAATATACAACTCCAGCAGCCCAACTAGCAGGTGCCCTAAATACTTCAAAACAAGACCATGTGGCTGACAATTAGAGATGGGAAAAGTATACTAAATCTGTGATTTAAAAAGAAATAATCTAAGTGAAGTTTATTTTCCTGCTGCTATACATAGCTCAAGATTTTGCATGGCGGATTGGGTAAGAGTAAAATTTTCTGTGGTGGAAAACTTGTACGGTTGCACAGATTCTTTGTTTCCGAAGTGTGTTCTCAGTAAAGAAGGCTAGCCTCATACAGTCTGCACAATAATTTAAATGTGGGTATGGCTTCCCTGGTTGCTCAGTGGTAAAGAACCTGCCTGCCAATGCAGACGACACAGGGTCAGTCCCTGGGTCAGGAAGAACCCCCTGGAGAAAGTGAACATGAAAGTCACTCAGTCATGTCCACTCTGTGACTCCATGGACTATAGTCCATGGAATTCCAGGCCAGAATACTGGAATGAGTAGCCTTTCACTTCCAGGGATCGAACGCAGGTCTCCCGCATTGCAAACAGAATCTTTACCAGCTGAGCCACAAGGGAAGACCAAGAATACTGGAGTGGGTAGCCTATCCCTTCTCCAGCGGATCTTCCCAAACCAGAAATTGAACCAGTGTCTCCTGCATTGCAGGCAGATTCTCTACCAACTGAGCTATCAGGAAGTCCTAGGAAATGACTCCAGTATTCTTGCTGAGAAATCCCATGGACAAAGGAGCCTAGCAGGCTACAGTTCATAGGGTCACAAAAGAGATGGACACAACTTAGCAACTAAACAACAACATGGTTTCTCTACTGTCATAGAAAATCAGGCTAGAAAATACTATATGTTTGGATTGTGATTGAAAGAAGCCAACTATAAATTACATGTTTTAAGACAATCTGGAAATTTTTAATATAGACTGGTTTTACATTAATTTGAAGAATTACTGTCTGCCTTTTTTAAAGATGTAATAAAGGTATTGTGGTCCTGTATTTATAAAATGACCTGCCTGTGAAAGATGCTAACTGATGTTTATACAAGTAGAATGTTATGATGTCTCTGACTTGGTTTAAAATTTCCCAGTGAAAAAATAGTTGGGTTGATAAGTGAAACAAAATTAGCATAAAAATATTGATAATTATTGAAGCTAGGTGATGGGGATGTGGGGATTTATCTTACTGTTCTTTATAATTCCTGTACATTTGATATTTTTCATAGTGAGAAAATTTTAAAAGAGAAAATCATGTCGCAAAATGTCTATAAATGGAAGAGAGTTTTTAAAAAGATTCATGGATGCTCAAAGAAATAGTGGTAAACAAACTAAGTGCATGCTAATGATGTTCTTTGCTAGGAGGCCAAAGGATGGCAGGCTCAGGGAAGAGTAAAAATAAAAATTCTGTAATGGAGCAGTTCTGAATATCATTCCACCATAGCAGCTGTGGGAGGACTATCTGGCTGGCAGGAGTTTTCATTTTATTCTGTATTTGCTGCTTCACTCACCCCCTCACCCCATGCACACCCCAAAACTGTGCAAAGGATTGGTGTCTTACACAGTGTCAAGGAAGCAGAAAGGTCCTCTTGGTTATTAGTCACATGCCAGGGTGGCCCTTGTCCTGTGTACAGAGTCCCTTCAGTCCGTGGCTCTGCAGAAGCAGAGCACCTGTGGCTAGACTCTGAAGCCCTGCAGCCATCTCCTGGGGCAGGGGCAGAGATAAGAGTAAGGCTGGCTGATCTCCAGACTTGCCAGCATTCATCTCTGCAGAAATCTCCTTTCCTCTTTTCTCTTTCTTCCCCTCGCTTGCCAGAACATCTTGAAGAAGCAGTGAGTGGGTTTAGACTTTTGCAAATGACAGGATGAGTGATTGAGTTCAGGTTGCTCTGCATTCTGCCCTGACAAAAATAACTACAGAAAGGAATTGCAAATGCTGGCTGCTAGTTACCTGCTCTAAATGTGTATGTTGGGAGGATGGGGAAAATGCGGGGAGAACACCATGAATTGATGTTTTTGGATATTCTGCCACACTGAGTTTGTTAGTCTTGGAAGTATTCATTCTTTTGGAGGAAAATATGCAAGCGCAGATTAATAAGGACATTTCTTTTGATGAATAAGGGGGAAGTGTTCTTGCTCTGAAGAGGAAAACTTAGTCCCTTGGAAAAGATAAAATATTACCCAGGTCAAGAATAAAGTTAGGAAAGCAAAAAGAATTACAAGCCACGCTTCCTCCTCACATGTCATGGATGCCTTGATATATGAGTAATTTAGAGATGATAAGAAACTGCGAAGTTACTTTCAGTGAAACATGAGAAAAAGAGGAAAGGACCATGTGGCATCACTGATGTACAGGGACTTTCAGATACAGAGGGGCCTGACAGTTGTGTCCTGTTATCATCCCATGTTGAGTAAAAAGGATGAGAGCCACTTTCTGAAGACGTCAGAAATACCCCACGGCATTTGCAGTCACAAAAAACAGTGACTTCACAACACCTACTTGGGTTTGCCCATCCATCATTCTTCTTTTCTTTCCAAATTCTCTTCATGTTCTCCTTCCTTTAAAAATCCCTCTAAAGTCAATACAAGTTTAAATTGTATGTTTGCATCCTGGATTTATGTCTGTCCAAGTCTGTGTTCACCTTCATGCCTTCTGCTACAGAAACAAAATAGAGAAAATGATAATTAATGTGAAGATATTTAACTCCAAAATTGGCAAGTAAGTCTGAACAGCAAGACTTTGTGTGTATTCAACACTTACAAAAAAAAAGATCAAAGAGGGAAAAGTTAATAAGAGGGAAATGATCCTTTTTCATGAAGCCAGCTCTCTTCTGCTCAGCCTCCCAGTATCGTATACTTTCATCCATGATGCAAAAGGCTGTGCATGTAATGTGCATACATGAAATGTACATTGTACATTTTCCATACTGTGCAGTTTATTATAAAAATAGAAACTCTCTGAGATTTAACATGGATGACTAGGGTAATAGACTGAACTCAACACATATCTGCTAGACAAAATCATCTGTGTCCACCCCACCCTCCACTTTCCTTTGCTCTGAATTATCCACAGTATACTTTTTTTTTTTTTTAACTTTACAATATTGTATTGGTTTTGCCATATATAAACATGAATCTGCCACAGGTATACATATGTTCCCCATCCTGAACCCTCCTCCCTCCTCCCTCCCCGTAGCATCCTTCTGGGTCATCCCAGTGCACCAGCCCCAAGCATCCAGTACCGTGCATCGAACCTGGACTGGCGACTCGTTTCATATATGATATTATACATGTCTCAATGCCATTGTCCCAAATCATCCCACCCTCTCCCTCTCCCACAGAGTCCACAGTATACTTTTCAGGACTTGCTAAATACCATTTTGAATTCACTATTATTACACTGTAGTCTTTTCAGAAAATTGTTCTGTTTGTTGTTGTTTGGGCCAGTGTTTATGTTTTACTTAGGCTGTTATGTTTATTATGTAAAGAAGGAAGACAAATTACATAATGCAGATAGGAACTACCTTTTTCATATATAAAAGTCACCAGTAATATTATCACCCAGAGATAACCAATGTGCTTACTATTAGGGGATATAACCTTGTAGACTATCATATATATATTCTTTTTAAATGTGTACTGTGTGGTACTTTGCTTTTACAGTTAATTATATTGAAAAACTTCATCTGTGTTTTTCTTCAACCTCATTTTTAATAATTGCATAAGAATTTTAATGTGTAAATGTGCAGTAGTATAAACAACCAATTCCTGATGATTTATATAATATTTAATTGTATCTTACAGCTTTTTGTAAACTGTGAAAAGGTAAATCCCTAGGTTTTTTTTTTTCAATTAAAAATGATGCAGAAATACTAACACATGGAAATCTGTTTGTATAGCTGCTTAGAGAAATATTTTCTTGCTTGAGACAACTATAATCGATCGTGTTCTTGTGACAGAAGTTTTAAATAAGTCGTATAATAATGATTTTCTGAAATCTTTTTAAAACTAAGTCTGCTGCTGCTGCTAAGTCACTTCAGTCGTGTCCGACTCTGTGTGACCCCATAGATGGCAGCCCACCAGGCTCCCCCATCCCTGGGATTCTCCAGGCAAGAACACTGGAATGGGTTGCCATTTCCTTCTCCAAAACTAAATCTACAGAAAGGTAAATATTTCATTCATTTTAGGAGAGCACAAGCTTCATTTCATTCCTGCCCTGATTGGCCCCTTCCTGGAAGTAACCTTGATACCCCAGCCAGATCTCCGCAATGTCATGATTCCTATTTTCCACGATATGATGGACTGGGAGCAGAGGCGGAGCGGCAATTTTAAACAGGTAGGTGGATGTGCTCTCAGAGCAGTCAGAAGAGTCTCAGTTCCCTCAGAGGTGAGTGTGGTGGCTCAGAGATGCTCCGAGTTGAGGAATGAGCTCTGAACCAGATTTCAACCTAGGCTGCCTACTTCCAAGCTGAATACATAGCCTCGGACACCCTTCTGGGACTGTGTCTCCCTAAATCTCTGAGAAGCCCTGGAAAAAACATTTCATTCCCTTTCAGCTAAAAAAAAAAAAAAAAATCCTGTGATTTTCTAGGTCTGTGTTTAAGAGCTAGCAGAAACTTTATTTGCTCCCAGCTGGACACAACACAGAGGAATCAGAAGGTTAATGATTCCTAAAACCGCTGACCTCTCAATGGTCTGCACATTGTATTTGGTGAATGGCTTAGCTTTGAACATTTGATGCACAGTATGTTTTATTGCTCTTTGCTTGAAGTGCTGAGAATTAATTTAAAGGGAAAAGCAGTCAAAATTGTTGTAAAGGAAATTCCAAGAATATGAGCATAAGCCTATCATTTCTCTTTGACATAGGATCTCTTTGACACAGGCTCCAGTTTTGGAAAGACACTTGTTCTTATTCCAAAACCAGATCTCATAGCAGAAATCAACTGCCTTTGCCAGCGCAAGTCACTCCTATTGGAGACAGCAGGCCAACTGTTCACACAGTCATGGCACTCACCTGTGTGCATTCTGCTGCATTAAGCAAGCTTCTTGCTTCTCCCTATGAGCCCTTCTCGAGTCTTAGAAATGATTGTCAACTGTACGAACAAGCTGGATGCTTACACAGAACAAGCATGGCATTTCATCTGTATCAAGACCTTCATTTATTTTCAGGAGTGTCAATACGTGAATGAAAGCCTATTTAAAAATTATATTGGGGAAAACCCACTTCTCTTACCTTATCTCTTTACCCATTTATTGAAATTTGATTCAAAGGAAATAATTGTGCTCAGTCCTTTGACAAAGTCAGATATCCCTCCATACCGCTAGTTGTTAACTCTCTGGCCTTGCAGAAATTCTTCCTTTTCTGTCCCCTCTGCTGTCTCCAAAAGATGATGGGATATTTATTTCTGCCTTCCTGATACTGAAGTCCTAAAGGATATATGTTCTTAAAAATATAAATGTTTTGACTACAGTTTTCAGGAAATATGTCCTTTCTGTCTCATGCTGCTGATTGCTGACTTAGAATACCATCTGTACATGGTTAGGACAAATTCTCAACTTCAGCAAAGATTTAGTGCAACCTCAAACTGTTTTGAGAAAGAAAATAGATACAAAACACATCAAAGATTTAACTGAATGTTTGTGGATATAGTAGTTTGCTGATGTTCTTATATGTATGTATGTGTATGTGTGTGTGTGTGTCTGTGTGTGTGTGTGTATATATATATCATGATTTGCAAAAAACAAAAAAGACTTGCCAGTTTTTACAGCTCCTAAAAAAAGAATTCAAACATTTAAGCTGGGCTGCAGGCATTTGTGTTTGAATCAACAAATAGAAGTCTTTCGCGGCAGCACACACTACCCCACCGGGAGTTTGAAGCCATGTTCCTGCATCTAAATTGGCCCTCTAGAATTCCAAAGGGGTGTCTTCGGTTAACCACAGCTGATAAATTCACAAAATTTACTGTGGCTTTTTCCCTTGCAGAAATAAATATGTTTCCATGTGCCTAGAAAATCCTTCTTGTGAGAAGGAAAGAAAGGGAGTAACATTTGGGTCTGTTTCAGGTGGAAGCCAAGCTCATTGACAAACTGGACAGCCTGATGTCCGAAGGCAAAGGCGATGAAACCTACCGTGAGCTCTTCAACAGTATGTGAGTAACATGTGTATCTCCAGTTGATTCTTTTTGGGGAATTTGGGTGTCAGTGCTAAGCAGCTGAGAGCTGCAAAGACAGCTTGGGTCTCCCCAGAGTGCTTTGTCTTTGTGGAGTGTGAAATAAAGGATCATTGCTTAACTCTGGTGAATGGATCTTATTATGTTGATGATTAGACATATCTCCTTGTGTTAATCTCTGATTAGGACAGGTTACAAGTGTTACATAACAAATCTCACTCTTTTCATGACTAATTATTTTAAAATTGGGGCTGCAAGATAATTATTTTCAATTGGGTAGATAGTGGGAGAGGAAAACAGAATAGAGGTGTGATTGTTGTGTTTGTGTGCAATGCTTTCCAAGATGTCCTTGGCTGATTCGCTGGTAGGAAAATTAACCTAGTTTGCATCTGTTGTTCAGCGCTTGATTTAATTCAGCAATACTTATTGCTCATTCAGCATTATTAATTGCTTCCTAAATGTTTCTTACTAGAATATCACAGAAGCAAATAATTTCTAGTAGATTCTGTGATTAGGATTTGTAAGGAGGATAAAGAAGTAATGGAGTGTTATAAGGAGACTTGAGGTTTCCTTACTAAGGTAAGACTGTGATCACTGTGCCAGGATGAAGTGCCTGTACTGAGTAGTCATTCACTGTGTAAAATGGCCACAGACAACACTTAAGAAGGTTCCAGTGCTTTAGGATTTTAATTCTAGCACTTGTCTTCTCTACAGCTTTCTAAGGCTCTTAGTCATTGTCTAACCTTTTTACTTATGAAGTGTTTTTTTTTGAAGGAAGAACCAGCTCATTGTGCTTGGGAAATGTTTGCAGGTCTTTCAGAAGTGCAGAAACAATTTAGCAATATATTTTTCTATTACAAAATATGCTTTTCCTTGTATTTACAACCAAGTAAATCTAAAACTAAATACTACTGCTTTTGCACTGATAGCCAGATAGAAAACTCTGTAATTCGTTTATGATCATAAATTTAGAGCAGTAGATATATTAATATATAGGGTTGAAAAGTATTATTAATGGTTGATAGATTTAAACGTGGCTGATTTAAAATCATTCTTGATGCTTTTAAGAAAATTATATTGAAGGGAAAAACCAAGAAGGGGTATACAGATCTCTTGTGGTGGTAGTACCTGATAAAATACATTCTTTGTACTGAATCCTGAACAATGGCATTTTCTTCTGATACTGTAATTAAACTGGAACTTTTAATAATTATTCATCAAGCCCTCGTTCATTCTAGTGTACAAAGCATCTGTCTTTCATGACAGCTGGAGTTTAGCAAGAATTCTGATTAAAACCTCATCCAGTATAATAAATTACTTTTGAAAACCACTCTCAATTCCGTTACTAGTCTTTGGTTTGAACAAAGAACTAAAATGAGAAAGCACTCGGTGAAATGAATCTCTTGAGATTTGTGATTAATTATTTATAATAAATCCACAAGATTAATAAGCACTCACATAGCTCTGTAGTGCCTCTTATCTACTTTAATAAAGGCCTGATAGCATGCAATTTGGACTGCTTGTGTGTAAATATGGCCTTGAAATAGAAGATGTACCTTGACATTAAAATCAAACCAATAATTAAAATATTAAGCCTCTATAATTAGGACTATTTTAAGGTCCCTGATTCATTCACTGGAGATTTTTATTCTTTTCTTGATTGTTTAGCATATCACTAGAAATCTTACTATAAATGTTTCTCTTTAATACTTTTATGATCAGCATATTGAGAATAAATAAAATCTAAAGTGATAATTAAATGTCATTACTACCTGGGCTCAGAAAAGAAAGGGAAAATCCAACTATATTTCAGGAAACAATCAAATGCTTTTTTGGCAATAGAAATCACAAAGAATTAGGGTAATCACACTGTGTCATTGCACACATTATGAATTGGGAACACATGCCATTGTGGTACAGATTTTCATTTTTTCTCTGTAATTCATGTCTAAAACTTCTTAAAATTTGTTCAGAAGCTGAAAGTAGCTCACCGCTTCCTGAAAATGCAGTATATGCTTGCCAAAATAGCCTCCTAGAATGAAACTATAAATTTATATAGTACAGTCCTTCCTAAGAACTCATCTTTCCCTGACCCTCATGTTATCCTCATTTTCCCATACTACATCTTTTTGAAATAAATGAGGGTCAGGGTTTATTGGTTTTGATAATGCTGAAATTGTGGATCATCGCTTCCCATGAGATACGCAGAATAAGGCATCAGAATGAAGTTCTGCTTCCCTGCATCCACTTCATTGACTCATTCAGCTTCATTTATTGAGCCTCTCCCTGTGCTTGGTGGTCTTCTGAGGCTGAGGGTGCATCAGCGACTGTGCTGCTGGAGCACACAGTCAGAGTACTGACAGCCTCGGGGGTTATAAAGGGGATTTCCGGAAGATGTAACCTCCACCTCAGTCCTCCACTGTGCTTTATTGTATGTTGCTCTAATAATTCAGTAAGGCTCCAAATCATTTCATAGAGCTTTGTACACACACACACACACACACACACATATATTTGAAGTGAAGAAGTGAAGTGAAAGTTGCTCAGTCGTGTCCGACTCTTTGCGACCCTGTAGACTGTAGCCCGCCAGGCTCCTCTGTCCTTGGCATTCTCCATGCAAGAATACTGGAGTAGGTTGCCATTCTCTTCTCCAGGGAATCTTCCTGACCCAGAGATCAAACCCAGGTCTCCTACATTGCAGGCAGATGCTTTACCATCTGAGCTACCTATGTATATAAAGCGTTGGCCTCCACACAATCCTATTAAGACAGAGAGAAAGGTAGACTGAGGGTCAAATTCTGCACCCTTCATTCTGTCAGAGGGGAAAAGCCTAACGAGCAAGTATATAGTCCTGCAGGATGTTATTTATGTTGCTCCTCATTGTCATGGAGTCCAATTGCCTATCATTAGCAATAAAAAGTCACCTTGGAGCCAGGAAGTGAGTAGTGGGGAGATAAATTAGGAGTTTGGGATTAACATAGACGAACTTCTATATATAAACAGCAAGGACCTATTGTATAGCACAGAGAGCTATATTCAATATCTTGTAATAATCTATAATAGAAAAGAAAAAAAGGGAGATATATATGTATATATATATATGTATCTGAATCGTTTTTCTGTACCCTTGAAACTAACAACATTGTAAGTTAACTATGTCAGTTTTTTTTAATGGTTTAAAAAAGTTATAAAGAAATGATGCATCATTTATGCTCTTGTGACATGTATGTAAAGTTAGTGCATTAGTTTATGTAGCAACCATTCATCATCTTATTGCCTTAAAAAAAAAAAAAGTAGGAAACTTTCACTGTTACTAGATGAGTTCCCTGTGTACTCAGCATGGACACACTGGCATGGTTATAGACCAAATTATAGACCAGTGTCACCCAAGTTATCTAGAAAGACTCTTCTTATCTGATAGCCTCTCCTTGTCCAGGTGTATCAAGTAAGCTTGGAAGGCCAGCTTCCCCACAGAAGGAATAATCCTGGGCAAGAAAGCAGATGAATTGGGTTCTAGGCTTGGCCCTGATAATTTGAGTCTCAGGTTAGTCAAGGCAGCAGGCTCTGCAGAGCTGTGCTTCTTTTCACAAGAGGATTCTGTAGCTCTGATTTCTGACTGCATCCAGAGGCTGTGCAAGTTAGTGAAGCTCATGCCTATAAAAGAAGTCTCCCATTTATTTTTAGAATTATTACTTAACTTGAGTTCTGTGTTTTTCAGCCTCTAAAGTATATGAGGTGTGGGCTGTCACTTGGGAAGATTTCTCCATCATCCTGCCTTGCTTTGGCAGGCAGAGTTTCATTTGCGTACTTGGTTCAATACCAATTTGGCATTTAAGCTTGAAACAGGTGCTTTTCAGAGGTTTTTTTTTTTTTTTTTAAAGAAAACACATTTAGAACAAACTAGGGGACTTTTCCCTGGGGGATTAGTCAGGACAGGCTCCATCCCTTCATGTGTTCCCTCTCCCTTCCTCCCCCTCCTTAGTTTAGGAAGCAGTTCAGAATAAGCCAGAAAAACAAATGATCAGGGATGCCTAGGCACCAGATGACAAGCCAAGACAGAAGACTGGGCACTGGAATGGCAATGGCAAAAAGAAGGTGGGGGGAGCAGGAAGGACAATTGAGAGAGAACATAGCCAAAGACCAAAAAAAAAAAAAAAGAAAACTTTGACAAAATAGCTTCTTTTCCTACTAAGCACAGTACAGGCTAGTCTGAGATGGTACTTGTGAAAAAAAATGTCTTCTCTCTCTGTTATTCGTGAAACTAGGATAAGAGGGAAACAAGATTTTAGAAATAATCATCATTAAATTTAGGAGGACAGAGTATCCTCATGTTGTTATGCCTATGTTCTTTCTTTTTTTCTTTTGGGGAAAGTTCAATCTTAAACGGCTTTTGTCAAGTAGATGGTTAATTTGCCTAGAGGTGGGAGTGAAAGTAAAAAGAGATCCTAATGATTATGATTGTTATTGTTTTGTGTTTACATAGCAGTGCCTCTGCTCCAAGGTGCTTAAGATTAGGGGGAAAATGTAGGAGGAGAGATGCGGTTCAGTACTTGTCATCCATCTGCTGTAACAACCACATAGAAAATCCTTGGTGATTAATGACAAAATGAATGAAACTGTTGAGTGAGTGCACAGATAGTACAATATGTATTGAGTGGGCAAATGTTAAGTGAAAGGAAAAAAACGCAAAACGTCATACCGTCTGTACAAGGATTTTCCTGTAGCAGTTGCATTGCAGTAAAATTGCTTGGATGAAGATGCATTCCACTGAGAGGTAGGAAAACATTTTTGTGTGACTAAAGCAAGATCTTACTTAAAAGTAAACTTTGAGGCACTCCTGTTTTTGCTTTTCTCAGTGTTGTTTGTTGTGGGGAGGCACAAGCCTCTAATATTAGTGGAAGAGAGAAGCTAAGAAACAATGTCTTTGAGCTGTGAGGTGCTTGCATATTTTGAAAGTATGATTTATATGCATGTGTTCGTATTTGATGACTTGGATAATCTGAAAATCAATTTGCTTTGTCAATGCTTCCTGGATTAGAATTCCACTCTTTGGTCCCTATCCTAGGTAAGACATTGTTTGCATTGTGCTACTTGTGAGATGTTGCGGTGGTTGCTAAGGCATTTAAGGTACTGATGAAAGTAAAACGGTTGTCATGGTGACTGATAAAAATAAATGTTGAAAATGCCCTGGATTCTTTCTTTTCCAGTCTACTAAAGAAAATTGAGCGGGAAACATGGAGAGAAAGTGGCGTTTCCTTAATCGCCACTGTAACTCGGCTGATGGAGAGGTTGTTAGATTACAGGTAAGCCCCTGTTTCTCAGATACACAGTGCTCCAGTTAGGAAGTTGAAGAGTCAGAATACAGTTGCACTTGAGTTAATCACTCAAAGAACTGATAATCAGACCATGGAACCTTGTGCAGTAAAATAGCGGACTTTTAACTAGCTAGCTCAGTTTCTTCCTTGTTTTTTTTTTTTGTTTGTTTGTTTTTTAATGTTTTGTTCTGGGTTCTTCAGCAGTTCTTTTAAAGTTTTAATAAATTGAGAGAGTCCTGTTATTAAAGAAATCTTTTGTTCCTGTTTTTGAAACTCACCCATTAGAACCAACAGACCTATTCATCTTAGTGTGACGGTAGTGTAACAGAATTGTATAACCATGCTGCTTTCTTATAGAAGGAGAGAGGGAATGAAACTCGCACCGTTACCTTTCAGAGACATGATTTTTTAATTTTGAAGTGATCTAAGCTGTTGAAGCAGGTCATCCCACTTAAATGCATGGTATTTTAAGAAAAAAAGCCTCATTGTTACTGCTGATGGCCAGGCTTACCGGCTCCTTTTCAGCCCAGTAAAAGGTGTGTTATGATACACCTTTTACTGTTACTTTTACTGTTTACTTTTACACCATAACTCCTCTTCCTTACCCCCTCTCTATTGAGAGAGGGCACAGCCCACCTGGAAGTGAAATCTACAGCCACGTTGGTGCTCAGGGAGGGTCTGACCAGCCCCCTCAACCCAAGCCTGTTGGGGCTCTGGCCTCGTTGATCCAAAGCAACTTGCAAATAGCCTCTAGTCTCTGACAGTTTCTTTTTTTCCCCTAAAAGAACAAACTGTGTTTGCCCTTAGGAAGGAAGTTCTGAGTTCTGACTCTTTCTTCTTGTTTTTAGGGACTGCATGAAAATGGGCGAGGTAGATGGCAAAAAGATTGGGTGCACCGTGAGCCTCCTGGTTAGTCAATGATTTCCCTTTTCCTCCTTGCATTCTAATGTTTGCTTTTTCTCAGAAATACTATGTTTTGTTTGTTTTTCTGCTGCAGTGTGTCTGTATCTGAGTGTTTCTTAGAAGAGTTTAGAAGTGTTCTTTGCTTTAGTTTGAATTAAATGCTAGAGAATTCTCAGCTCCCGAGTGTTGCAGAAAGTACCCACTGTAAGATCCCATGGTGATGCCAGCTTCTCCCTGTTGTATTGTTTTTCTGCCCTGAAGTCCTTTGTTGCTCTCCTAGGAAAAAAAAGATGATGTCCCTGGAAAAAGGTCTTTTCAATTCTGTGTAAACAGTTCCTTTCTACCCTGCTTATATTTATTCTAGATTTTAATAAATATTAATGTTCCTTTCTGAACAAATGACAGTTTCCTGTTTAACGCACATATTTTCACTCTGTAGCTTCTTTGCAAATTAAAGCCATCTGTGGTTAAGATTTGGACTATAACTGGGATAACCATATAGTTTCTCATCCAAACAAGAAATTTTGGAAAACAAAAATCAATATCGTAAGGATAATAGGCTATAGCAGAACAGTTCTGGGAACACAAAGTTTACCCTGAAAGTTCTCATAACTAATTATCAAATAGAATGGTATTCTCACTACAGAGCAAAAGAAGGACTATACATTTACATTCCTTTTTCAAATTTTGGTGTAGGATAAATTGATGCTTTTAATAATTTACATTGATCACATTTAAAATACAAGAATACTCTGTGACTGCTTCTGGTTCTAAATTTGTGTATATCATGGTTCCTTTTTCTTATTTTGCAGAATAGATAACACCTCATCATCTATCCTAAGTATTTGCACAATCAATTCTAATTCTTACTCTGATCCACAAGTCTCTTATATCCATGCCTTTTTGTTCTCTATTTGCCTGCACCTTAAAATTTTGTTTTTTCCCCAACCTGATTCTGTCTTGTCTTAGCTCATTGATAACAGATTTGGTTTGTTTGTTTTGTTTATTCCCCCTCACAGTCCCTCTTCAGAGCTCAGAATTTTTACTTTCTTAGGACTATCTTTTTCCTTAATTTCTTTTCTCGCTATACTGTTCATCTCTGAGTATATGACTTTATCCTTTTTTTTAACCATACCTACCACTTCCTCCTCATTTTTGCATTTAATTGTTACATTCCACCTCTGATACCAGTTGCTAAAAATAGTGAGACCTGAGCATCTTTTGTCAGGCCACCTCTTGTTATGCAGTTTCTCTTATAATTTTTAAAATTATAAAAAATTATAATTTTTATCATCAGACCCAATAGTAACCTGCAGGCTGTCAGGCTAAGCTCATGGGGTCAGCCCATTACCTCTCCCCTTAGCACTTAATGTCTAACCTTGAGCACAGTCATTCCCACTTCTAAATTTCCTTTCTGTGCTTTCCCCACTGTTTGCCAGCCTTTGGCCATGGTCAAGGTCCTCAGCCTGATCTTCCATGTCTCTGCTTGTACGTCAATATTTGAGGAAAAAAGCCAAGTGCTCTATCGTCTTCAGGTTTTCTCAGTCTGTCTCCTTAATCCTGGCTCTCCCCCAGCTCCAAGCCTGAAATCTCATAAATAACCTTAAAGGAAAGCCTTTACCTTTTCCTGAAGGACTCATCTTCCATTGTCTCCATCTGCTTTCACAGCGCCCTCTGTGACCTTGAGAGGTACACTCTTAAATGTAGACTCTGGGTCCATTTCCTCAACTGGTATAAACAGAAGATATCATTTCCTCAGATGAAAGACTGAATACTCTGACCTAAATGTGTTTACTCTAGTTTCCCAGTAGGAGTAAGCCAGAGACAATAAAATCAGTGGCCCCCATCAGTGTTCACATGAGACAAAGAATCTAGCTTGTTAGTTTTGCCCTGACCAAGAATAGTCCTTATAGGAAATGCTAACACTTTGAACACTGCTTTCATTTCAACTAGCACAGGAATACTTATTATTAAAGGACCGAATATATAACTCTGAAGCTAATCTTTTTAGCTTATACTCCATATGGAAAGTTTTTTGATGTTTTCTAGCTGCAATATGCTTCTCTTTAATCACTCACTTCCTCCTGGAGATTTTTCTTAACTCTTTGGAAAGATCAATTCCAGAATGTCTTCAGAGGAACTCTGACTTTCTCTACAAGCTCTGAGTTAAACGGTAGTATTAGACTGGTAAAATGTGTAATCTTTGACATGACTAAAACTAGGAAATTAATTATTGTTTTGTTCTCTCTGTCACTAGTTTTGCCAGACATACATGAAAGCGACTCATCTGCTCACTGAGAGATTTTTTCTTTCTTTCTTTTTTTTTTTTAAAGACCTATTATTCATTTACAGAATGATCACTTATTTTGTTCCCAAAGAAATTTGCTTCTTACCAGAAAGCTATTGGAAAAAAAACATTGCTTAATAATGTAAAGGTCTGCTATTGAGTGGTTAGATTTATGTTTATGGTACAATAATTCTTGCTGATTAAAATTATTTTGATTATAATAAGAGAGATGTGAAGAGCATTGTTTACTAGCTTTTTAAAGAATGCTAAGATCTATAGGACACTGTAGCCTACCAACTCCTCTGTCCATGGGATTCTCCAGGCAAGAATACTGGAGTAGGGTGCTGTGCCCTCTTCTTGGAGATCTTTCCAACCCAAGAACTGAACCCAGGTCTATTATGTCTCCTGCATTGGCAGGTGGGTTCTTTACCGTTAGTGCCACCTGGGAAGCCACTCAAGATTAGTGCCACCCAAGGTATATAGGACACAAGAGGAAAGGGGAAGGATAATGGTATAAATTGGAGGAAATATTTTTTTATAATGCGTTCAACTACATGTCAGCTTCTTGAAGTTAGATGAGTCCTCATATTGAAGAATGGATACTATTAGGTAGTGGCCACAAAGTGCATTGACAGGAGACCCTCAGGCTTCATGCCCAAGTACAGTTAAGCAGCCACACTGGCTAGTTTGGTCCGTAACCGAAGCCCTCTCTAGCTAATCAACTTTAAAAATGTTTAAAATTCCTGGCCTTTCCCTGTTACTCCTTCAAGTCAACAGATTTGTCTCCCCATCACTATTCATTTTTCATTCTACACACCAAGTAGCATCTGTCAAAATAATAGCAATAGTAATGATAGTAGTTCAGATGGCTGTAAGCAGAGATTTCATAGTATCTGCAGTGATCTGCTCGCTGAAAGAGCCTTATACAGAGCCTCACAGCATCACGCTTTTGCTGGATTCCAACTTCTTACACTTTTACTCCTATGTTTACTAAGTTCAGTGAGGACTAACATACTTTCTAATATGACAAAGAAATAGATGTGGAGGCCTGTAAATAAACATTTAAAATGACAACATAATGTGTTCAGTTAAGTCAAAGTTGAGTTTTTGATGATGAATGTTCAAACATTTTAGAGAAGTTTAAATAAGATCCAGATACTTTGTTTTCATAAACCAAATATTTTCAGTAAGCATACCCTTGTAACAATAATTTGAAATAAAACCTCTTACAAATCCCTTTATGTTGTAGTCGTAAACTGGAAACCTTTAATTCACCATAAAATAATTTTAAGATGAAAGAAACTATCCTTTGACTATCAGTGATCAAATGTAATAAATAGGTTAATATCTTACATCTTTTCAATATTTTAGTTGAATTTTTAGACTAGTTCATTGGCAGTTAAACTTAACCAAAAAACGATAGACAGTAACAAAAGAAATGTGAATCAGGGGTAATAACATACCCCCAGGAGTTACCAGCCTATCTAGTTGTTGATGGGTAATTTTTAATACAGACAGTGTTGAATTAAAGATATATCACTGTGTTTTGCCCTTGACTGGCAGTCCAAAGGTTGAGACTGCCCTAACAATGCAGGGAGTGTGGGTTCTATCCTTAGTCAGGGGACTAAGATTCCACATGCCATGTGGCACAGCCAAAATAAAAGGAAAGAAATGTCAAAAAAAAATGTATATATATATGACTGTGTCCCTTACTTAATTTTGTGAGACATTTATATAGAAAAATTTGTCTATTTTCTTGGTTCAAGACATGAAACTTCAAGCCGAGTAAAGGGTACATACCTGCCAGCCTAACCGTTGAGAAGTTATCCATAGTTGTACTCTTTTTTGTCTTTTAGAACTTCTATAAGACTGAACTGAACAAGGAAGAGATGTATATACGCTACATCCACAAACTCTATGATCTGCACGTCAAAGCACAGAATTTCACAGGTAATTGTGTCTTTTGACTTGGGTTGGGGGAAGTGGGCTGGTCACTGTTATATTAAACATAATAATTCCTCTGTTTTTTAAACTAGAGCCGAAGACTCAACCATTTCTCCTTTTAAAATTGGAATTTAGAACTGGAATATATATGTTGTTTTTTCTTTACTATATCTCTGCATAGTTTTTTAGGGGTTGGTTTTGGGATTGGTTTTTGAATGGTTTATAAAATACACACCTAGATTTTCACAGTCTATTTAGAGTTAGTATTTCACCACTTCAAGTTAAATATAGGAACTTTACAACCTCCCCACTGTACATTGTAATAGTCATAAGCATATATGTATGTACATTGAAAAATTCCATCAGGTAATGTCATAATTTTTAAGTCATACCTATTTTGAAGAATTTAAGAGGATAAAAATTATCTATTATATTTACTCAGATATTTACCATTCCTGTTGCTCTTTGTTCACTCATGAAATTCTCAGTTTTCCTCTGTTAACATTTTCATTCAACCTCCAGAACTTGTTACAGTATTTCTTTTAGAACAGATCTAGTAGTGAAGAACTCTTAGTTGTCCTTCATCTTTATTTTACCTTCATCCCTGAAGGAAATGTTTGCTGGGTACAGTTGGACAGTGTCTTCGCATCAGTACTTTAAAACTTTTATTTTCTTCTGGCCTCCATTGTTTTTGGTGAGAGCTGTAGTCATTTAAATTGTTCCCTGTATGTAATGTGTAATTTTCTCTGGTTGCCTTTAAGACTTTGTCTTTGGTTTTCAGCACTTCAATTATGGTATATATATCGGCATGGTTTTTTTTTTTTTTTTTTTTTTTAATCTATCCTGGTTGGGTTTGCTGAGCCTCTTGGATCTCTCAACATTTCTTTCACCAAATTTGGGAAACTTTCAGGCATTATTTATTCAAATATATTTTCTGCACTGATTCTCTGTTTTGGGACTCCAGTTTTATGGATGTTAGACCATTTGGTATTGTTCTATAATTTCCTGGGGTGCTGTTTTGGGGGTTTTTGTTTCAATTTTTTTATTCTTTCTGTTTTTCAGATTGGATAATTTCCATTTATCCATTTTCAAGTCCATTGGCTCTTTATTATTTCCATTCAACTACTGAGGCCTTCCAGTGAAGTTTTAATTTTTTTAATTTTTTATTATTTGTCTAAGTTTATTTAGCTATTTTTAAAAGCTTCAGTAGTTTTGCAAAAATTTGTATTTTCTCCTCATTTCACGAGTGTTCACTTTTACTTCAAGTAACACGGTTATAATAGCTGTTTCATAGTATTTGCCTATAATTTCAAAAACTGAATCATCTTAGAGTTGGCATCTGTTAATTGCTTTTTCCCTTTGAGATTTATTTAGTGTTCCTGGTTCTCTGAATGTCAAGTAATTTTGGATTGTATCCCAGACATTTTGAATATTGTGAGATTCTGGGTTTTCTTAAAATACTCAAAAAATCAATCCAGCTAAGTTCAGACCTAAAGTCCTGAGTTACCTTTTGAAGGTCAGTTTAGTTTTCAAAGCCTTTGCTGCATTTTTGTGGTCTTTCCTGCTTGTGTGCCACCTGGGGAGAGCCTGGGACATGGACAGTTATCTATACTGTAGTTCATTTATCAGAATCTTTGTTATGTTGATTCTGATTCACTCTATACATGTACAGCTTAAGGGTGAGCCCAGGAAGACATACACATAATTTAAAAATTCCTTTCTCCATCTCCTTGTTCTCTCTGATCTTTCTCAGTCTTACCATCTCCCAAGGGCTCGTTTTCCTGATACTCTTGCTTAATCAGAGCCCGAGTACTCAGAGCCAAGACTTGATCCTCCACACTATGATCTACTATGTATAATCAGCCTCCCTGGTAGAGGGAAAGCAGTGAAAGGAAATAGAAAAGTGGAAGCCACTACTGCTGCCACTGTGAGTGCCCCTGATGCCACAGTGTGGGTTTGCAGCTTTGTTCCTGGGACTCAGAGTGGACCAGAAGAATAGAAAGGACTCCCACAGAGGGTCCTTCTCCCAGTTCTCTGACTAAAGGAGCTTTTTCTGTCTGTTTTCCATTCGAAGTTACATGAAACAGGGAAGGCTAAGCCTGGAGATACAAAAGGCAAAAAAGTAAAAACAAGGAGCTCACCACTCTGTCATCCTCCTTTAAGTACTGATTCTCCTGTTCTGTCTGCCTTCTCATTTACTTTTCAGAATTCTCCAATAGTTGCTTTATATATTCTGTCTTGGGTTTTTAGGTGAATCAGTGAGAAAAATACACTAAAATGTGCATACTACATCTTAACCAGAATGAGAACCCTTTAATTGGATTTAGAAATTACAAATCTTAGTCTTTTGGCACACTGTTCTTCCAAGGAACTCCTGAATCTTGGTTCCTCCCCCAGCTTTGAAAGAGTAAAGGAACACTTTCTGAAGTGATGCTCATGTTCCCAGGATTTAAGCATGCCTCTAGCTACGGTTCCACTATATCAGCTAAGAGCACCGCTTAAAAGTTAAAAGTTCCCAGTTCTTGACTCAGACTGGAGACCTTTATGATATCTTTGATACCTCTCATTCATGAGGTGCTGTTGGTTCTGCTTCCTAAAAATGAAAGCCATATTTTCTCTTATTGTTTCCAGTTTCACTGCCTCAATCAGGCCTTCATTATCTCTCTCTTGGACTGCTTCTTAACTATCCCGTTATTCACTAGAGCAGGGATCAGTAAACTTCAACCTGCAGCCCTGTCATTTGATTTTTTAAAGAATGTTTTATTAAAACTCCAGCCACACCCACTTAATTACATATTGTATATGGTTGCTATAGCACTCAAATGGCATAGTTGAGTAGTTGCAACAAAGACTGTATGTCCTATAAGCCTAAATTATTGACTGTCTGATCCTTTGAGAAAACTTTGTCACCCCCTTCTCTAGATGTAACTTTGTCAATTCATGTCTTCTGCAAAGTAAAGCTCAAAGTCTTTATTCAAGGCCCATCATAATTGAAACAACACCTGTCCATTCAGCCTAATGTATTCTTGTTTACCTCTAATACTGTGTTCCTTCTTCTTATCCTTCAGAGCCAGCTCCTATATCATCTTTTCCATGAAGTCTTTATCTTCCTTCTCTCTCCCTCACCAACTCACACCCCCAGCTTTGGGCTGAATTAATGTTTTCTACTCTTTTCCCATTGCAGTTTTTTCAGATTTCCATTCAAGTACTTATCATATCATTTTATTCATAGTTATATAACAAATGTGTGTGTGTGTGTGTGTGTGTGTGTGTGTGTTGATAAGTAGGGAGGTAGGTAGGTTGAGAGATCTTTAGTTGAAGGTAAATTCCTTGAGGACAGAGATGATATTTTCTTCTTAGTCTTCTCAGTTCTTAGATTAGTGCCTAGTGAGATTTAAATAAATGCATTACTAAGAATGCATTCAGATTTTAACACCCCAAGAGCAGATTTTTCTCCTTTAATATTGTTAATTCCTTAATCACCAAGGAAGCCCCGGTATCTCTTCACACAGATGTCCTGATAGTTTTGATTAAATAAACTAAGATTTTTTTAGCTGACTTTGTTGTCTAGAAGTTTAAGTAGTCATTTGAAAGTAGTTTGTAGCTAATATTAGAAAAATGGTGAACCTGGTTTTTTTAATCTGTGAAAACAATCTAGTAGACGTGCTTTATTTTGAAGCCCATTAAAAAAAAAGAAGAAGAAGAAATGAGAGAGGGAAGTGAGGACAAGCTCTTGCAGACATGTAACAGATATATTTTGGTTTTCTGAAACTCCAAATCTGTCACCTTATATTTTGAAAATGTGTAAATCTTGTTTTCTTGAATTTGTTTACTAAGCTTGAAGTTTTTATGTTCCCCAAAGTCATAAGAAATAAGTTCTTCTCCCATATAACATTTTACTCATTTCTCCTCTGTCCTCATTTTTGTGGGTCCTTGGAGAAAGTGGAATTGATGGAAAAACTTCTGTCTTTACAGGATTTGTTTCTTGTGGCTTAATCCTTTCCAGCCCTCTGTGACAATGCCCTCCATTGCACGATTCATCTCCATATTTATCCTGTGTTACTTCTTTCTGCATATTGATACCTTCCCCGTACAATTCTCAAAATGATGGAATGAGATGGCCCATATATTTAATTATGTGATGATGGCCTTTTGTTCAAAATTGTAAACACTTTTAAAAACATTGTTCATAATTTTGGATGTGAGTCATCTTTCTCTTTTCAGTATGCAATACAGTCTTCTAAAGATACATAGGAATAAACATGCAACATATTGTAATAAAACATCTTCGATATGCTGATGTGTTCCAGAAACCTCAGTAGTCTGTTGCTGACACCTCAGAGGCATACGTTTCCTTTAATGAAAATTTTCTGCAGTTTCCTTCACACACACCGTTTACCCCTGATATACATCTTTATCTTCCGGAATCAAATTCTGTTCCAGGTGTAACTTGTTTTCACGCCTCCCCACATCACCCTTCGGTCATCTGTCAGCTTGCTCTGCTGGCCTGCCAGTTGTTGTTCATTCACTAAGTCATGTCTGACTCTTTGTGACCCCATGGACTGAAGCACGCCAGGCTTCCCTATGTTTCATTGTCTCCTGGAGTTTGCTCAAAATTCATGTCCATTGAGTTGATGATGCCATCCAACTATCTCATCGTCTGTCCACCCCCTTCTCCTCTTGCCATCAATCTTTCCCAGCACCAGGTTCTTTCCCAGTGAGTCACCTCTTCACATCTGATGGCCAAAGTATTGAAGCTTCAGTTTCAGCATCAGTCCTTCCAGTGAATATTCAGGGCTGATTTCCTTTAGGATTGACTGGTTTGATCTCCTTGCTGTCCAAGGGACTCTCAAGAGTCTTCTCCAGCACCACAGTTTGAAAGCATCGGTTCTTTGATACTCAGCCTTCTGTATGGTCCAACTGTCACATCCATACATGACTACTGGAAAAACCATAGCTTTGACTAAACGGGCCCTTGTCAGCAAAGTGATGTCTCTGCTTTTTAACACACTGTCTAGGTTTTGGATGTCTTGGATGTCATAGCTTTTCATCCAAGGAGCAAGCATGTTTTAATTTCATGGCTACAGTCTCCATCTGCAGTGATTTTGGAGCCCAAGAACATAAAATCTGCCACTGTTTTCACTTTTTCCCCATCTCTGTACCATGAAGTGACGGGACCGGATACTTTGATCTTAGTTTTTTGAATGTTGAGTTTTAAGCCAGCCTTTTCCCTCTCTTTCACCTTCATCAACAGGCTCTTTAGTTTCTCTTTGCTTTCTGCCATGCAGAGATCCAGGGAATAGCAAGGAGAGATAAGAAAACCTTCTTAAGTGAACAATGCAAAGAAATAGAGGAAAACAATAAAATGGGAAAGACTAGAGATTTCCTGAAGAATATTGGAGATACCAAGGGAACATTTCATGCAAAGATGTATACAGTAAATGACAGAAACAGCAAGGACCTAACAGAAGCAGAAGAGATTAAGGTGGCAAGAATACACAGAAGAACTGAACAAAAAAGCCCGCCAGTGGTTACTTCTTTTCCCGCCCTTCTCAGGGGCAGCTCACCCACACCCGACCTTCCCGCCATCCCTTGGACCTTCCCAGAGCAAACGTTACTTGAACAGCAGTTTACAGATTAGAAACACTTCATTAGTCCCCACTTTTTTCTTTTTATTTATTGTCGCAAAATGTACATAACATAAAATTTGCCATCTTACCCATTTTTCAGTGTGCACTTCAGTGGCCATTAAGTGCATCCATGTTGTTGGGCCACCATCACCACCATCTATCTCCAGAACCTTCTCATCCACCCAATCTGAAACCCTGTACACATTAAACAGTAACTTCCCATTTTCCCCTCCCCTCATCTCTGGCACCACCACTCTACTTTCTCTCTGTGTAAATTTCACCTTCATCGCCTTTTCGGTCCCTCCCTGTGGGCAGCTGGGATGTGGGAAGGGGTTCCCTCTGGCCTCCCCACTCACTATTCCACCTTTACACTGTGTCATGGTTAGTCTCAAGGATATTTTTTGAAAGCTCAGGGAGATACAAGAGAAATCTGAGAGGCAAAGATGATCATTCTGGAGCTGTGTCATTAAAAGAAAATAGGAATTATTCAGCAGCTAAAGGCTTGAAGGAACAGGCTGTGAAGGACCCCAGGTGTCGGTTGGTGTGATAAGGGAGAGGAATCTTAGTTTGTTCAGGTGACAGGAGCAAGAGTGGGCAGAAAAACAAAGATGCCCTTGGGGTTTTCTTAGATGCTTGGCATTAGAAGGGTATGTGGGTAATTAAAGATTAGGAAGTGATCTCAGGAGGCCTCAGGGAAAATGAGGACGCTGTTCAAATACAGTACAGCTCTGATGATCTTGTTATCATCATCGTCTGTCTTGTCCCCTGCAAAGCAGTCTTCCATGGCAACCCACGTCGTGACAGATTTGGCTGCTTCTACATCCACCGATTAATCGACACCCTCCAGCAGACATTCACTCTGTCCATCTCACCCCAGGAAAGGGCCTGTCCCGTGTCCATGCAGTGGAAGGCGCCTGTGTCCCTGACAGGCAGCCGCCTCTGGATCAGGATGCATCATGTTTCATTCAGCAAAAGTGATGATGGGGTCGAGGGGCTGGAGGCTTTTTAGGGAGACAGTAGCAGGCTCACAGTAGCAGTCTCCTTACCCGTCATAAGTGGGGACATTGGGAAAATGTGAGTGGAGGGACCAGATCATGGGCAGGCTTCTGTGTCACTTTAGGAAGTCCAAATTCATTCTGTTGTTAATAGTTAGTGAGAATCATTAACTAGTTTTAATCCTGGGAGTGATGTGATCACTTGCATTAAAGAAAACTTATGTTAATAACAGCTTGCACACTGAATGCTGGGGAATAAGAGACTGCTGGTGGGTGATGAAAAGTTTTGCTGCAATCATTGAAGTTACTGGGTTGAGCTCACCAAAGGTAATTAAAGAGGAAAACACAGCCAGAACCTAAGAGACAAGAGAATAGTGATGGTGACCCAGGCCTTTCTCATCACAACTATATTTTATACATTGAGATGGCCAGATCACAGTACTGGAACATGTGAGTTCCAGTACACATAGGCTCCAGTACACATAGGAGCCTTATGTGTAGTTATCCTTAAAGCAAATAAGTGAAGAAAAAGAATTACCATTTATGGATACTGTATTGAAAGTTACTACTGTGTCTTTTCAGACATGTGTGGGGATGGTAGGTAAATGGATACCTAACATAAGGGTTTTATCATTTTATTCAGTTTAGTAAGTAAGTTGGCTGTTAGAGTGTCAGGTGAAAAAAATTATAGTCTTTCATCAGGGACAGTGAATTCTGGTTCCCATTCTTGATGTATTTGGCCGTATTTATGGTTCAGGAAAAGAAGAGACCTGCAGAATGGCAAGTATCCTACTAAATACATTACCTGTCAACCATGCTTAAGCCTGTGGGTCACCATTTCTATACACATGTATAGAATGTCATCCCTTTACATGTTTCTCCAGGAAATCACCCCTACACCAAACATGTCATAACTTTAGTAACCATTACTGAAGATTTGTGGGGCCAGCCAGAGGGGGTGACAGAGTACACAGCCCACACAGTTTGTTCTCTCACACACACACACACACACACACACATGCACACTCCTCTTACCCAATACTTTTACCCTTTCTGGTCCTTTCTCTGTTGGCTATTAATAGATTTTAAAAGTTTTTCTTCTCTGAACTCTTCTCTAGCTTTTCCCCTTCCATATTCTGTCTGTACCCTGATACCCCCCCACACATAAACAATAAGTCCCCTACATACGAACTTTCAAGTTCTGAACTTTCAAAGATCTGAACGTGTGTTCCATCAATGTCAGCGTGAGTGAAATGGCAACTTGCCCTCTGTCTCCTATTGCTGATGATCCTTCAGCTCTGCCATCTCCCACCTCCTATACCTTCTTCAATGAGTAACTCTTCTTGCCTGTTCACTCAATGCCAGCCCCCTGTGTGCCAGCTGTTGTACCATACTACTGTACTTTCAAGGTACTGCACTTTAAAGGGTTTTCTTTATTTTTTGTGTTTTTTTAATGTGTTATTTGTGTGAAAAGTATTATAAACCTATAACAGTACAGCACTATAAAGCTGATTGTGTTTGTTGGGTACCTAGGCTAACTTTGTGGACTTATGAACAAATTACACTTAAGAACACACTCGCAGAACAGAACTCATTTCTATATAGGGGACTTGCTGTATCACTTTCACATTTTTCAGCCTTTTATTAGCCAAGAGAAATGAGCTATCATTTTTTGTCTCTTAAGCATGCCCTTTTTTGCCAACAAAGATCCATATAGTCAAAGCTATGGTTTTTCCAGTAGTCATGTATGGAAGTAAGAGTTGGACCATGAAGAAGGCTGAGCATTGAAGAGCTGATGTATTTAAAGTGTGGAGTTGGAGAAGACTGTTGAGAGTCCCTTGGACAGCAAGGAGATCAAACCAGTCAATCCTAAAGGAAATCAATCCTGAATATTCATTGGAAGGACTGATGCTGAAGCTTCAGAACTTTGGCCACCTGATGTGAAGAGCTGACTCACTGGAAAATAATCTGATGCTGGGAAAAATTGATGGCAGGAGAAGGGGGTGACACAGAATGAGATGGTTGGATGGCATCACCGACTCAATGAACATGAGTGTGAGCAAACTCCAGGAGACGGTGAAGGACAGGGAAGCCTGGCGTGCTGCAGTCCATGTGGTCACAAAGGGTTGAAGAAGACTGAGTGACTGAACAACAACAAAGCATGCCCTATGGAAACTACCCATAGTCCCCTGCCAAAGGATTTACCAGTGAACCTATGTAGCAAACAAAAGCATGTCTCCCCTACATTTTGAACCAGCTACAGAGCTATCCTTAAACATTTTTATTATGCCAGTACCTATGAAAAGTAGTGGGAGAAATAGATGGGAAGGAGAGAAAGAGAAAGAGAAACAAAAGATCAAACAGAAGTCTCCAGTAATTCCATCTCCCGGGGCGCTTCTCATTCATTCACCTTCCGTTGCATGTGTCCTGGACATGTGTTCTTCAGTATCGTGAAATTCAGAAAAAAAGTACTTAATCCAGCTTGTCCTGAACCAGCTGCATTGGGGTCCTGTCTCGATCATTACCTTCCCGCTTATCTTTCAGAGGCTGCCTATACGCTGTTGTTATATGATGAGCTGCTAGAATGGTCTGACCGGCCCCTCCGGGAGTTCCTGACCTACCCCATGCAAACGGAATGGCAGCGCAAGGAGCACCTGCACCTCGCCATCATCCAGAACTTTGACAGAGGCAAGGTAAGTGGCCCCAGTCACCTGTGTCCTTTCCCAAGGTGACTGTCACATCTCCTTTATTTCTAGTTCATTGATGGCCACCTCTTCAAGCAGGGGCCCTCAGATTTTCAGTGTGCATTAACTCCTGAGAGTTGACTGAAATTAAGATTCCCAGGCCCCACTCCTGCAAATTCTGATTAAGTAGGTCTGGCTTGCACCAGGGGGTTCTGCAATTTTAATAAGGACTCCAGAAAATTCCAGTGTGTATGAACTTGAACCCCATCTTGAGAGACCCTCATCTAGAGGTTTCAACATCCAGGCATTTTATTAACTGAAAAACCTCTATCACACCTCCCCTACCTCCCCAAATTGGCACATAGTAATCTGTCCCAGTCCACTTTTTCTAAGGTGAAATAAATGAAACTAAATTTATTTACAGAATTTTATGACATCCCGTCATATACTCAGAGTTGCCATGGGGTGTTGAAAACCTCCCTGAGCTAATAAAGCAATTCAGCATGTCACCTCCCTGCCACCTGCTCCCTCTTCAGGGGTTTGCAATGCTCTTGAAAAAAAACGTGAATCTGACCCCAGTTGATTTGAACACTTGGATGCTTTGGTGATACATGTCTTAGATTTAAATATATCTTTCAAAGTTCCAAGGTTAAACAGGAAATGAAAATACACCCAGTGGCTGTCATTCTTTTATAAAACATAATTGGGTACTCCTAAAAATTTGATGCAAAGGAATTGCTTCTTTCCTATCCTCTTCTATTATTTATCTAACTACACTGACATACCGTTCATTACGTTAATAGCAAAGAAATGCCTCTGTGTCCTCCTGCAGTAAACTTTCCACCTGTAAGATAAGCTGTTACAGAACCTCTCTTGGCCCATTCCCAGGAGTCTGTGCTTTATGAGGACTCGGAGACTATGGCCCATGGGTCAAACAGTTCACTGCCTGTTTCAGTTCAGCCCACAAACTAAGACTCACTTTTACATTTTTAAATGCTGAAAAGAACTAAAAAGAAGAATGGTATTTGGCCTGTGAAAATTATATGAAATTCATATTTCAGTTGTCAATAAAGTTTTATTGTAACACAGCCAAGCTCATGCGTGTCTGCGGATGTTTTCATAGTTTAATGGCAGTGGTGACAAAGGTTGTATGGCCCACAACACCTAAAGCATTTACTGTTTGGTGGGAAAATTTGCAGACACCTGAGCTAGATCAAAGAAGTTTTACATTTCTGCTGAGAGTAACCAGCTGGCTTAGACCCTTGGAGTTTACAAGTATGCTTGGGCCAACAAGGAATCCACTGAGCCAGCTGTGGATAATTGGACCTTAGGGGTCAGTGGCAGTTCCGCATATCCCAGCCCCGAGGGGCTGCTCATCCATCTCCTTGGCCATTGTGGAATTGCAGTTATTTCAGCATGATCGTTTTGTCTATTTTTTAACTATAAATTATTACTTTATTTTTTTTTCATTTTATTGAAGTGTAGTGATTTACAATGTTGTGTTAATTTCTTCTGTGCAGCGAAGTGACTCATCTATACATATATATGTTCTTTTTCATGTTCTTGTCCATTTCAGTTTGTCACAGGATATCAGATATAGTTCCCTGTGTCACACAATAGGACCTTGTGGTTTATTCATCCTATATGTACTAGTTTGCATCTGTTAATCCCAAACTCCCAATCCATCCATCCATTCCTTCCCCACCCCTGCTTGGCAACCACATGTTTTCCATGTCTGTGAGTATGTTTTTGTCTCATAGATGTGTTGATATGGGTTGTATTTTAGATTACATATAAAGTGATATCATATGGTGTTTGTCTTTCCTTGACTTACTTCACTTAGCGTGATAGTCTTTAGGTTCACCCATGTTGCTACAAATGGCATTATTTCATTCTTTTTGATGGTTGACTAATATTCTAATGTATATGTGTGTGTGTGTATACCACATCTTCAGGATAATAGTTTTGAGATGATACCAGGAAATGTTGTTTTTGCACCATATGTTAATGATTTGTAGGTTATCACTTTCAACTCTCTAAATATTTTAAATAATGAACTTGTTAATTACATGCTATTTTCATGCTTAAAATTGCAGTGGTACTATTAAGGGTAGGTTTTAAAGGTTAAGAAGTAAGGCTTGATTATCTGAGAATGGTCCCCTCTTGACCTCTGGGTGGAAATTAGTAAATGCCATGAGATTCTTAACATTTATGTTATTCATTTGTCCACAGTGTTGGGAGAATGGCATCATCTTGTGCCGGAAGATTGCAGAGCAGTACGAGAGTTACTATGATTACAGAAACCTGAGCAAGATGAGGGTAAGGTACCTGCATGCATCCTAATCAGGTTATGGAATCCTTTTTTAGATTAACTTCCCCACATGGTGCTAGGAAGTCAACTTTGTGATCGTCTTGATATGTCTTGTAGAAAGCTTTTGAAAGATACCTTTCCTCTGAAGCATACTCCTCTATTTATCCAGAGAAATAGCATGTTGACCTGTGTGATGCTTTTGATTAATATGCAAAACGTAAGCTGTTGATCTGTTCTAAACACTACATCTGAAATATAGCATTTAACCCAGGATTAATACTTTTTGTTGGAAGAGCTTGTCACTCACACACAAATCTCAGTAATATTCCATTCTTAGTCCCATAATCTGTGCAGTAAAATAGGAGAAATGGCTAGCTGACGCATTTTGAAAGATTTAGGGGCTAACTTCTGAAGGTATCAAATATTTTTAGCTTCAGAAATGTTTTTATTTGCTAAAACTGAAACCAAGGTCTTAGTACCCAAGAGCTCAAGGAGTTTAATATTCTGTGTCCCTAAACCAAATCTTTTATATTGAGGTAGCCAAAAAGTTCGCTTGGGTTTTTGTGAAGCATCATACAAAAACCCAAATGAACTTTCGCCAATTCAATACCTTTTCTTCTTGAAGGTTCAAGCAAGTCCCTCTGGTACTCCATGTCCTTATTCTTGTTAGGTCAAACATTTTGTATCATCTTGTTACATTTAAGCTCTTCAGGGCTTCTAAAACAGGATCATCAGATTATATATACACATGCACATACATATATATTTTTAAAAATTATGATATTGCCTTTTCATTCCAAGGTAGTAATATAAGAGATAATACTCATAAACCTTTAACAACCCAGTATCCCTTATACCACAAATAACTTCTTCCTCTAGCAGGAGCCAGCCCTGTACTTTGGGTGTACTATTTCATGTCAGGAGTTCATCGATATTTCTCCTAACAGGAAAACCAAGGAGGAAAAGCCTTGTTTTAACTTCAACCCATCACGCTGGCTTTGGCAGGCACTGCAGTTTCATATAAAAATGTCCCTGTGCTACTCTTTGCATCCTGTCCCTGGAACAGAAGCGAGGTTACAGTGTTTACCTGTGAGGGCCCTTGGGTGCCATAGTCACTAAGATTTTTATAAACTCAAAGCTTTGCACTTCATGCCAAGTGCTCTTTTGGGTGCTGTTACTGGGGGTGGAGAAAGGGGAGATATTTTCAATTGCAATATTAGTCTTTCTCTGGAAACCCTGGGGATGATAATACCATGAATGGGAAACCATAATCTTTATGTACTTCATGCTTCCAACCTCATCAAAGACACACTTAACAGCCTTCAGCCCCCACAACACTTGCACTATGGGCCCCGTTTGGTTTGTTGGTTTATCCCCGTTCAACCTGTACAAGGTTACATCTTCCAGATGTCCTGAATTACCATGACCTAGGAGAACTGAATGCTCAGGTGAGTACAAGAATTCTCCAGAAAGATTTTGCCTCTAAGAGTTCATGTTAATTTTTATTGTGAAGAAAATATTTTGATAGACTATGTGCATAGAAATCATTTCCTCTGGTGAGAACATGTAGTAATATACTCGATCCTTTAAAGCAGAGGTCAGGAAACTGAAGCCTATGGACCTCAAAGAATTGAGTAGTTATGACAGGGATTAGGTGACTTGTAAGGTCTGAAATATTTATTGTCTGGCCATTTACAGAGTAAGTTTGCTGATCTCTGCCTTAAAGCATAGAAAAGGAGTCAAATGTCTTTTCTGCAAAAGGAACTAAAGCGACGTTCTCTTTTTTTATAGAAGAAATATCCTCTTCTATAAAGTGGTGGAGCTAAAAGATGAGATAACATGATTAAAATGCCCCCTGTTCTTTGCTAGATGATGGAGGCCTCTTTGTATGACAAAATTATGGACCAGCAACGTCTTGAACCAGAGTTCTTCCGAGTTGGATTTTATGGGAAAAAGTTTCCATTTTTCTTAAGAGTAAGTAATATACTACTTGATTTGCTTTCATGCTTCCAATATAGATACCCCAATCAAGCAAACTAAGATACGAATGACATATTTTCCTTTTAAGGCAGGTAATAACATCATGAGATTCTCTTTTAACTTTAGTTTGCAAACATCATACTCATATAGAATGCCTTGTTTTGAATAATTTCCCAAGTTTTCAAACAATCAGTTGAATTTTTTCTTCCTACATTTCAAAGCTTATTATATTTGAGGAGCAATCTTTGACAATTACAGTTGTTTCCCTTGTATAATTGGTAGCATTACTTCTGTTCAGCCTGCAATTTCCATAGAGTGAGTCTCAGAGAAAAATGGCGGGCGCTATAGGGCCTGGGAGTTGCAGACCGCAGAAAACACGACAGTTTCACATCTTGTGGAAACTCTGCCTCCAGGCTCCAGAGGACCATTGTTTGTCCTACCTGACTTTGAAAAGACAAATGCCACCCAGCAAAGACATTCAACTTATTGCTAGTAGAAACTATTTCTACAAAGGGAAATTTTCGAGAAAGGTACCTACCAGATAATAAAATATTTGACTCCATTCTTACCATTGTTCTCATTTGGCCAAGTCTCTTATGTGCTGAAATAACTTACATAACATTTCAGTTTGTAACATCTCATTTATACTCGCCTAAAAGCTCCGCCAGTATGCTGGCTCAGACGGTAAAGCGTCTGCCTACAATGCGGGAGACCTGGGTTCGATCCCTGGGTTGGGAAGACCCCTGGAGAAGGAAATGGCAGTCCGTTCCAGGACTATTGCCTGGAAAATCCCATGGACAGAGGGGCCTGGGAGGCTACAGTCCATGGGGTCGCAAAGAGTTGGACACACTGAGCGACTTCACTTTCACTTTCAAAAGCATTGCTAAGGACAAGAATGCACCTTTTC
The DNA here is from genome assembly GCF_002263795.3 of Bos taurus. NCBI lineage: Eukaryota > Metazoa > Chordata > Mammalia > Artiodactyla > Bovidae > Bos > Bos taurus. The sequence goes on from NC_037331.1 coordinate 56,554,438, forward strand.
CAGCAACTAAAGAGGAGTGACAGGAATAATTTGTAACATTGAGTGAATTCATTACAAACTTTCAATCTTAAATATCTTCCTTTAGCTGTTGGTCGGAGAAGGCAATGGCACCCCACTCCAGTACTCTTGCCTGGAAAATCCCATGGACAGAGGAGCCTAGAAGGCTGCAGTCCATGGGATTGCTGAGGGTTGGACACGACTGAGCGACTTCACTTTGACTTTTCACTTTCATGCATTGGAGAAGGAAATGGCAACCCACTCCAGTGTTCTTGCCTGGAGAATCCCAGGGACGGGGGAGCCTGGTGGGCTGCCATCTATGGGGTCACAGAGAGTCAGATAGGACTGAAGTGATTTAGCAGCAGTAGCAGCTGTTGCTACCTATGAATAGATACAGGAAGGGGGTACTTGAAGGAGGACAGAGAGGAGAAACATTTGACTTCATTGCTTCTTTAATAATCGTTAATGTATCTGCCTTTCAGAATGAAGATATATGTGTGTGTATGTGTGTGTGTATGTATGTATGTCAAAGATTCACTTAGTATCGCATAAAACAAATGCTCAAATAACAAATCAGTCATCTAACTGATTGAAATAACCATGAATTTGGGTACTACAGACCTAGGTATAAAATCTCTTTGCTGGGTTAAGGAGGATCCACATACATTGTCGGCTCTGCAGATGGACCTGCCTGCAGACAGAGGAAAGCTTGATTCCAAATCAAAACTAGTGGCAAATTCAGAACACTTGCTGAATTTGAAAGACTGTGTCTTGAAAGTGGACACACTGGTCCTGGGCTGTCATCAGCCACCTCCTGCAGAGTGCAGGGTCTGGGTCCAAGTTCTGAGGGGAAGGAGGGACATTCTGGAGCTGTGAGCAGCGCAGAGAGCTGGAGACCCCACAATAGGGCCCAGACATGATTCTCATGCTGCAGACCACCCCTTCCTCTCTTGGCTCAAAATAATGCAATGATTCTGTTTTATGGAGTGGGCTACCTGATCCATTATGCACAGTAGATACAGTGCTTAGGGACCATAATATTCTTAGATGGTTCATAAAACTGTTTGCTTTTAAAAATCAGAAGAAAACAGTGAACTTTCAGGTTAAAATACATATTTTAACATATGTTAAACATATTTTAACATATGTTAACATATTTTAAAATGTTAAAATACATATTATAGTGTATATTATGGGTGTGAGTGCACACTGTCATGCCCGATTGTTTGCGACCCCATGGACTGTAGCCTGCCAGTCTCCTCTGTCCATGGAATTTTTCAGACAAGAATACTGGAGTAGGTTGCCATATCCTCCTCCAGGAGATCTTCTCAACCCAGGGATTGAACCTGCATCTCCTGCATTGCAGACAGATTCTTTATCTGTTGAGCCATCAGGGAATCCCATAGTGTATACTCTACACTAGATTGTTATTTAATTGTGTATATTGTACATTAGGTTATTATTGATATTATTTGTCTTTATACCAAATGAGTCATACAGTATGATTTTTAATATTTTTAATAGAGAAAGCAGCCCATAAAAGTTGTATTGTAGCCCTGATCAAATTCTGAATTCAGCTAACAAGTGTATTATAAAGTACCCTAGAACTCTATCACGTATGTGTGATTAGTGGTAATTAAAAGTGTAAAGATTTTTAAAAGTCAGAAGTAGTTTAGGAGCCATATTTTTAAAGGAAATTTGGCAAATTAGGAGATGTATCAGCTAATAAAATGAATTTTGTTAATCTATCAATTGGAATAGACCAATAAATATATCATCTTTTGAAAACAGCTTTTCTAGAAATAAATGGCATTTCCTTCTAAATGAAAGAGAAGCGTCACCCTCTATTGGTTTCTAAATGGCACTGCACCCTTTGGAATCACAGGACTAGACTTTTTAAGAGATCAGGTTCTATCTAGTCTGTTCTTTGATTTAAAAACAAATATCAACTTTAAAAATTTCCTTTCACTGTGTGATCAATTTCCAGAGAATTTTTATTTTATTTTTTATTTTTTTTTATTTTTTATTTTTTTTTATAATTTTAAAATTAACCTCCTCCCTCCTCCCTCCCCATACCATCCCTCTGGGTCGTCCCAGTTCACCAGCCCCAAGCATAAAGCTCAAATAAATTGATATGTTTGTGTTATTGAGGTAGCTTTTTTTACCCTTATGGAAAATGAGTTCTTTATCGACAGTGTTTAAATGCATAAAATATCTTTGAATAGTGATTTGTCTGAGGAGGATGATTGAGGTCAAGAATGGGAAAGATATTTACTTTTTATTCTATGCTTATACTATTTGGGAATTTTTTATCCCATAGGTATATATTTCCTTTTTAAAGAAAGACAATTTTAAAAATTAACTATTAACAAATTGTTGTTCAGTCACTAAGTCCTGTCCAACTGTTTGTGACCCCATGGACTGCAGCATGCTATGCTTCCCTGTCCTTCACCAACTCCTGAAGTTTGTTCAAACCCATGTCTGTTGAGTCAGTGATGTCATACAACCATCTCATTGTCTGTTGCCCCCTTCTCCTCTTGACCTCAATCTTTCCCAGCATCCAGAGCTACACAAAGACATGTACATGAGTATGCACAGCAGCATTATGCACAATTGCCTAAAAGTCCAAATGCCCATCTACTGATGAATGGATACACAAAACATGGCATAGCTATACAATAGAATATTCAGCAATAAGAAGGGAATGAAGTACTGATAAGGCTACAAAATGAGTGAAGCTTGATAATATTATGTTAAGTGAAAGAAGCCAGTTACAAACAGCCACATGTTATGTAATTCCATTTATATGAAATGTCCAGAATAGGTAAATCCATGGAAACCGAAAGTAGATTAGCCAGGTGCCAAGGGGAGGGGGAGCTGGGGAGTGACTGCTAATGGGTACAAATTTCTTTTTGCAGTAATGAAAATAATCTGAAATTATATAATGCTGATAGTTGCACAACTCTGTGAATATACCAAAAACAACTGAATTGCATACTATAAAAGGGTAAATTTTATGGCTTGTGAACTATATCTCAAAACTATGGTTTTAAAAAATAATTGATGGAAAGAAAGCTTATCTCCTTTTTATTTCTCCATAACTCAAATATTAGTCCCCAAATTTGTGTTTATTCCAAAATTATTTCTTACTACCTTTGAATGACCTTACACTTAGAGGCATTCCCCTAATTTTACAAACTGTTGTGACATATGAGCATTGCTTTAGAACTGTTTCAGTTTTCAGATACTTATTTGGGGACTTCAGTAATATGCAAGAAGATATGTATTATTTTATCAAGGAAATTTATATTTAAATTTTTTAATTTTATATTGAGTATAGTTGATTTACAATGTTGTGTTAGTTTCAGGTATACAACAAAGCAACTCAGTTACATGTATACATGTATCTGTGGCTCAGATCATGAACTCCTTATTGCCAAATTCAGACTTAAATTGAAGAAAGTAAGGAAAAACCACTAGACCATTCAGGTATGACCTAAATCAAATCCCTTATGGTTATACAATGGAAGTGAGAAATAGATTCAAGGGATTAGATCTGATAGACAGAGTGCTTGAAGAACTATGGACAGAGGTTCGTGACATTGTACAGGAGGCAGTGATCAAGACCATCCCCAAGAAAAAGAAATGCAAAAAGGCAAGATGGTTGTCTGAGGAGGCCTTACAAATAGCTGAGAAAAGAAGAGAAGTGAAAGGCAAAGGAGAAAAGGAAAGATATACCCATTTGAATGCAGAGTTTCAAAGAATAGCAAGGAGAGAGAAGAAAGCCTTCCTCAGTGATCAGTGCAAAGAAATAGAGGAAAACAATGGAATGTGAAAGACTAGAGATCTCTTTACACCACTCCAGTACTCTTGCCTGGAAAATCCCATGGACAGAGGAGCCTGGTAGGCTGTAGTCCATGGGGTCGCTAAGAGTCGGACACGACTGAGTGACTTCACTTTTACTTTTTACTTTCATGCATTAGAGAAGGAAATGGCAACCCACTCCAGTGTTCTTGCCTGGAGAATCCCAGGGACGGCAGAGCCTAGTGGGCTGCCCGTCTATGGGGTCGCACAGAGTCAGACACGACTGAAGTGACTTAGCAGCAGCAGCAGCAGAGATCTCTTCAAGAAAATTAGAGATACCAAGGGAATATTTCATGCAAAGATGGGCTAAATAAAGGAAAGAAATGGTATGGGCCTAACTGAAACAGAAGATATTAAGAAGAGGTGGCAAGAATACACAGAAGAACTATGCAAAAAAGATCTACACAAGCCAGATAATCACAATGATGTGATCACTCACCTATAGCCAGACATCCTGGAATGCAAAGTCAAGTGGGCATTAAGAAGCATCACTACAAACAAAACTAGTGGAGGTGATGGAATTCCAGTTGAGCTGTTTCAAATCCTGAAAGATGATGCTGTGAAAGTGTTGCACTCAATATGCCAGCAAATTTGGAAAACTCAGTGGTGGCCACAGGACTGGAAAAGGTCAGTTTTCATTCCAATCCCAAAGAAAGGCAATGCCAAAGAATGCTCAAACTACCACACAATTGCACTCATTTCACATGCTAGTAAAGTAATGTTCAAAATTCTCCAAGCCAGGCTTCAACAGTATGTGAACCATGAACATCCAGATGTTCAAGCTGGATTTAGAAAAGGCAGAGGAAGCAGAGATCAAATTGCCAACATCTGCTGGATCATCAAAAAAGCACAAGAGTTCCAGAAAAACATCTGCTGCTAAGTCACTTCAGTCATGTCCGACTCTGTGTGACCCCATAAATGGCAGAAAAACATCTACTTCTGCTTTATTGACTATGCCAAAGCCTTTGACTGTGTGGATCACAACAAACTGTGGAAAATTCTGAAAGAGATAGGAATACCAGACAACCTGACCTGCCTCTTGAGAAATCTGCATGCAGGTCAGGAAGCAACAGTTAGAACTAGACATGGAAAAACAGACTGGTTCCAAATAGGAAAAGGCGTACATCAAGGCTGTATATTGTCACCCTGCTTATTTAACTTCTATGCAGAGTACATCATGAGAAACGCTGGGCTGGAGGAAGCACAACTAGGAATCAAGATTGCTGGGAGAAATATCAATAACCTCAGATATGCAGATGACACCACCCTTATGGCAGAAAGTAAAGAACTAAAGAACCTCTTGATGAAAGTAAAACAAGGGAATCAAAAAGTTGACTTAAAACTCAGCATTCAGAAAACAAAGATCATGGCATCTGGTCCCATCACTTCATGGCAAATAGATGGGGAAACAATGGAAACAGTGACAGACTTTATTTTGGGGAGCTCCAAAATCACTGCAGATGGTGATTGCAGCCATGAAATTAAAAGATGCTTGCTCCTTGGAAGAAAAGCTATGGCTAACCTAGACAGCATATTAAAAAGCAGAGACTTTACTTTGCCAACAATCTGTCTAGTCAAAGCTATGGTTTTCCAGTAGTCATGTATGGATGAGGCTGGCAATCACAAGGCCTCTTTGGCCAGTCTTTCTCCGAGTTGGACTATAAAGAAAGCTAAGCACCAAAGAATTGATGCTTTTGAACTGTGGTGTTGGAGAAGACTCTTGAGAGTCTCTTGGACTGCAAGGAGATCCAACCAGTCCATCCTAAAGGAGATCAGTCCTGGGTGTTCATTGGAAGGACTGATGTTGAAGCTAAAACTCTAATACTTTGGCCACCTGATGTAAAGAGCTGACTGTTTTGAAAAGACCCTGAAATGGGTAAGATTGAAGGCGGGAGGAGAAGGAGACGACAGAGGATGAGATGTTGGATGGCATCACTGACTCAATGGACATGAGTTTGAGTAAACTCCGGGAGTTGGTGATGGACAGGGAGGCCTGGCGTGCTGCAGTCCATGGGGTCGCAAAGAGTCGGACATGACTGAGCAACTGAACTGAACTGATACATGTATCTATTCTTTTTTAGATTTTCTTCCCATATAGGTTATTACAGAATAGTGAGTAGAGTTCCCTTTGCTATACAGTAGGTCCTTGTTGAATATATTTTGAGCAAAATAAATAACAAAGCATCAGAAGGTATGACTTCAATCAAGAAATTTTAAATATAGGATTGTTTGTGGGGAGGGCAATCCTGATTCCTAAGGAGTCTGTCTTAGCTTGTGTTTCTCAGGGGTTTATTGGTTTATTGAGTGACTTGTGAGGCATTGTGGCAGGTTCTCAGAGCTCAGTTCTGCTGCTTGGTTCCTCTGCCTGCAGCTGCTTTTTCTCAGCTGCAACCCTGAGCCCCTTTCCCAGAGTGGTTTCTAACTTCCTCACTCTGGCCCAGAGTGCTTCCTCACTGCATTTGGTGCAATCACAGAAACCTCCCAGAGCTGAGAACTGCTGAGATCATTGGGCCTTAACTCCCCAGACCACGAAGCACTTTACTCCTTAAAGATCCTCAGGGCATCTTATCCCGCAATCTTTCTTGGTCTCTGTAGCTCTTAGGAGTTTTTCTACGTACCAGGCCATGTTCAGAACAGTGGGAGCTAAGGCCTTGGACTCAGACCTGAGCTTAAATCTCATACATGTGGACAATGTATGTAATGACCTTGATCCTCAGTTCCCAGCTACAAAATGGTGGTGGGGGACACCCTCTCAAGTGTCTTTGGGTTAAATAAGGTATGTGCTGGCTGTGCTTAACAATTATAATTTCATTATCATTAGACTATCATTAAACTTCCCTGGTGGCTCATGACAGTCAAGAATCCACCTGCACTGGATTTGGGTTCGATCCCTGGGCCAGGAATACCCCCTGGGAAGGGAATGGCTACCCATTTCTGTAGTCTCACCTAAAGAATTCCAGGTGAGAATACAGGAGGCTGGCGGGCTACAGTCCATGGGGTCACATAGAGTAGGACATGACTGAGTGACTAATACTTTCACTTTAAACTGTCAGGAACAGTTGTTCCATATCGATAACCAGATCGTGAAGGTACTTGTTGAGAAGGTCCCCATTCTGCCAGCTCTGTGGCCTCCATCAAGGATAACCTTCACCGTTTTTACCTGAATGAGAGAGTCCTAACTAACAGAATATTTACATGTATTGTAAAAACAAACCAGAAACAGACAAAAATTTGTCCAACATTTAGCAAGGCCTTAAAAGTCCCCAATGTTGGCTTTAGTCAGTTAACAGAGGTCCTGGCTACAGGACGCTGAGCAGAGTCAGGGGTGGCAGGGATGCTTGCAGCAGCAGCCCTGCTGAGAGCTGGCATGCAGGCGGCTTGGCCTTCCTCTCCATGGAAGGATCTAGGTGTGAAAGGGTTAAGACCGATCTCTGTGACCTTTATAGAAAGGATGCATAAAATGTATTTTTAGGGATTGTGCTTACTTTGCTTTCTTCCAAATTGAGAATTTGCCCACTTAACTTCGTTATACAGTTTTTAAAATACTCTGTAACATGTGTTCACTAACATTTGGAGGGAACACGGTTGCTTTGTTTTGTACTTTGGTGCTCTGAGAATCAGACACTCCTTTGCACCTCATGCAGGTGAACCTGGAAGAGTGAGGCATGCTGTGTAACTTACTAGAAGCAATAGAGAATGATGCTTCTGACCTTTGCCCTGTATTCTTAATATTCGTACAAATTCTCTAGACTGTTCCAGTGTGGGTTTTTTTGGTTATATTCTATTGATGTTGGGCCTATGCTTAGTTACTGCCAGTGTTGCATATTTTGGCTTCTCTCTGTAGTGATTGCACTCAATTACACAGTCCTAATGTTTCTTTTTCTGATTTTACCTCCAGAATAAAGAGTTTGTGTGTCGAGGGCATGACTACGAAAGACTGGAGGCCTTCCAGCAGAGAATGCTGAACGAGTTCCCCCACGCCATCGCCATGCAGCATGCCAACCAACCCGACGAGACCATCTTCCAGGCAGAAGCTCAGTGTATCCACACCTAGAAAGACCAGATTCTGACTAGGTCCTGCTGGCCTTTGGCTGCAGAGTGTTTCTGTGCAGGTGCTTCAGGCACTGGCCCCTTGTCAGTAGCCCTGTTCTCATTCTCCTTCTTTCTCATCATCTTAATTTTAGCTTCGCTCCTTCCAAACAGAATTATGCTAGATATTCTCATAATGTCAGTTGAAAAGAAACCCCTTAAGGATTCTGTTAAGAGAATTATTTTTTTCCTTTTAGTTGCAGCTTTTCTATATCTCAACCCTGCTTTAAAAGCTCCTTTTTAAGGATTTCCCCTAGAATAATTTTCCTCTGGCATCCCCTGTAGAAATGGGCTTCCCAGGTGGCTCAATGGTAAAGAATCCACCTGCCACTGCATGAGATGTGGGTTCAATCCCTGAATCGGGAAGATCCCCTGGAGAAAGAAATGACAACCCACTCAAGTATTCTTGCCCAGGGAATTCCATGGACCGAGGAGCCTATTGGGTTACAGTCCATGGGGTCTCAAAGAGTCAGATGCAACTGAGTATGCCCATGTGCGCACACGCACACACACACCCTGTAGAAACTACTTCAGTTCAAGGAAATGATAGCATTATGTTTACTGGCATATATCACTTACCCACTTTTCCCTTGATATTTTTATTCTGGATGAAAGGGAAGAGGAAGAGGTAGCCCTATATCTTTCAGGGACTCTTAACCATGGCATTCCGGATAGCATTTAACAATTGTCGTGTAATCGACACTCCCATTGTGCAAATATAAACAACTCAACTGAAATTACACAGGCATTAGAGACAAAGAAACTTCACTCCAGGACTCCTTTATGAATTGTTCTTTCTTCCTGAAATTGACAATCTTAAAGAAGATCAGAAATCCCCGCCTGAAAATTACGGATACTATTCCAAAGTAGAAACTTAAATGTACCAGAAGCAAGCAATTACTTAAGGGAAAAGATTTTGCTATCTTTCTTTGAATGAGAAGAAAAGATGGTAAATTTATAAGTAAATATAATACCTCTTTAATGTAGTTTTCAAAAATACCAACTATAACTAAACACTCTGCTTATGCAATACAAGGTTTGGGAGAGTGGATACCTCAAATGTGCGAAGGCTAGAGACAAGGAACATATGAGTTACTATCAGTACCAGTTGCTGTCTTTGATTGTATAGGTATTTATACATTATTTTACAAACACATTTTAAAAGGACCATACATGCACTAAAGATAAAAGATAAAAGCCTCATAAACAAGGGTTAAAATTAATACAATCCTTAGTACCTAGGATCCAAGCCATTCAAACCTACCCCCACTCCCCAAAAAAATCTATGATAAATGAATTCATAGGAAATAGAAATTTCAAACTGGTACTTTGTCAAAATGACCTATGTGAAGCTATTTTAAGGCTTGTAGTTTGAGAAGTGATTTGCTATGAACTGAGTTCTTGGTACCTTCTTGGCAGTTTTGACTTTACCCCAGTAGAAACACTCGCTTGTTCACCATCCCTTTCTTTCTGCCATAGCTCAGGTCAAGCCACATGCCCCAGGGAGTCTGCCAAATCAGGTTCCCTCCTTGACTCTTGAATTCTAGATTTGCAGATATACGCCGTGACTCCCATCCCAGAAAGCCAGGAGGTCCTTCAGAGAGAAGGTGTTCCAGACAACATCAAAAGTTTTTATAAAGTGAATCACATCTGGAAATTCCGCTACGACAGACCGTTTCACAAAGGCACAAAAGATAAAGAGAATGAATTCAAGGTACTGAGCAATTCTTATGATACATGGTTTCCTCAAATAGCTTTTTATATCAAGATGCTTGTTAAGTATTTACTCAAGACACAGGTGATAAAACCAAAAGGTGGTCTAATTATTCTTAAACTCTACCACTTATCAGGGTGACATGAGTTGTTTTCTAACCAAGCAGATTTCTTGGCCTGGGAATTCTGACTCATTGGGTCACAGAGGAGGCCCTGAAGTTTATGATGACTCTAATGGCAGTGGTCCTCTGTCCAGTTTTTGAGATCTCAGGGTTCAGCTCAGTCCTCCATTCATTCATGTTGAACCAACTGTGGGAACCTCAGGTATTTATTCTCAGATACGGGAGACTGGCATGAGTAAAGGATACTGAAGGAACAGGTGATTCTGAGATAGAACCACTGGGGAGGCTCCTGGCCCAGTGAGAGAGACCGTGCTATCTTCTGCTGCTTTTTCTCGATAGAATGATGTGTAACTCAGACATCTGAGAGGACCAACCATAGATTCTTTGCATGGGTTGAGTTTTCCATCCTCAGTTCTGATAAGCCTTGCTAGTTCTCTCTCAGCCAGAAAGAGCAAGGTTTCTCACAGCCTTACTGGGGGAAAGGGGTGAAATTGTTCCACAGATAAATTATAATCTGCCCTTTCCTTGATAACAGTGACAAAGTGAGACCATACAAACCCCCAGTATCTCCCTCCAAGCAAAAAAATGTAAAATGAATGTAGGATCCTGGGTGACTGGGCTTAGCTTCTTTCATCACAGTGAAGTGAAAGTCTCTCAGCATGTCTGACTCTTTGTGACCCCACGGAGTATACAGTCCATGGAATTCTCCAGGCCAGAATACTAGAGTGGGTAGTCTTTCCCTTCTCCAGGGGATCTTCCCAACCCAGGGATTGAACCCAGGTCTCCCACATTGCAGGTGGATTCTTTACCAGCTGAGCCACCAGGAAAACCCCAAAATACTGGAGTGGGTAGCCTATCCCTTCTCCAGGGGATCTTCCTGACCCCGGAATCGAACCGGGGTCTCCTGCATTGCAGGTGGATTCTTTACCAAGTGAGCTATCAGGGAAGCTGGGAAATGTTCTTCTAATGCTATCAGCTGTGATTGATGTGAACTCACTTGTCACTCCTGCCTAAGTTTCAGTCCCTGATGCTCCTCACAGTAACTCCGGAATCGCTCACAGCCAAGTGATCAGAGGGAAAGCTGGGTAGTTTTGCAGTGTTATGATGAGACCAAGCAAAGCACAGTCCTTTGGTCAAGGACATTGATGGGTTAAACATCAAGGCCAGGAAACCACTGGAAAATAACGCTATGATGTTACTGAAAAGGTCCATGACCATTTTCTAATCCCTCTGGATGATTTTTCTTTCTGCCTTCCAAAACTGATTAAAGATCATTAGTGTATAATATAGTTTTCATTGCAAGTTTCCAGTAGATAGAAAGTCCAAGGTCGCCCAGAATCAGGCAGGTGACTTGCTCAGAATGGCATTCTCAATGCCCCAGACCCTGCACTAGAATGCACATTTTCTGATGCCTTCTCCATTGCTTTTTCTGCAGCACCACATTTCCTTTTGGCCATCACTTTAAATATTTATCAATGGTGTAGCAACCCTCCTTAAAAAAAATAATAAATCTGGCTCCTTTTTCCTGTGCTCACAACCCTCAGCATCTGTCTCCAAACTGCCCTTCCAGAAGCCTCATCTCTGCTGCAGCCCACTCACCCACTCTATCAGCTCTGGCAGCACGGAGCCCTCCCTTCATCTCCTGCCATGCCCTTTCACAAGCCGCTTGCATCTCTGCTTCCTGCTGCCTGCACCGCCTCCCCCGCTCTCCGCCTGGCAAACTCCTACTCACTCTTCAAAATTCCGCTCACGTGTCACCTCCTCAGTGAAGCACAATCCTCCTCCCACAGGATGCCTTGTGTGCCTGCTTCCTCCTGTTTTCCCCCAGCACCTGGACTGTTCCTCTCTCTTCTCCCTGAGCCTTTCTTCTTTTTAAAACCTGTGCTGGGTCTTCATTGCCACTCAGGCTTTCCTCTAATTGCAGCAAGCTGGGCTACTCTCTAGTTGCGGTGCTCAGGCTTCTCATTGCGGTGGCTTCTCTTGTTGCAGAACACAGTCTAGAGCATGTGGGCTCAGTAGTTGGGGTTCCCCAGCTCTGGAACACAGGCTGAATCGTTGTCGCACACGTGATAAGTTGCTCCTCAGCATGTGGCATCTTCCCGGATCAGGGATCGAACCTATGTCTCCTGCATTGGCAGGCAGATTCTTTTCCACTGAGACGCCAGGGAAGCCCCCTCAGCCCTTCTTGATCTGCTTCACCCCTCGTCACCAGCAGAGTGCTCTGGCGTCCTGTCACAGGGCTGCTGCCATATTCATCTCATTAGATCTTGGCTGGCACAGAGAAATCCTTCGATTTGTTGTTGTTGTTGAATGGCAGAGTTTCAGGAACTTTGTCAGGTTTACTACACGTAGGAATACGCTTTGTTTAACCAGGAAACATGAGGCAGAAATGCAGAAGCCTGTTGACGAAAGAGAGACCCATTGTCAACAGCAGCTCTTACCAAAGGCACCTGTGATTTCACATGTCATGGAGGTGCTCATCCTGGCCAGAGGGAGGCCCAGCTCCAAGTACAGATCCTCCTGGATCACAGCAGTGCACATGGCACAGTAACTGTAGCCATGGGGGAGTCAGACATTCTAGTGCAGGGGTCCTGGGGCTGGCAGTACAGGTGATGAGAATGTAGCTTTGAGCAGGTCACATGCCCCTTGGGCTTCCCTGGTAGCTCAGCTGGTAAAGAATCTGCCTGTAATGCAGGAGACCCTGGTTCGATTTGTGGGTCAGGAAAATCCCCTGGAAAATAGGCTACCCACTTCAGTATTCTTGCCTGGAGAATCCCCGTGGACAGAGGTGCCTGATGGGCTACAGCCCATAGGGTCACAAGGAGTCAGACAAGACTAAGCACAGTACACATGCCTTTTGGAGGGCTAATGTCTTTCATCTTTAATACAGAAAGATTAGGCTATGAGATTCCTAAAGCCCTTTCCTTCTTGAGGATTCTGTCTAACCTCATGATGATTAGCTTGATACTATATTCCATTCCAAGGAAAAATGGCTAGACCCCCTTGAGGAGTGGAGAAACTTTAAATTAGAAATTTAGAGAAAAAGGAAAGAATGTGATGACTTGTTTTTACATTTTTAAGATTATTGTCTGAAGTATATCATGTATTCTGCACAGAAAAAAGTTTCAGATTATATACAATGAAATTAACGTAAGCTTCAGCATGTCTTACTGAGATAGCTTCCTGAGTGCAAGGAGATTGCTGAAGCACTGGAATGAATACTAAAGAAAAGCTGACAAAGACTGAAAACTTGGTAAAATTGAATGGCAAACATTAGTCATTGCTTAGTAACTGGAAAGAAGGTAACTTGGGAACTTGGTAACAAATTAATTTGTTTTGTATTTCATAGAGTCTCTGGGTGGAAAGAACATCACTATACTTGGTGCAGAGTTTACCTGGAATCTCCCGCTGGTTTGAAGTGGAGAAGCGTGAAGTGGTAAGGATCAGAGCTTACTCTCAAGTATTGATACTTGCTCAGCACAGTTGTTCACCTGGAGTCAGGCCATGTATTCACTGCTTCTGCTTTGGACTCCAAGTCCCTGGAAACATTCCTAGTAATTTAGTGAAGTTTGTGATGTTGACTGCTATGATGAAAGCTGGAAAGGGACCCATTGGCCTAGCCCAGCCAGCCCGAGTGATCCCTCCAAAATAGCTCTGAATGCAGCCTGTCAACGCCTCAGGCCCTTGAGTTAGAGAAACTGGAATTCCAGCTCCCCTAACCAATCTAGCTATGAGACCTTCACTGTTTATCTTCAGTGGAAGAAAGTTATCTACATTATCTTATTTGATCACCATGTCAAAGCTACAAGGTATGTATTCATTTTTGTTTTGTTATTTGCATTTCTTTATTTTTAGATTTCACATGTAAGTGATAACAAAGAGTGTTTATCTTTCTTTGACTTATTTCACTAAGTATAATACCCTCTAGGTTCATCTACATTGTTGCAAATAATACGACTTAATTCTTTTCTATGGCTGAGTAATATTCCATTGTGTGTATGTGTGCGTATATATACGCAATTATATACCTCACCTCTATCTTCTCTATCCATTTATCTGTGGATGGGCACTTGGGTTGTTTGCATATCTTGGCTATTGTACAGAATGCTGCTACGAACATTGAGGTGCGTGTATCTTTTTGAATTAGTATTTTCTTTTTTTTTCACCATATAGCCAGGAATAGGATTGCTGGATTACATGGTAATTCTGTTTTTAGTTTTTTGAGGCACTTCCATCCTATTTTCTAAGGTGACTGAACCAATTTACATTCCCACCAACAGTGTGCTGTGGTTTTCATTTCTCCATGTCCAAGGTACATATTCTTACCCTTCTTTTCACAAGTTTTGACAAGAGGTTAAAAGCCTTTGCCACAGATCCCGTAGCAAGATACTAAAAAAGGATAAACTCAAACCCAGATTTTTCTGACTCCAAAGCTAGGTATATTTTTTTCTTCTTGCCTTATAAGCAGTGTGAGGCCAGTGTCAAGCCAAGCACAGTATCTGAAACACAGTAGGTCCATGCTGTAACAGTTCACAGCAGAAGGATGCCACTGTGCTGTTCTCCCTGAGCACCAGTGGAGCGATCAGTGGGTGTCATTGAGAATGTGGAAATCACAGCAACCAAAGAGCAGTTCAGTTCAGCTCAGTCGCTCAGTCGTGTCTGACTCCTTGTGACCCCGTGGACTGCAGCATGCCAGGCCTCCCTGTCCATCACCAATTCCCAGAATTTACTCAAACTCACATCCGTTGAGTCGGTGATGCGTCCAAACATCTCATCCTCTGTGTCCCCTTCTTCTCCCACCTTCAATCTTTCTGAGCATCAGGGTCTTTTCTAATGAGTCACTTCTTCCCATCAGGTGGCCAAACTACTGGAATTTCAGCTTTAACATCAGTCCTTCCAATGAATATTCAGGACTGATTTCCTTTAGGAGGGACTGGTTGGATCTCCTTGCAGAACCGAAGAGCCTTCGATTGTAAAACATTCCCCCTGCTGTGGGAAGGGAGAGAGCATTTGTGGAAGGCAGCCATGTCTGGAGTGAGAACCCCTCCCCAACAGTTATCAAGGCCCCAGCCCCTTGCTGTCAGCCACAGACCTATGCCCCCAAGAATCCCCCCTCCCACCCCTGGCATATCCATTATGTCAGGGGCCAGCCCTTTGCCACAGTCCTGATGGAAAAATGTGCCAATTGTGAAGATGTAATGTAGCCCCTTCCTTTTTTAGGTAACAAGCCCAAGCTGTCAGTGAATCCGTAAGAGCAGATCCCACCCAAATTGTCTTCCAAGAATGGCTTGTCCTACCTGCAGTCTCTAAGCATTGAAATGACCCTCAGTTTATTCTGTTCAATCACGCTAGGGGTTTAATGGCATTTTCATTTTGCAAGGCTAAAAAATTCATACAGCTCTCTTAACAAACTGCACTCCATTCAGCAGATTACACCAGTGTGGGTATGTTCTTGTCAAGTCTGAATCAGAGGTCCACAGAGTTGGTCGCTTCCGTGATGGACCCTGTGGCCTCCTGTGGAAGAGGCTGCTGAGTTCATTGCTCAGAAAGTCTTAATGTTTTGCTTCCTGCTGAATGGCATGGGCCCAAACCACAGGAATGTTCTTAGTCATCCTTGCTGTATTAATGATTCAGAGAGCCTTGCCAGCTACTTACTACCCAGAGAGGTAAATTCTGTGAAGTCTTACCAGTGTTCCTAACCTTAGAAATATTATACACACACTCACACAGCCTGCTAATAAAAAGCAGCATGCTGATAGTGATTAAGGGAGAGTTACTAAACACAGCCTTTCAAACAGCAGCTGCCTACTTTATTAGAATATGCAATCTTAGACTCTGTCAAACAGAACAAATCCAACTGGGCTGTTTTGTTCCTGAACACAGCCCACTTCTGACAACCTCGTGTCTTTCTCTTATTCCCGCTGCCTGGCATATCCCCACCTTCTATTAGTGTTGTTGATTTCCTGCTTTAATTGCCAGTGAGAAGGTCCTGATGATGGGGGCACTCAAGACATATGTGCCACAGTGAGTTAAAATTCCTTTTGGACCTTACCAAACTCTAAAAGATTCTGAATACCAAAAGATGTGTTTATAAGTTTGGCTCCAAAATTCAGTTAATATACCTAACCCAATCTAAGACCATTTATGATCTTTATCTCACTTAGTATGACTACTCATATACTTTACTACAGAAATATTAACACATTTGATTAAAGGAAACATCTTTAGACCCTGCCTGAGGATGGTGTAATATACTATATGTGCTATGTTACCTTTCTGAAGTCAGAAAAATTCTGAGTTCTGAAACATCTGGCAGCAAAGATTTCAGTTGAGATAATGGGCCTTTATTCTGTAAATCATAACCCCAGAACATTATTGAACATATTATCCCATTCTTTCAAAGATGATAAGCCTCTTTGAACTACTGTTTCCTCAATAATTGTTTTTAAAAGAAAATATTTTTGATTAAAAATAAGCTTATTTAAAACATTTTAAACATGGTGAAAAAGCTATAAAATAGAGTGTACAAATAATGGTATTTCTAAGCCTTAAAGATAATGACAGTATTCTTATGTGCTGTGTGCTACGCTAAGTCGCTTCAGTCGTATCTGACTCTTTGTGATCCTATGTACTATAGCCTGCCAGGCTCTTCTGTCCATGGGATTCTCCAGGCATGAATACTGAAATAGGTTGCCATGCTCTCCTCCAGGGGATCTTCCCCACCCAGGGATCAAACTTGCATCTCCTATGACTCCTGCATTGACAGGAGGGTTCTTTACCTCTAGTGCCACCTGGGAAGCCCCAATATTATCATGTGTGTGCATAGTCGCTCAGCTGTATCTGACTGTGACCTCAGGGACTGTGGCCCTCCAGGCTCCTCTGTCCTTGGGATTTTTCAAGAATACTGGAATGGGTTGTCATTTTCCTCCACCAGGGATCAAACCCACCTGTGTCTCCTGCACTGCAGGTGAATTCTTTACCCACTGAGAGAGAATGTTATCATACTTCACATCAGATCCATCAGAAAGTTGTGTGGCTCTGGGTACTTTCCAAATTACCCAGCATCTGAGCCCTGCTCATCTCCCTTCTGATAGCGCCATCTACTGCCTGATTTCTTTTTAAAATTTAATTTATTTTAATTGGAGGCTAATTACTTTAGGATATTATGGTGGGTTTTCCCATACATCCAGTGCCTGATTTCTCTTTTTATTTATTTTAATTGGAGGCTAATTACTTTAGGACATTGTGGTGGTTTTGCCATACAGCCAGTGCCTGATTTCTTTTTTTAATTTATTTATTTTAATTGGAGGCTAATTACTTTAGGATATTATGGTGGGTTTTCCCATACATCCAGTGCCTGATTTCTCTTTTTAATTTATTTATTTTAATTGGAGGCTAATTACTTTAGGACATTGTGGTGGTTTTTGCCGTATATCCAGTGCCTGATTTCTTTTTTAAATTTATTTGTTTTAATTGGAGGCTAATTACTTTTGGACATTGCGGTGGTTTTGCTATACATCCAGTTCCTGATTTCTTTTTTAAATTTATTTATTTTAATTGGAGGCTAATTACTTTTGGACATTGTGGTGGTTTTGCCATACATCCAGTGGTGCCTGATTTCTTTTTTAAATTTATTTAATTGGAGGCTAATTACTTTTGGACATTGTGGTGGTTTTTGCCATACATCCAGTGCCTGATTTCTTTTTTTAATTTATTTTAATTGGGGGCTAATTACTCTTGGACATTGTGGTGGTCTTTGCCATACATCCAGTGCCTGATTTCTTTTTTTAATTTATTTTTTATTTATTTATTTTTTTTTCAATTTTTATTTATTTTAAATTTTTAAAAGAAAATCCATCCTGAACCCTCCTCCCTCCTCCCTCCCCATACCATCCCTCTGGGTCGTCCCAGTGCACCAGTCCCAAGCATCCAGCATCGTGCATTGAACCTGGACTGGCAAAAAAAAAAAAAAATCTGTTTTTAATTTATTTTAATTGGAGGGTAATTACTCTTGGACATTGTGGTGGTCTTTGCCATACATCCAGTGCCTGATTTCTTTTTTTAATTTATTTTAATTGGAGGCTAATTACTCTTGGACATTGTGGTGGTCTTTGCCATACATCCAGTGCCTGATTTCTTTTTTTAATTTATTTTAATTGGAGGCTAATTACTCTTGGACATTGTGGTGGTCTTTGCCATACATCCAGTGCCTGATTTCTTTTTTTAATTTATTTTAATTGGAGGCTAATTACTCTTGGACATTGTGGTGGTCTTTGCCATACATCCAGTGCCTGATTTCTTTTTTTAATTTATTTTAATTGGAGGCTAATTACTCTTGGACATTGTGGTGGTTTTTGCCATACATCCAGTGCCTGATTTCTGAGTAGTTTCCTAAGAGGTTACCTGCTTCTGCCTTTCTGGCCTCCCCCTGCTGCAGCCACTCCTGTACACAGCAGCCAGTCTCCTTTTTAAAACTAAAGTTATGTCATGTAAAAAT
Organism: Bos taurus; assembly: GCF_002263795.3. Lineage (NCBI taxonomy): Eukaryota > Metazoa > Chordata > Mammalia > Artiodactyla > Bovidae > Bos > Bos taurus. The sequence continues at coordinate 56,572,720 of NC_037331.1, forward strand.
AGAGACAAGATATAATAAACCTAGTTACCCATTATTTTACTTCAACAGTTATCAAAAAGGCCGATTTTGTGTCTACACCTCCCTCCATTCCCTTTTACACTGGATTGTTTGGAAATCAGTCCTAGACACTATATAAGAATATTTCAGTCTGTGTATTTATCAGAAACATAAATACAGTACCATTATTGTCTTTACGTTTTCCATCTAAAAATTTTAACAGTAATTCCTTGACCATAAAATATCCAATTTATTCACAATTCTCTAATTCATTTTATAGGTTTTTGTTTGTTTTTGTCATCTATTTTTTGAACCTGGACCCAGATAAGGGCCACATATTCACATTGGTTGAAATACCTCCTAGATCTCATTTGATCTATAGGTTCCCCCAAATTATTTTTTTCCTTGCAGCTTTTTTGTTGAAGAAATCAGGTTGTTTATCCTGAAGTGTTTCCTTGAGTCTGGATTTTGCAGACTATGAATCAGTGAGATCACTTAATATGTTTCTTTGTTCCTATATTTTTTGGTAAATTGACAGCTAGATCTAAAAGCTTGATAAAATGTCTTTTTGTCTTTTATTTTTTGCAAGACTACTTCTCAGGTGTTATATGCTGTGGTTGGCAAGCAGCACTGATCATTGCCCCTGTCCAGGAATCTAGTAGAGGTTACAAAAGGGTGATATTTTATCACTTTCTTCATTTATTGATTAGAATACTTTTATAAAGAGAAACATCCCTTCATCGACAATCTGATTACCCTAAGGTATGGGAAAGGAAGTCTAATACTTTTTTCTTTCCTTTGATTTACCAATTTTCAAAATAATAATTTGGTTTCCTAACACCCTATAAGGGCTTCCCAGGTGGCACCAGTGGTTAAGAACCTGCTTGTCAATGCAGAGGACATAAGAGATGTGGATTCAATCCCTGGATCAGGAAGATCCCCTGGAGGAGGGCATGGCAACCCGCTCCAGTATTCTTGCTTGGAGAATCCCGTGGACAGAGGAGCCTGGTGGGCTACAGTCCTTAGGGTCATAGAGAGTTGGACATGACTGAAGCGACTTAGCACCCACTACTACTACTACTACTAAGTCACTTCAGTCGTGTCCGACTCTGTGCAAACCCATAGACAGCAGCCCACCAGGCTCCCCCATCCCTGGGATTCTCTAGGCTAGAACACTGGAGTTGGAGGCCATTTCCTTCTCCAATGCAGGAAAGTGAAAAGTGAAAGTGAAGTCGCTCAGTTGTGTCCGACTCTTAGCGACCCCATGGACTGCAGCCCACCAGGCTCCTCCGTCCATGGGATTCTCCAGGCAAGAGTACTTACAACACCCTATAAATGTGACCAAAGAGGGTTTTATTTTGATAGTTTTGTTTAGCATCATGGATTTAAACATATTTGTTTTGTTTGAATCCACAGCAATTATTACTCATTACTTTTCACATGGTTCCATTTTGCCCATTGAAAGCATTTTCAGGTTGGCTCCTCAGTCCTTTTGACAGTATCCAAGTTGTCTTTGTCACTGAGCTAATACACAGGCCAGTTGTCAAATCAAGCATAGGAATCAGCGTCAAACTTTACTGACAACTTTTAGGCAGTCAAGAGGCTGGGGTGAAGCAGAGAGATATCTGAGACCTCAAGTTTTGTCCTCCATGTCCTTCCTTCCCGTATCACTAATAATTCAGATCTGGAGACAGAGTCTCTAAGGGAAGTTCACAGAGTTCCTCATACAGAAGGCACATTTGAATCATAAAATTTAAATTGTGAAACATTCCAATTTATACTACAGAGAGTTGTCAAACTGCTCTGGGACATTCTCTAGTGAAGCATGCCTGAGGGACTCTGGGTTTATTTACTGTAAGCAATCTTGTAACTGGGGACTTCTGCTAAGGGCATTCCATAGATACCATCTCTTTCTCTTAGCAGTTAGTCTATATTGAAGCTTTAATTGACAAGAAGACAAGACCTCAGTCACCTGCTTTCTTTCCTGTTCCCCAAGGACATCCCTCCAGTAAGGAGAGTGAATTGACAGCCGGCCAGCCCAGCTGCTTTAACAAGCCTTCCTTGCTCTCTGGGTAGTGCAGACTCACTTGTGCAATCTTGCCCCAGACCTGAAAGCGACCATTTCTCCTATGACTCCTGATTCTTTACAGTGGTGGATAGTAATTAAAGATCACAATCTGGGACCAATGGAAAATAATTTATTGATAAACATTTCTACACAGTATTCTTTATGCACTTCTTTAACCGTCTCCTTAGAATAATTTCACCATCATATAATCAGTAATAGTGACTCATGGATCAGCAGTGGCATGTATCAATTTATGCCCTGTCTGGAGGAGATAACTGTTCTTGGGAATAACCATTTTCCCAGAATTCTCAACACAGAGTGCTGTATATTATTTTAAAATTTCCAGATATTAGGCCAAAAGTGGTCACAGTAGGGTTGGCTTTTTTTGGCATTTGTTGAGTGCTAGTGAAGATGGTATGTTTTCATATATTAACTCACTTTTTGGTGAATGCACTGATTATATTCTTTGTATAGTTTTCATCAGTATTTGAGATATATTGATAATTCGTCTGAAATATATGTTGGAAGTATTTCCCTAGGTTATTATTTGTCTGTATTTACTGTATTTTATTTTGCTTACTTGTAAAATGTCTTCATATTACTAACATTTACAGGGTAAGCATGAATTTTTTAAAAACTGTGATCAAAAATACACACAAGTCACCATCATAACCGGTTTTAAATGTATAGTACAGTGGTATTAGCTGTATGCACATTGTTGTCCAATATCCATTGAGCAGCAATTTCCCTTTTCCCCCATCCCCCAGCATCTGGCAACCACTGTTCTACTTTCTGTTTCCAAGAGGTTTTGTTGCCTTTTTAACTTTCAGTTCATCAGAACTCTCAGACTTCTTTGTGAGTTAACTTTTGTAATCTCAAAACAAAAGTTTAATGTCATAAATAATTGGAAAATAAAACCCTGTTTACCGCCGCTCAGAAACGGCATATTGGCAGTAGCACCCTGCTGGCCTCGTGTGCCGCTCCCTCCCGTGTCATAGCTTTTATGGTGGCCATTCTCTTGCTTTGTTTATTACCTATATATGTCTCTTTAAACAAGTCAGTTTAGTTTACATGGTTTTAAACTTTACAAGGCATATCCTGGAGATGGTGCAAGTTCAGCTTCAGACTACCACAATAAAGCAAGTCACACGGATTAGTTGATGTCCCAGTGTATGTAAAAGTGATGTTCACATTATACTATAGTGTATTAAGTACGTAATAGTGTTGTCTTAAAAAAGTGTATGTGAACTTTATTCCTAAAAAAATGCCACATCAGTTATAATAGTAACATCAAAGACCACTGATCACAGATCACCATGACAAATACAGTAATGAAAAAGTGTAAAATATTGTGAGAATTAAAGTGTGCACAGAGCATGAAGTGAGCAAATGCTGTTGAAAAAAATGATCCCAATAGACTGACTCAATGGAGGGTTTCAATTTATGGAAAACACAGCATCTGTGAAGCACAGTACAGCAAAGTACAATAAAAAGAGGTACACCTGTGGAATAATGTAATTCTGTATATATTCTAGCATAACTGCATCTGTCAGTATTTACAAGATTAGTCCACGTTATAACATGTGACTTGTTTTCACTGTTGTGTACTATTCCATTGTATACCTCTATACGTTTATGCATTCTTTTTTTGATGGATGTACAGGTTTTGGAGATGAGTATGAATATTTTGTACATGTTTCCTAGTACACATGTATACAGATCTTCTACTCCACTTCTCCTCAGATATAGGCCTAGGAGCAGAATTACTGGCTCACAAAATATATAGATATCTTCATCTTTAATAAATAATCCCAAAGTGATGGAACCGATTTGAACATTCAACAGCAGGAGTTAAGAGATTCAGTTCCTCACATTCTCACTTCATTTGCTACTGTCATACTTATTTTGCCATTCTGCTGAGTGCTTAGTAGTATATCAGTGTGGTATTAGTTTTCACTTCTTAGATCAAAAATGCAGTTTGACACTTTTCTTATGTCTACTGGTCATTTGGGTTTCTTCCTTCATAAAATGGCTATGTTTTTTGTCCATATTTAAGTGGGCTCTTTGCCTTTCTCTAAATGGCTTATAAGAGTTCTTTATATATTCTGGACATAGACTGATGATTTTTACATGTTACAAATATCTTCTCCTACTTTCTGGCTTATCTGTCCTCTTACATAATGTCTTTTGATAAATGTACATTCTGAATTTTGACAGAGTCAAATCATTCTAGTACTTTTGAGTGTTGGTTTAAGATAATTCAGGTGACCTTTAGAAACTATTTCCTTAACCGATAATAATTTCCCTTCCTTAATAATCCTTAAGCTCAGCTTATTATACAGACGAGAGCTTGGCAGACCTTCTCTTCAAAGAGCATGTCAATGTCAGTGCCAGTCACAGTGCTGTACCTTTGAAGAGCAGCAGCAGCATTTTCACAATGAGTCTCCCATTAAAACTCAGAATGGAAAGGTCACTATGACTCTAGTTGGCTCTCCTGGAACAAATAGATCCTGCAGCATATCTGATTATCTTATTTTCTATAACTCACAACTGTGTGCCATCCTGTGCCACCTTATGGTGCTGTTATGTATGCATGTGGGGTCCATATGGGCATATGTCCCATCTTCCCAACTGGGCTGAAATCTCCTTGACATCAGAGGATCTGTAAATGCATTTGTTATCTCCTATGGTACTTTGCATTAAGTATCTAGAAAGATGCTAAGAATATGAAGGGTCCTTGAATATTTAACCTTCAAAAGAAAAGAAAAAATAAATTGTAAAATACATAGGCTTGAATTTTGTTTCAAGGATTAAATTAACTGTTTTAGTGCTAATGTATAATCGGTGATTGCTGATTATTTGAACCACATTTCAGACAGTGAATATAATCACCTTCTCTTCCCAGGGCTTACAAACAGCTAATTTGTCTTCTATATCCTTGTCTGTTCTATACTGATGGCCCCTGGTAGAGATGTTGAGGGGAGCACAGATAATTCAGAATGTGGATAATCTACTTTGTCTTTCTTCTTCAGTGTCACAAAAGCCAATATATATTTATGCTCATTTGTTCTCAGGTAGAAATGAGTCCTCTGGAAAATGCCATTGAAGTGCTGGAGAATAAGAATCAGCAGCTGAAGACTCTGATTAGTCAGTGTCAGACAAGACAGATGCAGAATATTAATCCCCTAACCATGTGCCTGAATGGAGTTATAGATGCTGCGGTTAATGGTGGAGTTTCCAGGTATCAAGAGGTAAGAATTTGGTATTGTTGTGTGAAAGTTTACATTTGTGATTTCTTAAGTTTTCGGAAGTCTTTTATCAAAATATGCACATACATCAGCCTGCTGACATAGGGCTACAATCAATACAACCAGATTTCTTTGCTTAATAGAGCAAATGTATAATCACTGGGGATGCACACTGACTGTGTTTCCCAGAATGTGATATTTTGAGGTTAAAAGTGTGTGTGTGTGTGTTTTCTTGAATAAAAGTAGTGAAGATATCACAATTGTTTAATAAATGGCTACCTAAACCCATTTCCCTGAGTAAAGAGTGATTCTTGGACATAAAAGAATCTAATCTTATTTGATCATTCTGAGTCTTTAGGCAATTTATTTTAGGATAGCATGTCATAAGCAGATGTTTTTCTGGAATTCCCTTGCTTTCTCTATGATCCAACAAATGTTGACAATCTGATCTCTGGTTTCTCTTCCTTTCCTAAACCCAGCTTGTAAATCTGGAGGTTCTTGATTCAAGTACTGCTGAAACTTAGCTTGAAGGATTTTTAACATAACCTTACTAGCATGGGAAGTGAGCTCAATTGTCCGGTAGTTTGAACATTCTTTAGCACAACTTGGGCAAAGTCTGGGAGACAGTGAAGGACAGGGAGGCCTGGTGTGCTGCATTCCATGGAGTCACAGAGAGTCGGACACGACTGAGCGACTGAACAACAACATGATGTCATAAAAGCTTATGGATTTAGATTTGCTATCTGTTTTACCAAAGATACAAAGTTCATGCAATCTCTGATTTCCTGTTAACAATCAACTCCTTATATTCCCTCTGACCAGCTGCCATACTTTGAATCATTCCATCCAACCCCCAAAAGTGGTGTATAATGGAGTCATTTCTTTAAAGAAGCCTTAGAAACAATAAGTGTGTCTTCTACTTCCTTTGTAACCCTCTTGAAGTAAACTTTCCTTCTTCTTACCAGGCATTCTTTGTCAAAGAATATATCTTAAGTCACCCTGAAGATGGAGAGAAAATTGCACGGTTAAGAGAGCTGATGCTTGAGCAGGTAAGGGGGGGCAGAAGTCTTCTCCCTCTTCCATGCACACATGTGCTTGCCTGCCCAGGGTCCCATCTACATGGTTTTCTCTGGGTTGGCCAAAATGTTTGTCCGTATTGTTCCATAAGCTGTGTCAAAAAACCTTTTGTGGCCAGCCCCATATGTCAGTGATCTAGCAGTCACCGGTTACAGATTCAGTTGTGATATATCCTGACTTGCTAATTTCTACTTTTTATTCCCACCTAGATACGGGGTTGGGGTGGGGAGGGACAAAAAAATTAGTAGACTATGGCAGCCCCTTAGAGCAAACATGTCACCCCTTGGAACATTCTTTGAATGCTCTGTCCCCAAAGACTTGATGCCAACTTTTCACTCAAGATTTTGGGATCATATAAGTTCAGGCCAACTTAACATGAATGATTCAGTAAATGAATGAATGAGATTCATACTTAAATGTTAGACTAAGGAAGTGGGCAATCAATAATACCCTTTGCTTTAAAACAGTATCACGCTGTGTGGACAAAGCCTGTAGATCATATGACGTAGACAGAACTAGATACAATCTCATCATCTTCAATTCTACAGAAGCACAGTTGGCTTTTATTTCTTTGGTTCCATCAAATACGAAGAACTAGGGTGAATAATCTGTTGCTTTCTCTTCCCCTGTTGATAGCTCCTGGCCTGAAAATGGTTTAAAAACCATTTTCAAACATGAGATACATTATGGGAGATATTATGGTGGAGAGGCTGGGTTCAATAGGAAATGAATAGGAAACATTTTATATCTATGAAAAATGGAATACATATGATAAAATGTGACAGAAGCATCTCTTTCCATTTGATAATGCCAAATTAATAAAGCATGTTCTAGGAAACAAAGCATGGACTAGGAAATGATGAGGCTGTATCTGGTTTTAGTCCATATTTTATGCTCTGTAGGCTTAGTCCACAAAATTGATACTGAAGGGAGAGAAGTGGCCGTGGACCAGGACCGTGGGTGGAAGAGTCAGTTGGACAGCTTCTGGAAAAGAGGGATTACTTGAAGCTGACCTGCAGGGAAATAGAGGAAAAGTTAAATTCTCACTGTGGCCCTAGGGTTGATGTAGATGCTTGAAATGAAGTGAGCATCTTAGGTCATCAAGTACTTAGGATTATGGAAAGCCTTTAGCCTTTGTTGATTTTTAATTCTCTTGTGAGTGGTTTGTCTCACCCCAGGATTCTTACCTGCTGTATTCAGTCTGACTGAACTCTTTCCCTCGAGTTAAAATCAAAAGGGTTAGAAAGCCTCTCAATGTTCCAGCAAATTTGGAAAACTCAGCAGTGGCCACAGGACTGGAAAAGATCAGTTTTCATTCCAATCCCTAAGAAAGGCAATGCCAAAGAATGCTCAAACTACCGCACAATTGCACTCATCTCACACGTTAGTAAAGTAATGCTCAAAATTCTCCAAGCCAGGCTTCAACAATACATGAATGTGAACTTCCAGATGTTCAAGCTGGATTTAGAAAAGGCAGAGGAACCAGAGATCAAATTGCCAACATCCGTTGGATTATCGAAGAAGCAAAAGAGTTCCAGAAAAAGCCGAAGAATTGATGCTTTTGAACTGTGGTGTTGGAGAAGACTCTTGAAAGTCCCTGGGACTGCAAGGAGATCCAACCAGTCCATTCTGAAGGAGATCAGCCCTGGGATTGCTTTGGAAGGAATGATGCTAAAGCTGAAACTCCAGTACTTTGGCCACCTCATGGGAAGAGTTGACTCATTGGAAAAGACTCTGATACTTGGAGGGATTGGGGGCAGGAGGAGAAGGGGATGACAGAGGATGAGATGGCTGGATGGCATCACTGACTCGATGGACGTGAGTCTGAGTGAACTCCGGGAGTTGGTGATGGACAGGGAGGCCTGGCGTGCTGCAATTCATGGGGTCGCAAAGAGTCGGACACGACTGAGTGATCTGATCCAGAAAAACATCTACTTCTGCTTTATTGACCATGCCAAAGCCTTTGACTATGTGGATCACAACAAACTGTGGAAAAATTTTTAAACAGATCAGAATATCACACCACCTGATCTGCCTCTTGAGAAATCTGTATGCAGGTGAAGAAGCAGCAGTTAGAACTGGACATGGAACAGACTGGTTCCAAATAGGAAAAGTGGTAAGTCAAGGTTGTATATTGTCACCCTGCTTATTTAACTTATATGCAGAGTACATCATGAGAAACGCTGGGCTGGATGAAGCACAAGCTGGAATCAAGATTGCTGGGAGAAATATCAATAACCTCAGATATGCAGATGACACCACACTTATGGCAGAAAGTGAAGAAGAATTAAAGAGCCTCTTGATGAAAGTGAAAGAGGAGAGTGAAAAAGTCAGCTTAAAGCTCAACATTCAGAAAACTAAGATCATGGCATCTGGTCCCATCACTTCATGGCAAATAGATGGGGAAACAATGGAAATAGTGGCAGACTTTATTTTCTTGGGCTCCAAAATCACTGCAGATGGTGACTCCAGCCATGAAATGAAAAGACGTTTACTCCTTGGAAGAAAAGCTATGACCAACCTAGACAGCATATTAAAAAGCAGAGACATTACTTTGCTGACATAGGTCCATCTAGTCAAAGCTATGGTTTTCCAGTAGTCGTGTATGGATGTGAGAGTTGGATTATAAAGAAAGCTGAGCACCGAAGAATTGATGCTTTTGAACTGCGGTGTTGGAGAAGACTCTTGAGAGTCCCTTGGACTGCAAGGAGATCCAACCCGTCCATCCTAAAGGAGATCAGTCCTGAGTGTTCATTGGAAGGACTGATGTTGAAGCTGAAACTCTAAAACTTTGTCCACCTAGTGCGAAGAGCTGACTCATTTGAAAAGACCCTGATGCTGGGAAAGATTAAAGGCAGGAGGAGAAGGGGACGACAAAGGATGAGATGATTGGATGGCATCACCAACTCAATGGACATGAGTTTGAGTAGGCTCCAGGAGTTGGTGATGGACAGGGAGGCCTGGCGTCCTGCAGTTCATGGGGTCACAAAGAGTCAGACACAACTGAGTGACTGAACTGACTGAAGAAGTCTCTCAAGAAAAAGATCGAGGAATCTTTGTTTTGTCTGCATCATGGGACCCTGTGGAAAGAGCTGTGGCCTAGGAAGCATTAGATCCTATCAAGCCGTGCACGTTATAGCCTTGTGACCTTGGGCGAGTTACATGTCTTTGCAGGACTGTAGGAAGCTGGGAGGGCTGGAGAGGGATGGTCCTCTGGGAAGTGGTTCAGAGATCTGTCTAGTAGACTCGGAGGTACACAGCCCCAGGGCTCCTTCCAGAAAGGACCTGTAGCCCCACCTGCTGGAAGACACCTTGGCCTCTCAGATCCTCCAGCATTGCCTCTGCTGCAGAGTGTCACCTAGCCTAATATCCCTACCTTCCTGGATGACCTGCATCCAGTAACCGGGAAGGAGAGGCCCAGCCTGGCCAGTTGCACACACAGTGCAACTGTGACAGATCATTCAAGATGCAGAGGCTTTCAGGATGCCATGCAGGTTCAGTTTCCTTTTTGGTCAAGTCCCGCTCTGCCCCTCCCTCCTACAGGCAGTGATCCCAGGGATACTCCCCAACAAACATCCCAACATCCATGCCGAAGCCTACCTCCAGGAGAATCCAACCTGCAGCGTTACCTGGACAAAAGGCCGGGCCCTTCGCAGCCAGTGTCCAAGAGGCAGAGAACCAAGGGCCCTGCCCTTAGACTCAAATCCATCCCTCCTCCCTCCCCACAGAGACCGGGCTTGCCCTTTGTGCCTCAGACATACTTCACTTGACATTTATTTCAAGGTGTTTTTATCTTTATGCAAATATTACAGGCAAAGTTGCCACAATTCTGACCCTTAGGAAGGTACTGGATACTCTCACCCCCACCGGGCCACTCATGTCTGCCCTGAAGCTTTCAAACTTGAACCATCATGGGCTGTAAAGATAAAAGACCATCTAGTAGTGATGTGTGATTTGTTTTTCCTCTCAGCCTCTGAAATGTGTCCTTTTGACCACTATAGCATGGGGCATTTTTTTAAATGTAAAAGATGTCTGCTACTCCCATCAAAGGAATTAAGCACTTTTGACCTAGCTGTACAAAGGAAATGTGAATGTTTACATTCATCTCAGTTTAGGTTCTCAGAGCAGGAAACCTTTTTTGAAAATAGGAACTGTTCTTTTTTGCATTATAATAAGTGAACAAGAATAATATTTTTAACAAAAACAAGCAGCATAGCAACTGTTACAGAATACCCTCTCATTTGTTCCTTCCTCCCTGACAGGTTCTGAAAATCTGAGGGAGGGAGGGGTAGGGACAGAGGAACCCATGGGAGAGAGAAGGGGAACATGGCCGAGAGTGCCATCCAGAAAAGAGGTCCCTTGGGGAGTGCCACGTGGTGCGTGCTAAGTCACTTCAGTCATGTCCGACTGGCTCCTCTGTCCATAGGATTCTCCAGGCAAGAATACTGGAGTGGATTTGCCGTGCCCTCCTCCGGGGGATCGTCCCGACCCAGGGATTGAACCTGTGTTTCTTACATCTCCTGCATTGGCAGGCGGGTTCTTTATCACCAGGGGGAGAGCCACCTGACCCTCCTAACAGGGAGCCCCCATCCCTTGTCCCCTCCTGAGAAGTGCAGGAAGGGGCCAAAGGGGCACTTAACTGTTTAATATGGTTGTTGTTATGGATTGAAAATACATGGGAAAGAAACTTGGGGTAGTAGGACAGTTAAGTCTTTGGAATCAGACTTAAATTCAGATTCCCATTTGTCCTTTAGTACATGAAAATTTTTTTTTTCTTTTTTAAAATTATGTATAATTGCTTTACAGTGTTGTGTTAGTTACAGCAGCGTGAATCTGCCATATGTGCACATATGTCCCCTCCCTCTTGATTCTCCCTCCCAGCCATCTAGGTCATTACAGAGCACTGAGCTGAGCTCCCTGTGTTATAGAGCACTCCCCACTAGCTAGCTGTTTACACAGGGCATTATAATGTATGTCAATGCTACCCTCTCAACTCATCCCATCCTTTCCTGCCCCAACTGTGTCCACAAGTCCATTTGCTACATCTGCGCATGCAGAATTTTCTGATCCTCAGTGTCCTCCGCAGTAAACTAAGGATTGCTCCTATCTTGTCAGATGGGGAGGTTAACAGTAATGTATGCAAAATGCAGGGCACCATGCTTCAATCCCCAGCAGGCACTTAAGGTGGTACTCACTGATGCGGATTTTTTTCCTTCTGTTACTCTCAAGGCACAGATTTTGGAATTTGGCTTGGCTGTGCACGAGAAGTTTGTGCCTCAGGATATGAGACCCCTTCACAAGAAGCTGGTCGACCAGTTCTTTGTGATGAAGTCCAGCTTGGGGATCCAGGTGTGTACACAAAGGGTCCACCAGGGGGCAGTCTGACTTCTACCATCTGCTTTTTGTTAGAGGGACCATGAAGTATGCAATAGTGACATCTTTTGGTGTGTCTGCCAAACTGCACCAAAATTTTACCAGAGAGCCCTCAAATATTAAAATTGCATTAACTTCGGTTTGCCACACTTAACTTTCGTGAAAACAAAAAAGTAAATGAGGGAAGGCTTAATGACTTACATTCCTAAGCGCCTGTATAAAGGTTTTATGACCATCAGAATGCACTAGTATAGCACAGCACCTCTTGAGTGATTCTGCCCTTACCATTACAATTCTGAAATATTTTCTTTACTACCTGTTTAGGAATTCTCTGCTTGTATACAAGCCAGTCCAGTCCATTTTCCTAATGGAAGCCCTCGTGTGTGTAGAAACTCAGCACCTGCTTCCATGAGCCCAGATGGTACCAGGGTAATTCCTCGACGCAGGTAAGTCATATTCTGAATTATCTGACAATTTGGCATTCCCACAAGATGATCCGGAACGATTCTCTCGTTCTTTATGGCACAATTTGTCAAATACGCGGTTTCTTAATGAAATAAGTAACCCTAGAGGCAGCCGCAGACATCTGCCACTGGTGAAACAGCAACAGCATGAGAAATAAACTCAGACATTTGATCACATTGAGGCAAATGGGAGGCGACAAAATGGGATGTATATATTTTTTTTCCCTTTGGTTTTTATACCATGCCAGCATGTGATAAAGTGCAATGTAGAGACTGAGTTAACGACCATTTCTTTTTCTCCCTGAAAACAGCCCATTAAGCTACCCAGCTGTCAACCGATACTCTTCCTCCTCACTGTCCTCACAAGCGTCTGCTGAAGTAAGCAATATTACAGGGCAATCAGAAAGCTCTGATGAAGTCTTTAACATGCAGGTACTTGATCAGCTGTTTTCTTTTTGTCTGGTCCTGTTTATTCCCTTTCTGTCTCAATCATGAGTGTTTCCATTCACTCTGCTGTGCTTAGGAACAGACCTACGAGCGAGAATTTGACCTAAGGACAAACCTTTACACACCTGTATTGCTTTATTGGTCCCTGGAGTCTGCAAAGCTGATTCTCTCAAAGCTGCCCCGGCCACTCTAGGAAGACCTGAGCCAGCGGTGGGCAAGCCCGGCCAGGCCCTACAAGGGGAACTTGGAGCTCTGCCTCTGAGTCAGGTCTTCAGTCGGGTGTCCTGGAGCTTGTCACCACCGACCAGCTGCCTCTTAGCGTTGCTAAGTGTTTTGTTCTTTTCCTTAAGAAGATATGGTTTAGGGGCCCATTCTAAGATTTCTCTACTTAGTTTTTTATCATGGGAAATTTCCAACATATACCTGTTTACTAAAGAAAAATAGAGGTTTTTAGGGATTTAAGTGTCAGTGTAACTCTTGCAACAAAAATTTGTGTTTAGATACAGCTAATAGGACATTGATAATCACTAGGTAAGACTCAGCTGAAATTTTCCTCACCTCTGTCTTTGGAAAGGGGGCATAATACATATTGCCAAATTCACGCTTTGAACATATGACGTTGGAGAAAAGGCACAGGCGTGTTCTCTGCTGTTTAGAGGCACTCACCTGTTTACCTGCTGGAGGCTGGGAGCCTTTCTGCTCGTGCTGTAGTCAGGGAGCCGCTGCTGACTGGTCTTTAGTCGTAGGCTGTATGGAGCTGAATTGAACACAAAGGCATTCCTTTGGCAGGTGTCAAAAAATCTCAGTTTTTAAAATTAATTCAGACAGGCATCCTTATTGGTCTGAGTTAGTGAGACTTTTCCATAATTCTTAATGGGCTTTTTTTTTTTTTGCTACTTTGGGGAAAAAAAAAAGTGATTTTGTTTCAAATGTGTCAGTTTAGTCTGCAGCCTTTAAGCCCTGTCTGATAACAGCTCTTGTGTTTTCCAGCCAAGTCCATCTACCTCAAGCTTGAGTTCTACTCACTCCGCCTCACCTAATGTGACAAGTTCTGCTCCCTCGAGTGCCAGAGGTCAGTGCCAAGGTGTGGGGTGACTGAGGGTGCCCAGAGGACCTTCCAGCCTCCCGCAGGCTCAGGCTTTCTCCTTCAAATGGTCCCAGCTCACCACCACCCTGACAAGCCTCTCTTTCCATCTCTTCCCAGCTTCTCCTTTGTTGTCCGACAAACACAAACATTCCAGAGAAAACTCTTGCCTGTCCCCAAGAGAGCGGCCATGCAGTGCCATCTATCCGACACCTGTGGAACCTTCTCAGGTAGTGTTTGTGGGATGGAAATTCTAGGAAACAAGGAAAAGTCTGCGTGTTACTTATAGGGCTGCAGAAAGTCATGGTAGCTGCCAGAGACCACCAGATGGGCCGTGTTGACAAGTCCAGCTGGGTGAAGTCCACCTCGGCCCCAGGCCTGTTGTTAGGAATTTCTGTGTGAACTGTCGAATCTGATGTGGATACCTGGTGGTTGCCTGAGCAGTAAAGCTGAGAGAGAATTGGGAAATGATTTTTCCCACTTTGATCTATTTTGTTGCTGCCACTTGAACATTAAGAGAGGTCATGGGTGAATGAGTTAGGGGCGGGGTGTCTGTTTGCATGTGTCTGTAGCAGAAATTTGGAGGAACTCCTTGTACTTCATGTTAGGTCGCTTCAGTCATGTCTGATTCTTTGTGATTCCATGGACAGGAGCCCACCAGGCTCCTCTGTCTGTGGGATTCTCTAGGCAAGAATACTGGAGTGGGTTACCATGCCCTCCTCCAGGGGATCTTCCCAACCCAGGGTTTGAACCCATATCTCTTATGCCTCCTGCATTGGCAGGCAGGTTCTTTACCACTGGCACCACCTGGGTCTGCTTGCATGTGTCTGTAGCAGAAATTTGAAGGAACTTCTTACATTAGCCAAAGATCCTTGAGGAGAAGCATGGCTGCCACGGATTGCTTACCGAGGTATCCAAGAGTGAAGACGGTGTCTTTTTGCCTCTGCTATTCTTAAATGCACTGAGGAGGGAGTGGCTAAACCCTGGGGCCTCCCCGCAGCCCTCTCCACCCCACTCAGACCTGCTCTGCAGTGATCTCTCTCAGCCTCAGTGACTACAGGGCCAACGTTTTGACCCTCTCGGCCCTTTAAGCACTTTGAGGCGGGGTTTCAAAGGTAAAGATTCCTACGGAGCCCTGCATTTTATCGATTATTTGTGGATAACTCAGGAGCAGAGAATAATCGTTATTTATCCTCCAGCTCATTTTCTGTTTTTCCACACCATCCTGGCAGAAGGCTGCAGTTGCATCTGACAATGGATGAGAATGAGGGGGATTTGTCTGGATTGGTTTCTCTCTGCTGATTGTGTGATCTTCCCAAAAGTTCCAGGATACCCCATCCACACAGCACTGACATGTTGCAGAAACTGTACCCGAGTGCATTTTCCTGAACCACCTGACTGGTTTAATCTCCCCTTGTCACGACTTTCAGTTTGTTTCCTCTGCTCCTGGAGAGCAGGTCACCAGCGTGGGGGACTCTGAAAGACCTCCTGATTAGCCTTTCAAGTTTTCTGCTTTTGGTAAAATTTGAAGAAGTGTGTGTTGCCAAAATTTCCATAATGCACATTCCTCTGGTGTATCTACTTTTGAGGACTTGGTGCCTTTTGTTTAATATATTAGGTAGAACTATGTAAAACTGGCATTTTTGTGGGTTAAAAATTGCAACATACTAACCATTTCATATGTTTTAACCTAATCTAGGATTTAAAATGTAAAGTTCATTGACTAGAGATTTTTTGAGCTAATATTTCTTCTTTCTTACTTACATTTTATATTGCCAGTCTAGCATTTGTATTTATAAAGAGCACTGTAGCTTAACTGCTACTTACTGTTTATTTTTTCCATATTTTGTTACAAAAATTTATTTGCCAGTTATATTGGGTTGGCCAAAAAGTTCATTTGAGGATGGTATGGAAAAACCCAAACGAACTTTTTGGCCAACCCAATATTTGAAATCCTGTATAGGCTTTTAATGGAGAAGGCAATGGCATCCCACTCCAGTACTCTTGCCTGGAAAATCCCATGGATGGAGGAGCCAGGTAGGCTGCAGACCATGGGGTCGCTAAGAGTTGGACAAGACTGAGTGACTTCCCTTTCACTTTTCACTTTCATGCATTGGAGAAGGAAATGGCAACCCACTGCAGTGTTCTTGCCTGGAGAATCCCAGGGACGGGGGAGCCTGGTGGTCTGCCATCTATGGGGTCGCACAGAGTCGGACACGACTAAAATGACTTAGCAGCATAGACTTTTAAAACACCATAAAACACCATTTAGAAACACTGTTTAAAACCTAAGGGTCTTCTCCTTTTTTTCCCTTAAATATAATTGAGTCATTATTGAACAATAATTCAGTAATGATAAGCCAATCATCAACAATGTTAAGCCAGTAATGTTATATATGGCTTATTTTGGCATATGAAACATTTTTTAAAAACAAAAGGTTCAGTAAGGGCTTCCCAGGTGTCACTAGAAGTAAAGAACCCACCTGCCAATGCAGGAGACACAAGAGCTGTGGGTTAGATCCCTGGGTTGGGAAGACTCCCTGGAGTAGGGAATGGTAACACACGCCAGCATTCTTGCCTGGAAAATTCCATGAACAGAAGAGCCTGATGGGTCCAGAGGGTCGCAGAGAGTCGGACACAACTGAGCACTAGCATACACCATTCAGTTATAAAATAATCATCTCGTTTTCTAGATCTCACCTGTCAGTATCTTGCACCATAAAAATAGATTCTTGTGCCTTTCCAGAGGCTCCTGTTTAATCACATTGGAGATGGAGCCTTGCCACGCAGTGACCCCAATCTTTCTGCTCCTGAGAAAGGTGGGTATGAAGCCAGCATCTTCGGCAGTCGTGGAAAGTTTAACAGTGTGTTCTGGCTTCATTTCCTCCAGCCGCCCGTGTGTCCCTGTGGAAGGCAGATGTGCAGACCTTTAATGATCAGGACTGATCTTGTCTTTAGGGGATAGATGGAAGATAGTTATTTCTAATACATTCTTCACAAACTGTTTTCTTGTAGGATTTAACAGCAGAATCTGAGCAAGGTAGGGACTCCTGTTTAATGACTTTTGGTGTCATTCAGTGAGTCAGGGAGGCAATCCCTGTGCTACCTGAAACAAAGTGGCCAATTAGGCTACTTGTTCAACACAAGGAAAGTAAGCACCTTCCCAGATGGATCCTCGGTCCCACTTTGTGTCTGCCTTACCAAGCTCACTCAGTCAGCTCACCTGTTGCTTGTGGGTGACTCAGATGCTATTGAAAATTTGCAATCCAGTGCATAATGGAGTGTGCCCTGCCTCAAGGTCACATGAAAAATGAGAAACCAACATATGCATCGCAGTTAATAGCCAATTAGCATGGGTCTGTGCAGCACAGCCGAGGAAGAAGAGTGGATTAAATGTGACTTCCTCAGCTAGGGGGATGAGGGCTAACAGCAAGGCACTCGTTCACCTTCCGGAGTCAGCCTCAAAAATCAGAGCAGTCCCCAAGCCAGCAAATTAACAGTCACTAATGACATATCCCTGTAAAGTGCATTTTAATTGTCCCCATTAAGATCTCGACTGCACTGTCATTTGAGTACACCAATACATTAAAACTTTCCTCGGGAGATAGGAATCAGCAAGACTGTAGCCTAAATTACTTTAAAACACACATTTTGCTTTACAGCTACAAGTAAAATATTGATCTTTGTCTGGATAACTTAGAATTGTGATCATTTTCTCACCTCTTCTACCAAAGAAAACCCACAAAGCACCTTTTAAAGGACGAGAAGAAATGTTTTTTACGAGTGGTGGTTCCATCCAATTAAAGTGGTAATATAATCATAAAATGTTGAAATTCTGGCTATGTCCACCAGGTGGCAGTGTCTGCTCAGTGAGCAAGAGACTGGCGCTCTTAAGGCTTGATTTTGTAAACCTCCCCTCAGAGCAGCTATTTATAACCTTGTATGTCTTGCCCTTGTTCCTGAGGGGGTTGTTCCATATTTCAGCATCTTACTGAAGTGTGGAGCAGGTAGATTACAAAAAAGGAATGATACTGTCAGCATTCCAAATTATTTTTTTAGGACGTTCTCCACTGTAGCCCTTTGACTTGAGCAACAAGGGCCAACAGGATGGTGTGGTGTGGCTATTCCTTGCCAGTAATTCTGCCAGGCATTGGAGATATTAGCATCCACTGCCTTCCCCCTTTTAGGGTGCTATTTGCCCAGAAAATTCCACTAAAAATCGTTTTAAAATAGTCAAGTGACTACATCTTCCATCTGTTATCCAGCATCTAAACACATTTGTAAATCTCAAGTTTCTACACTCTTTTGTCAAGATGTGTAGTTCTGACTGCTTGAGGGAAAAAGAGAGACACGCTATCACCCAATGAAATGTCAACTATAATTGTGAGATGGGCAATTAAATAAAGGGTTCACATTTAGGAAGTTTCCTTCTTATTTGTAATCCAGCTTATGTTTTCATTCTGGATAATTCTGACTTCTAAGATTGAGTGCTTGCAGGGTGATGTAGACCATGTGATTTTAGCTGTGTTATTCCCTTCCAGCTGTGAACCCCACCCCTAGCAGCTGGAGCCTGGACAGTGGGAAGGAAGCCAAGAACATGGCAGATGGTGGGAAGCTTATCTCTCCCCCCGTCCCTCCACGACCCACACAGACTGGTGGGTATTTGAAGCATTTAACAGTAATTTTTATAAAAATAACTTTTATTGACTACTCCGACCTGAATTCCTCAGAAAGGTAGGCATTTGGTGTGTCCAAGGTAAAAACCTTAGTAGTAGCTACAGAATTCATCTGCGGTGTCCCCTCTTTTTCCTCAACTCTTGTTACACTAAGTCGACGAGTGCACCATTCCTAAACTGTAGAACATTCTTCTCCTAGGTATCATCCTCAGAATTGGGGCGGGGCACCCTAACCTTGCTGAACCACTAGCATTTTCTCTATCCTTCCCTTGAATCACCTCATTCTTATCAACCTCTGCTAACTCCAGCCACTTTCTGCAGGACTGATGCCCCAGCTTCAGGTTGTCCCTGAATAGGATTGACTAACTGTGATTTGGATAGGCTTGTGGAGAACAACCAACCAGTACCTTGCACCTACTGCTTAGACAAGACTGTATTCCAGGGTCGTCTTTCTCAAAGGCTTCATTCAAGGCTCTGCATCTCCTAGGGAGGTGGTTTAAGCAGCAGACTGGCTGAATCAGAATTATCTGGGCCAAAGCTCTAGAATCTGTGTTTTACCAAACCTTTCTAAATTTTGAGAACCACTGAAAATTATTCTCAAGAAACTTCCTTTCTGAGTTTATAACAGTAATGGGCCCCCTTTCCTCTTGAACAAGCCGTTGCTAGATGACCTGCATATGAGGGCAGTTTTTAAGAGAGGCTGTTGCACTTTACTAACTGTATCCTGTTGATGGGGAGAGCTTTTTCAACACTTCGCCTATATTTAGAGTCGTTTTGAAGCTTTACAAATACAACTAGCCTAAAGGCATGAGAGACTATGACGCTGTGTTTTTCATGGATTTTTCTGGATGGATCATCCATGTTTCGTTTGCTGCATTTTAACATCTTTCTAGCTTTTTTTTTTTTAACCGAAGAAAGAAAAATGACTCTCTTTTTAAAATAAACTGTGCTACCCAGTTTGTTTTATACTTTCCAAAGCTAGAAGTTGCCAGTAGATTTGGAAAGACATGTGAGATCTTCAAACAGAACAAGAGAAAACTGTAGCCTTACTTGATAATATGCATTGCTAGGTCAGTGTGACCATGGAAGTTTAAAACTCACCACCCAGTGCTTGGTGTTTTATTCATGATGTTTGTACATTGAAGCGACCTCCAGTTTAAACCTGGTTGTGTCCATAAAGTTGGAAGCTTGAAAAGTGTTTTCTAAGGGACAATAATATTCATGGTATTTAGGTTCCTAGGCTAATTCTACCTTGTAGGCAAGGACAGGGATAGAACTGTTTTGGGTCTTTTCTGGAGAAATATCACTCTAAACATGCAGTGGATACAGGGGCTGCTGGGTAGTCCACAGTGATGGAGTCAGGGGATGCCTAAGTTGAGAGGAAGAGGGTCCCAGACAATAAAGATACCATTTCCCAATCAAGCTGTGCTTCTCTAGACGTCCATGCTCTTATGCTATACTTGACCCCCACAACTGATGGGGTAGGAGCACTAACTGGCAATGGAACATGGCATGTGCTGACAGCGTGCCCTAGCACGCACGATGGATCTGCACAACCCCGAGGGCAGGCCCGGCCACTCGGCCTAGTCCCTTAGGCCCAGAGCACGCAGGTGGCCGTAGCGCTCCCCAGTTACCCTGGCAGTGCTGCCTTCCCTTCTGCACTGATTGCTGTCATGGTCTGCCCTCGTGTCATCCTGTGTGGTCACTGCTGGCGGGATCTGTAACTGTCTCTCTTCCCTTTGGCCTTTCTGTAGTTTTCTTATGAGCTGCAAACCCCACTGTGACAGCTGGGAGGATGGCAGCTCATCACAGGGGTTGCTGCTGCAACCCCTGAGCCCACTGAAAACTCTGTAGGCAGACCTGGGAAATCTGGCTTACGCTCATGCGTTGACAGTGTCACGGTTGGCTGTAGTATATGTGGTTATGCTTTGGAGAGCTTGATTTGGTCCACAAGTGCACACACAGAGCAGTCATCACACTGGCCTTGTCCCAGATGTAGGGCTTGAAAATCTGGTGGGAGAAACAAAGAGAGGGTTCTTCTTACCTTAATGATGGCGTCCATAGGGTATCACCTCCTAGAGATAAAGGAAGTCCCAAGTACAGACATTTGGGAGAAAAATGGAAAACTTCTTACCCTTTATATGGATGTGGCCAAGGGTTTTCTGTCAATTTCAGGAATATTGCGGGGGGTGGGGTGGTGAAAGGGGAGACTGATGTCAGTACATTCCCAGGGACCTATTCTGAGCTGCCTGGGTGACCTGGGTCTTTCCATTCTTGCTCAGCCCAAAGCCTGCTCCCTGGCACCTCATGTGTAAAAGCACCTTTTGAAATAGACCAAGGGGCAGAGAAGCATCTGGGCTTTGAGGAAGTGGAAAGGACGCTGGACCAGTCACCTGGTTAAACCATCATGTGTGCTCTGGTGACTTTTCCCTGATTACCCATGTCTTGGAGCTGCCATCCTTTGTGGGGAATCCATTTTGGGTGGGCACCATTTCGACTCTCCACCCACGCCCCTCCCCCTTGCCTCGATCCTTGTGCACTGGATCATCTGTATGGGTTTGTACACACAGAGGGCTTTTTCAGGTAGTCAGTTATCTGGTTTTCTGAACTGAAATGCTCTGTCTCTTCACAGCTTCACCAGCAAGACACACGGCGTCAGTATCCCCCTCGCCTGCTGGGCGATCTCCACTGAAGGTACAGGCTCTTGTTTAGATGGGAGCTAGAAATTGGCTCCTTGCTACTTTTTCCCGTTACATCAATGAGGTGCTTTCATCTACAAAGACCAGGCAGAGAACATAGAAGGGGGAGAGGAAGATGGGCAAGAAAACAACATTAGACTTTCCCTTTGGGGAGTCTGCCGTTTCATTTCAGATTAGCAGCCTTTTTCTCCAAATGGTGGCAATGAGAATGTACAAACTAGAGTGAGAATATACACTGAATGAGAAAGAAATGGTCCCTAGGTATCTTCTAGGACATTTTCAGCCTTATCTTTTAGTTTAAGGCACATCAAAAACAAACACTTAAGTTGTAAAATAATCAAGATCTATTAAATATTCTCAAGTGCCTTTTTCATCAGTCTCACTCATTTTGAAAAGGCCAAACCAAACTTTTTATCTTTTAAGATATTTTAGCAAGGCTTTCATTTACATTAGAGATACATACTTGATCATGAGAAACAAGACAGTAAAATGAATTTTAAAATCTCTGGGAAACAAACTGGAAAGCTTTAAAGGTCAGACATTTATTTTTATTTCATTTTTTTTAATTTTTATTTAATTTTTAAACTTTACATAATTGTATTAGTTTTGCCAAATATCAAAATGAATCCACCACAGGTATACATGTGTTCCCCATCCTGAGCCCTCCTCCCTCCCCATACCAAGGTCAGACATTTAATATGAAGACATAGGCTAGTTAACATCTCTTAAACATACAAAATTCCTCATGAAGGTAAAGAATAATATTTAGTCTCTATCCAAATTGAATCAGACTGGCTGCAAGGATTGTTGGTGCATTCAGAGGTAGGTGTTCAGAGCTGCTACACCAGAGGCTTAAAGATGAAGTGACTGCGACTGTGGAAAGAATGATTTGTACCTGAATGACTTAGGATTTGCATGCTGTGTTTCCTTTTTGTTGATGAGACATTTCTAACTAATGTAAAAGAAAGAGAGAAATCAGCTTCTGCAAACACATAGGTGCAGATTGTGATCCTGTGCATCTGTGGTACTCAGGATTGTTGCTGGTAGAAATTGAGACTCTGGAAGGAAACCTCCCCTCCCCCGCCCCCCTTGCAGTGGAGAAAATTGCAAAAAAAAAAAAAAAATTTTTAAGCGTGATTTGCATTGCTGACATTTCTGATGTCACAATTTGCTAGTGGGTGCAAATTATCTGCTGGTTTGGTTGTCATACTGCCATGCAGCTGTTAATCGTAAAGTGCAAGGGACTGTATTCACCCTGGGAGCCATAGACTGTTATCTTAATGTGATGGAAAGAAAGCAACATGGTGTTTCCGCATCGTTACATTTCCCCTTACTAGCAAAGAACCCCACATGTTGCTATGGGATTCACATATGCATTTTTAAACTTGATTTGCAAATTAGTAATCAGATAAAATTAGGAATTATTCTTTTTTAATAATAGAATCAAAGAGTTGAAAACATTCAAGTAGCCACCAAATAGTTAGCAAAGTGGTGTATACTCTTTTTTCCACAGACCTGCCTGTGTTCTTGCTGGCCGTAGGTAGCCTCGTAGCAGTGTCCACAAATCAGGCTTTGAAAAGATGAAACATTGTGTTGTAACTACAGGTGACATTAGAGGGCGTAGTGCTACCAAGTTACTGGCTTTGCTGTGCTTCAGTTCCGTTCACTCAGTTGGGTCTGACTCTGCAACCCCATGGACTACAGCACACCAGGCTTCCTTGTCCATCTACAACTCCCAAAGCTTGCTCAAACTCATGTCCATCAAGTCAGTGATGCCATCCAACCATCTCATCCTCCATTGTCCCCTTCTCTTGCTGTGCTTAGAATGCAGAAAACTCTTTTAAGAGTGTTTTTCAGCAATTAAATGAGGGAATTAACCCGTGGAGAAGACTCAGTTTACCTGCCCTATTTTGCACTTGAGGTCTAACTTTTAACAAAAAACACCAGTGAATTTGGATCTTTTAATTGGCCATTCTTGATCTGAGGCTCCTGATAAATGAAAGGATTTGTGTCTACCAGAATTCTCGTGTTTAAAAAGAGAGACCGAGGTAAAGTTAGGATAACATTTCTTGGTTTTATAGGCCATTATGTGATAAATGAGGAGGGGAAAAAAAAAAAAAGGTCTGTGGTAAAATAAGTTTAGCAAACACTGGGCTGAACAAAGTCATTGAGGTTCCGTTATTGCCAGACTTTAATGAGCTAATAGGCTCTGAATGGACTCAAGGAGTACATAGGATGCAGTATCTCCCAGTAGAATCCTCTGTTCACAGAACGCTGTTAGGGGAGAGGGAGAAAGAGTGGGGAGAGAGAATGTGCGTGTGTCACTCAGCCGCGTCTGATTCTTTTGTCATTCCATGGACTGTAGCCTGCCAGGCTCCTCTGTCCATGGGATTTCCCAGGCAAGAGTACTGGAGTGGGTTGCCACTTCCTTCTCCAGGGGATCTTGCCCACCCGGAGATGGAACCCAGGTCTCCTGCATTGCAGGCAGATTCTTTACCCTCTGAGCCACCAGGGAAGCCCAAAGGGAAGTGCAGATTTTGCTGCCAGTGAGAAGAGACAGTTAACAAATGAGGCCTCTGTGTGATGTGGTGGTAACGGTGGGTAACGGGCGGATTCAGGCCCCATCTAAAGGGCCAGCTCCCGCTCAGCAACAAGAGATTCTCTACCGAAAGAGAAAGTGACCCCTGTTGCTAGAACTTCCAGTGCTTAAAGAAATGCACATTTGGTGGGAAACTGTCCTATTTTACAAAATTAACAACTGAGGCTTTTAAAAACACTGCAGATGAAACGTCTGGTCTCTCAGGCTACATAGCCTGAGGGCTGCCAACCCGCGGCTTAAGCTTTTGAGTCTGGCAGGAGCTCAGAAGTCTCCAGGGCAGGGCCTGCCATGCCTTCCCCAAGGGTGTAGGAGAGAGGCTTCAGACTCTGGGTTTTGATGGGGGACACAGCAGAGCTCATCACCCTTTCGCTGACACTCTGCCGTTTCCCCTCCGCACAGGGCTCCGTGCAGTCCTTCACCCCCTCTCCCGTGGAGTACCACTCCCCAGGACTCATCTCCAACTCCCCCGTGCTGTCGGGCAGCTACAGCAGTGGGATTTCGTCCCTCAGCCGGTGTAGCACGTCAGAGACCTCAGGCTTCGAAAATCAGGTGAATGAACCGTCTGCGGCGCCGCTGGGGTCGGGGCCGGGCTACGGCGGCGGGTCGGAGGAGCCGGTGCGCAAGGAGAGCAAGACGCCGCCGCCGTACAGCGTGTACGAGCGGACTCTGCGGCGCCCCGTGCCGCTACCTCACAGCCTCTCCATCCCCGTCACCGCCGAGCCGCCCGCCTTGCCCCCCAAGCCCCTGGCGGCGCGGTCGGGCCACCTGGAGAACGGGACCAGGAGGACGGACCCCGGCCCGCGGCCCAGGCCCCTGCCCCGGAAAGTCTCCCAGTTATAAGTCCCTTTTCTATTTCCCTGCCACGCATTCTTTGCCGTTTACAAGACATTAAGAGGTATGGTGAAAAGACATCTTTAGTGTAGGCACTTTAATAACTTAACTCAGATTTGTCTTTAGATGAATGGAATTTAAACTCGCTTAATAGAATGTTGCACAATATTAAAAGTTACTGATCCCCAACGCCAGATGTCCCAAGTATGGCTGAATTTCATTACACCGTTTCTCGTTTGAAAGTGATAAATAGTGATAAAGCCTTCTTTTGTATCTTTTTATGTTCACTTTTTTTTTTACATAGTTTAATCTCAACTAGTAAAATATTGTCGAACAATACGAAGCGTGATAATGTTGTATACTTTTTACTGAATACTTGATACTTCATGAAAGCTTATTAAGTCAGTGCACATCCTGAGGCAGTGGTCCTTACTTTAGAAGACTTCTGTAAATAAGGTGAGATTTCTGACTCTTTCTATCAACAGACAAATGAATGCACATCACCATAATTAAAAGTTAAAGCAGGCTAGTGAGATACACACTAAAGGAGTTGCAAGGATTGGGACTGGAAGCGGTTTTGTTCTTGAAACATACGTCTTTAAGGTTGCTTTTGACCTTGACTGCTGTCTACATTCTTTAGAAGCTACTCTACCAGTTGGTTGGTAAACCACCGTTTAGTACCCTGACACCATGATATCTACTGTATTTCTTTTCAAGGTGCAATTTACTTCCAGAGTTCCAATCAGGTTGATGAAGCAAAAGACCCCAGGAGAAATGTTTACTTGAATCTTGTGCTTCCTTAGATAATTTCCACTACCCAATTTGTCATTGAAGAAGAAATGTTCGTGTATTAAGTAGGCACAAATTAATGTGTCCCATTAACAAGAATTCAGGAATCAATACAGGACAGTATTAAATCGATAGAGTAAATGAAGAAAAAAAGTAGAGAAAATATATTAGCATGATTAAATGGCAAAAGGACTTTGAAAAGGCAAGGGCATTAACTTTCAGTCCTGCACAAAATAAGAAATTCCTCACAACTCCATTGTTACCAGTGGGGCTTGTCTTCTGAACTAATCCTGTTATCCTTTTGTTGAAGGAGGATGGCTGTAGACTGCTCTAGCTTGAACATTATGACATAGCATCTTAGATCTAGATAGGGATGCTAATGCCACAGTCATAGGAGTGTGAAAAGAGAAAAGCACCTTGTATGTAGTAATGTATTTTGTATCTTGTTTTCTTTACTGACTGTTTATAACACTCAACTGACAATAGATATGAACTGTATTTTAAATCATACTGTTGAATATTTTCCCTCTTTTGTTGGGAAGCTCATTTTAGTTTAACTGTGTTTGTTTTTGTTGATAGCTTACCCAGAAGGCAGTGACCACTTTTTTATATTCCCTTCGAAACCATTCAGCAGGTATATGCTGTTGAGACTGGTTATAGAGGTTTTCTATAATAAATGTTCAAGTATTTTTGTACATAACTGGTTAATTTTAATAAGAGATACCATTACATGTAAAAATTAAAAATAAAAGCAAACTGTTGTGGATGCAGTATGATTGTTATAATTATGCCAAATACTTTATGTATGGAAAAAGAATATTTGTACATATGTGCTTTTAACAATAATTCTGCCATATTGACTACAGTTTTGAATGTCAGAAAAATTAATATATGTTAAAATATTTATGTTTAGTGACAGTATTCTTAATAGAGAAAAGGAACATGAATTTTAGCTTTGTATCTTTCAAGTTTTTCAGTTGAAAATGTCTTGAACTAGCTTTTGCTTTTGATGATAACACTTTGTGTTTGTAATCACATCCTTAAGTATATATATATATCTATATATATAGGAAGATACATATTTCTGTTGCTTTAAAGAAGTAAAGCCTTCCTTCCATTTAAATAAGGTGACATGCTTAAGATAACAAAGCTCTGATTTCCTTTTCTTCTGTAATTTAATAGATTTCTTGACTAGTGCTTGGGCACAGTGTAAATCAGTGTTATTTGCTCTTGAATCCATTTTTACAAAAAAAAAAAATTGGGGCAATGAGCAGTCGATCATGTGCGTGTATTTCTGAAGCAGCTATAGAGCAGAACATTTCAAGAGATTCTGTTAGCCCAGATGTTCATGTTGGTTGCTGCTGAACGGTAAATATTAAATAAAAGTACCTGATTAATCTTGGTATTTCTGTCTTTATTCCAGTCATAAGCATATCCTTACTTGAACAGAAGCTGTGTAAATAACTGCCAAATGTACAAAAGGAATAGTTGAGTGCTGCTTTTGCCAGCTGCACAGACTATCTGCATGCCTGCTTTCTCCCTGATGTTCGTGAAATGACAGGAAATACATTTAACACTGCAAAGTCCATGGACTACCAAATTTGCTAATAAAGCCTGGCTTTTAATTTTGTGAGCTGCATCTATGCTGTGTTAGATTTACAACATTTATGTCACTCAGTGCTAAGCAAACCACTGGCTAAAGCCTCTGTTCCATTCAATACCAAAACTCACTTAAAGGTCATTGTCAATGTCTTCCTGATTATTTCTCAACATTAAGTGATTTTAGAGCATTTGGGGAACATTTTCATCACCACTGAATCCACAAGTGTTTCGATTCTACAAGCTTAATTACAATAAGAATAGCTTCTTTCTCTAGTAGTCTTCTCTCTGGATTGATATTGATTGTTCTACAAAATACAACAAAGAAAATAACAAGCTACACAGCTTTGCCCTTATTTGATCTTTACACATTAAAAGATAGCTCTACCAGAATGTCTTCTTAGTTATTAACTGAAATAAACCTTGTCCTCATTACATAATACCATTTTAAAAAACTTGAAAATTTGACAGTCCCCTAGTATAACTATTATTTTTACATATTCCTTTTGTCTTTTCTCTATGCACATATTGCACTTTCCCTACATTAAGTTCTGGTTCCCCAACATAATTATATAATTATGTATCCCAACATAAGTATCACAACCTGATTTATCGACAATACAGGGCTGAGTTCACTGCCCACTGAAATAACAGAGAACGTCACTTCAACAGAGCTTTGGCAGTATCTCAGAAGGGCAAGGGCAAGATCAGATTTTACTGAAATTCTGGAGTTTTGTTTAAGGTAGATCTTTGAAGGAGCAGGGCTTAAGACTAGGTACAGATCACGATATAATTATTGAGGATTGGTAAGAAACAGCAGTCTTAGGACATAACTGTTAGTTGATAATTTCTATTGACAACTTGATGAGTCTATTGACAAATTACATTGTAAAAATAAAGTTATTTACCCGGCAAAAAGACTCCTGGAAGAGTAAAGTTATACAAGCAAATGTTGGAATATGGAGGTCATGTTCGTGTAAACTGTATGGAATAGATGGTTTCAGTTTTCAACATGTATGTTTAACAGAGTCATAGTCACAGGGTGCTGGACAGACTACTCAGTTTGTTGTTGTTTAATGTTACCATACAGTAAGTATTTTCATATTTTACGTGTACATAAAAAGCAAAGTATATATTCCCACCATTTACTTAGCCATTCCGCTATTACTGGACATGATATTATTTCCAGTTTTTCACCAATGCAAATAATACCATTGGCACATACAGCTTTTCCCATGTTTTAGATTAATTCCTTAACATGGAATCCAAGACTAAAATTGCAAAGGCAAGGGAAGGATGATTTTTGTTGTTATCTTGCATATTGGCAAATTATTTCTCAAAAGTATTGTAACAATTTTAATGCCACCAGCAATATTTTTCCAAGGTTGGATAGTGATGCCATTATTTTTTGCTATGTGGGAAGAAAATATTGCTGCTTTACCTAAAATTTGAGAAAATATTACTCCACTAATTAAGTATTTTACAGAATTGTGTATAAGGAAGTTGATATCTATAAAGAAAAGGAGAGAGAAGACAAAATTAGAGTAACAGGCACTAACACTTAAGTGTATCACCTACTGAAAATACTTCATCCCAGAGAAGGCACTTTAGATCCTCTGTTAGTATGGAATACTAGAAAATCCCCAACATTCTGAACACAAGTACCATCTCACTTATCCAGTTTACCGCCCCGCCCCCCTGCATCATTCACAACCAGTGAAGAAGCCAAAAACCTAGAAGTGAGGATACTGAACAGCCATAATAAATGTCACCATCAGCTGAGTGAAATGTCCCAAGAAGATGAGGCTGATGAAATGCTGGATGTGTTTGAACTTACTGACAGGAGATGAAACTTTTGTAAGACAGTTGAGGGGTGGTTGAGAGAAGTACCTAGAAATCTATGCAAGTCAAAGGGAAAGGAAAAAACTCCAGAGAGGACAGAAAAATGTTTAAATAAGTAAATGTAATTATAGTATACCAAGGAGTCACCTCTGCATATTTACATAGCCTTGGAAATGTAAAATATGTAACCCCAAATTATATTGGAAAGATGAGGGTAAGGAAGACGTGTGTATGTAGTGAAAGTGAGAGAAAGTTGTTCAGTTGTCTCCGACTCTTTGCAACCCCATGGAGTATACAGTCCATGGAATTCTCCAGGCCAGAATACTGGAGTGGGTAGCCTTTCCCTTCTCCAGGGGATCTTCCCAACCCAGGGATCAAACCTAGGTCTCCCACATTGCAGGTGGATTCTTCCTGCATTGCAGGCGGATTCTTTACCAGCTGAGCTATCAGGGAAACCTAAATGTGTAACCACCTTTAGTGGTAAGGAGGAAAAGTTCCCCTGACCTGCAGGGGGATCAAACCCGCAACCTTGGCGTTATTAGTACCACGCTATAACCAACTGAACTAATCGGCCATGACATGTATGTGGAGAATAACAAATTCTCTCATATAGGGATGTCAATCAGAAATGCCTAAAATTTAAAGGCAATCAAAAAGTAGCAATTTAAGATGTTTTTTAAATCTAGATATAAAAGCAAAAATTAAGAAATAACTTGAAAATAATGCCCTCTGTGGAGTGAAATAATGGCTGCAGGACATTCCTGTTTTTCACAGTGGTTTAAACAACTATATGCATATTTTAAGAGATTTTTTTTAAAATGGTTTCTACAATGTTCACCACACTGGCTTCACTTCTCTTGTTTTTTTTTTCCTTCCAAATTCAAAGCAGACCTGGATTTGGAACTCTTTGAGAAACACATATAGAGCTTGCCAGAAGATTTCTACTTCAAAAGCATGGGTGCGACAGGTTATAGGGAGTAAAGGGGAGGAGTTTGGACCCATATAAAACTCCTCTGGGAGAAGTGATTGGCAGTAATACAAACATTTTAGTTCCAATCATGACTTAAGCCTGTCCACTAAGTCATTTGCAATTATTTTTAAGGGGCTGACTCCTCCTTGTTTTTTAGTAGCAGCATGAAGCAGCCAATAGATAAAATTTTTAGGCATGTCTGAAAAGAACACTGCACACATCAACAGTTCACAAGTTCCTTTCACGTCAATAACATGAATTTTCTCATCCCGAAAAAATACTCAGGTCTTAGTGTGACTGACTTGGGAACAACAGTCAACAGTCCCATGTTATTTCCTTTCAAGAGGGAAAAAATTAGGTTATTAACAAATAATTTTTTTTTAAGGTAAAAAATGGTGAGCATTAGAACTTCAAGCCTGAAATGAAATTTGGCAGAGGGTCTCCTGGTACAGCCATTGTTCATTCCCTCACTATACCTCAACCTCTTGCTTCACCACCCACAACTTATCCAAATCTGTACCAAAACCAGAAAAGGAAGAAATCCCTTCATTGGGATTAAGTTTTCTACCCTTGAGTTGATCCCACTTCATCTCCCTCTGAATCTTTCTTTATGGATGAGGAAGTGAGGGGAATCTGACCTTTGATCTACTTAAAGCAACTGATCTTGATGACTAGGTCTGAAGATAAGAACAAATATAAGTAAATGTTTACCAACTTCAGATAACTTTCCCCCCCTTTTTTTTTCTCCTTGGTCAGGCAACTGTCTGAGCTTAAGAATTTATAAGTTGGCATTAAATTTCAAAACTTATATAAGTCAAAGAAAAATATAGCCAAGATGTAAGAGTAAACAGACTAAAAAAATTTTTCTCCAAATATGACAGTATTAATATCCTTGTAAAGAATTCATCTAAATTGATTTTTAAAAGTATTAAGACTGTTAAGAGGTGTTAGAAAGGAGAGGAGAAAATATGCCAACAGGCAAATAAATAGATAATTTACAAAAGATGAACCATAAACATATGGTAAAATAATTAACTGAACTACTAATCAAAGAAAAACAAATGGAAACAATGAAGTAACATTTGTTGCTTATGAAATTAGCTATATGTATAAAATAATAGCACCCAGTTCTGGGAAGACTATGGTGACAAGTTGTCCTCAATGATACAGCTAGTGGCACTAAATTAGGATAACTTTTTTTTGGTAATTTTATTTAAACTTTTTATTTTGTATTGGGGTATAGCTGATTAAGAATGTTGTTATACTTTCAGGTGAACAGAGAAGAGACTCAGCCATACATATACATGTATCCATTCTCCCGCACAATAGTGGAGAAGGCAATGGCTTCCCACTCCAGTACTCTTGCCTGGAAAATCCCATGGACGGAGGAGCCTGGTGGGCTGCAGTCCATGGGGTTGCTAAGAGTCGGACACAACTGAGCGACTTCACTTTCACTTTTCACTTTCATGCGTTGGAGAAGGAAATGTTAACCCACTCCAGTGTTCTTGCCTGGAGATTCCCAGGGATGGGGGAGCCTCGTGGGCTGCCATCTATGGGGTCGCACAGAGTCAGACACAACTGAAGCGACTTAGCAGTAGCAGCATTCTCCGCCAAGTCCTAAGCATAACCTTTTTGAAATGCAATTTGGCAGAATAGATCCAAAATCTAAAAAATGATCATGTCCTTTGAACCATAATTCATTACTGGAAATGTATGAGAAAATAATAATTCAAAATGCAATATGGTTATATGGAGAAGCAACAGGCAAAAAATTAAAGTCCTAGAAATGTCAGTTTCTAGGACATTAAAGGAGATGGTTACATAAAATATAACATCTAATCAAAAGAATGGTATATGCTATTTTAAAACATGTATTTGAGGTCAGGTAACAAGGAAGAAAGGCTTCCTAGGTGGCTCAGAAGATAAAGAATCTGCCTGCAATGCAGAAGACCTGAGTTCAATCCCTGAGTTGGGAAGATCCCCTGGAGTAAGAAATGGCAATCCGCTTAAGTATTCTTGTCTAGAAAATTCCACGGACAGAGGAGTGTTGTGGGCTACACACCACGAGGTCACAAAGAGTTGGACATAACTGAGCAAATAAGCACACAAGCACAACAAGGAGGTAAAAACTAATAGTGTTTAAAGTGCAGGAAAAAAAGATTTAAAGTGTATGCACACTGGTGTTATAGCAGAGAAGACAAGATGGCAAAGTGAAAGAACGTGAGTGATTTCTTCTAATACAAACACCAAAATCACAACAAACTGCTAAATAACCAACAACCAACAACAACAACAAACATGCTGGAACCTTCAGAAAAAAAAAAAAGATACCTTACATCCAAAGCCAAAGAAGCCACAAGAGAAGGCAGGAGGGGCACAATCACAGTAAGATAAAGTTCCATACATTCTAGGCGGCAACTATCAACTGGAAAACAGTTATACCGCAGAAGTTCTACCAGAGGAGTGAAAGTTCTGCCTCCCACATCAGGCTTCCCAGGCAACTAGATGAGGAGTCCCCAGAGAACCTAATTTTGAAGACCAGTGAGGTTTGATTGCAGGAATTCCACAGGACTAGGTGAAACAGAAACTCCACTCTTGGAGGACACACACAGAATCTTGTACAGACCAGGACCCAAGGAAAAAAGCAAGTGACTGCACAAGAGATTGGGGCAGACATATCTGCTAATACTGCGAGGTCTTCTACAGAGGAAGGGGCAGTGGTGGCTCAATAAATGGACAAGTACACAGGCAGTGGCAGTTCTGGCAAGTACTGGCAAGTTCTGGCAAGTCCATTTGAAGGTGGCCTGAGCACTCCTGGAGGCTGCTGTTTTCTCACCAAACATGGCCCCACCCAACAGCCTGTCTCACCAAGATATGTCCCTGCTGCTGCAAAATTTCTAGGGCCCACAGCAGACTTCCCAACCTGGGGATCAGGCAAAGGGACTGAGAACCCCTAGGGAATTTGACTTGGAAAGCCAGTGGGATTTGATTACAGAACTTCCACAGGACTAGGGAAACAGACTCTTGAAGGGCGCAACAAAACCTTGTGCACACCAGATCCCAGGGGAAAGGAGCAGTGACCCCAAAAGAGACTGAGCCAGACTTGCCTGTGAGAGTCCTGGACTCTCTGGTGAAGGCGTGAGTTGACAGTGGCCTGCTTCAGGGTCAGGGGCACTGACTACAACAGTCCTCGGAGCCTTGACATGTTGGCATAAGCATTTGAAGGTGGTGGCCACTGTAGCCATTACCCCTACCATTGTTTGGCCTCAGGCCAAACTATAGGGAGGAAACACAGCCCAACCCATCAGCAGAAAATTGGATTAAAGATTTACTGAGCATGCCCTCACTCACCAGAGCAAGATCCAATTTTCCCCAAAATCAGTCCCTCCCATCAAGAAGCTTCTACAAGCTTCTTATTCTCATCCATCAGAGGGCAGACAGAATGAAAACAGCAATCACAGAAAACTAATCAACTGATCACATGGATCACAGCCTTGTCTAGCTCAATGAAACTATGAGCCATGCCATATGGGGACGCCCAAGATGGATGGGTCATGGTGGAGAGTTTTGACAAAATGTGGTCCACTGGAGAAGAGAATGTCAAACCACTTCAGTATTCTTGCCTTGAGAACCTCATGAACAGTATGAAAAGGCAAAAAGATATGACACTGAAAGATGAACTCCCCAGGTTGGTAGGTGCCCAATATGCTACTGGAGGAGAGTGTAGAAATAACTCCAGAAGGAATGAAGAGGCTGAGCCAAAGCTGAAACAACGCCCAGCTGTGGATGTGTCTGGTGGTGAAAGTAAAGTCTGATGCTATAAAGAACAGTATTGCATAGGAACCTGAAATGTTAGGTCCATGAATCAAGGTAAATTGGACATGGTCAAGCAGGAGATGGCAAGAGTGAACATCAACATCTTAGGAATCAGAGAACTAAAATGGACATGGACAGGAATGGGGGAATTTAACTCAGATGACCATTATTTCTACTACTGTGGGCAAGAATCCCTTAGAAGAAATGGAGTGGCCCTCATAGTCAACCAGAGTCCAAAATGCAGTACCTGGATGCAATCTCAAAAACAACAGAATCATCTCTGTTCATTTCCAAGGCAAACCATTCAACATCACAGTAATCCAAGTCTATGCCCCAACCAGTAATGCTGAAGAAGCTGAAGTTTAACAGTTCTATGAAGATCTACAAGACCTTCTAGAACACCAAAAAAAGATGTCTTTTTCATCATAGGGGACTAGATGCAAAAGTAGGAAGCCAAGAGATACCTGGAGTAGCAGGCAAGTTTAACTGTGGTGTACAAAAATTAACCACGGCAAAGGCTAACAGAGTTTTGCCAAGAGAATGTACTGGAAATAGCAAACACCCTCTTCCAACAACACAAGAGATGACCCTACACGTGGACATCACCAGATGATCAATAATGAAATCAGACTGATTTTATTTTTGGCACCAAAGATAAAGAAACTCTATACAGTCAGCAAAAACAAGACCTGGAGCTGACTGTGGCTCAGATCATGAACTTCTTATTGCCAAATTCAGACTTAAATTGAAGAAAGTAGGGAAAAAAAGGCCATTCAGGAATGACCTAAATCAAATCCCAAATCACAAAGTGCTGCACCCAATATGCCAGCAAATTTGGAAAACTCAGCAGTGGTCACAGGACTGCAAAAGTTCAATTTTCATTCCAATCCCAAAGAAAGGCACTGCCAAAGAATGTTCAAACTACTGCACAATTGCACTCATTTCACATGCTAGCAAAATAATGCTCAAATTCTCCATGCTAGGCTTCAATAGTACATGATCCAAGAACTTCAAGATGATCAACATGGAATTAGAAAAGGCAGAAGAATCTGAGATCAAATTGCCAACATCTGTTGGATCATAGAAAAAACAAGGGAATTCCAAAAATACATCTATTTCTGCTTCATTGACTCCGCTAAAGACTTGTACTGTATCGATTACAACAAACTGTGGAAAATTCTTCAAGAGATGGGAACACCAGACCACCTTACCTGCCTCCTGTGAAACCTGTATACAGATCAAGAAGCAACAGTTAGAATCAGACATGAAACAACAGACTGGTTCCAAATTGGAAAAGGAGTGCGTCAAGGCTGTATATTGTCACCCGGCTTATTTAACTTGTATGCAGAGTACATCATGTGAAATGCTAGGCTGGATGAAGCACAAGCTGGAATCAAGATTGCTGGGAGAAATATCAATAACCTCAGATATGCAGATAATTCCATGCTATGGCAGAAAGTGAAGAGGAACTAAAGAGCCTCCTGATGAAGGTGAAAGAGGAGAGGGAAAACCTGGCTTAAAATTCAACATTCAAAAAACTAAGATCATGGCATCCGGTCCCATCACTTCATGGCAAATAGATGGGGAAACAATGGAAACAGTGACAGACTTTATATTCTTGGGCTCCATAATCACTGCAGATGGTGACTGCAGCTACAAAATTAAAAGATGTTTACTCCTTAGAAGAAAAATCATTACTGACCTAGACAGCATATTAAAAAGCAGAGACAGTACTTTACTGACAAGGTTCATATAGTCAAAGCTATGGTTTTTCCAGTAGTCATGTATGGATCTGAGAGTTGGACCATAAAGAAGGCTGAGTGCCAAAGAACTGATGCTTTTGAACTGTGGTATTGGAGAAGATTCCTGAGAGTCCCTTGGACTGCAAGAGGATCAACCAATCAATCCTAAATGAAATCAACCCTGAATATCCATTGGAAGGACTGATGCTGTAGCTCCAATACTTGGTCCACCTGATGCAAAGAGCTGAATCATTAAAAAAGACCCTGATGCTGGGGAAGACGAAGACAGGAGGAGAGTTCAGTTCAGTTACTCAGTTATGCCCAACTCTTTGTGACCCATAGACTGCAGCATGCCAGGATTCCCTGTCCATCACTGACTGCTGGAGTTTGCTCAAACTCATGTCCATTGAGTTGGTGATGCCATCCAACCATCTCATCCTCTGTCATCCCCTTCTCCTTCTGCCTTCAATCTTTCCCAATATCAGGGTCTTTTCCAAGAAGTCAGTTCTTCATATCAGGTGGCCAAAATATTGGAGTATCAGGTGGCCAAAGTACAGAAGGAGAAGGGGATGACAAAGGATGAGATGGCTGGATGGCATCACCAACTCAATGGACATGAGCAAGCTCCAAGAGATGGTAAAGGACAGGGAAACCTGGCATGCTACATTCTATGGGGTCACAAAGAGTCAGACATGACTGAGCGACTGGACAACAAAAACAGCCTGTAGGTTCCAGTGCTGGGATGCCTCAGGACAAACAACCAATAGGGTGGGAACACAGCCCCCACATCAGCAGACAGGCTTCAGTAAACAACTGCCTGATAAATGCACCTCCTGATGCAATCCTGCCCACCAGTGGAACAAGACCCAGCTCCACTCATGAATAGGCAGGTACCAGTCCCTCCCACCAGGAAACTTGCACAAGCCTCTTAGACAGCCTCATCCACTAAGGGGCAGACAGTGGAAGCACAAAGAACTATAATTGTGCAGCCTGCAGAACAGTAACCATAGTCACAGAAAGTCTGATAAAATGAGATGTTAGTGGAGTATATCCCAGATGAAGGGACTAGATAAAACTCGAGAAGAACAGCTAGGTTGAGATAGGTGATCTATCTCAAAAGGAATTTAGAATAATGATGATCCAAGATCTCAGAAAAAGAATGGAGGCACAGATTGAGAAGATACAAGAAATGTATAACAATGACCTAGAAAAACTAAAGAAGTTACTGAGATGAACAATACAATAACTGAAATGGAAAGTACACTATACAGAATCAATACCAGAATAACTGAGGCAGGAAAATGGATGAGTGAACTGAAGACAGAATAGTGGCATCATTTCTGTGGGGAAGAATAGAGAAAAAAGAATGAAAAGAAATGAGGACAGTCTAAGAGACCTTGGGACAACATTAAATGTACACCAACATTCACATTATAGGGGTCTCATAAGAAGAATAGAAAGAGGAAGGACTTGAGAAGATATTTGAAGAGAGAATAACTGAAAACTTTCCTAACATGGGAAAGGAAACAGTCATCCAAGTCCAAAACAGCACAGAGTCCCAGGCAGTATAAACCCAAGGAGAAAAATCACAAGACACAATGAAATTAAGAAAAATTAAAGATTAAATGTCATAAGCAATAAGGGAAAAGCAAGAAATGACATTCAAGGAAACTCCCGTAAGATTATCAGCTGATTTCTCAGCAGAAATTCTACAGGCCAGAAGGGAGTGGCAATGAAATAGTCAAAGTGATGAAAGGGGAAAAACTACAACCAAGAATATTCTACCCAGCAAGGCTCCCATTCAGATTCAAAGGAGAAAGCAAAAGATTTACAGATAAGTAAAGGCTAAGAGAATTCAGCACCACCAGACCAGCTTTACAACCAATGCTCAAGGAGCTTCTGTAAAGAGAAAGCCACAACTAAAAATAAGAAAATTATGAATGGAAAAGCTTACCAGTAAAGGCAAACATACAGTAAAAGTAGGAAATCATCTGCACACAAATACTATATCAAAGCCAGCAATTTTTGAGATGAGAAGAGCATAAATGCAGGATATTGGAAATGCATTTGAAATTAAAAGACCAGCAAGCAAAAACAGCCTTGTTTATATCTAGACTGCTATATTAAAACCTTGTGGCAAACCAAAAGTCTACGATAGATATACACACAAAAAAGAAAAAGGAATCCAAAGACAACACTAAAAGTAGTCATCAAATCATGAGAAAATAGATCAAAGGAGGAAGGGAAGAAAAAACACTTCAAAACCATTACAAAAATGGCAATAAAAATACATATCTATAACTACTTTAAATGTAAACAGATTAAATGCTCCAATTAAAAGATATAGACTGGCTGAATGGACACAAAAGCAAGACCCAGACATGTGCTATCTACACAAAACCAACTTCAGATCTAGGGGCACATATCAACTGAAAGTGAGGGGATGGGAAAATGTATTCTGTGTAAATGGAAATCAAAAGAAAGCTGGAATAGCAATACTCATAGCAGATAAAATAGATTTTAAAATAAAGATGAGATAAAGAACACTACATAATGATCAAGAGATCAATCCAAGAAGATGTAATCATATAATGGGACTTCCCTGGTGGTCCAGTGGCTAAGACTCTGCACTCAGTGCAGGGGGACTTGGTTCCATCCCTGGTTGGGAAACTAGATCCCACATGCTGCAACTGAAAGTCCAGTGTTGCAACTAAAAAACCCTGCATGCCTCAATGAAGATCGAAGACCCTGCATACTGCAACTAAGACCTGGTGCATCCAAATAAAAATAAGTTTTTAAAAAGAAGATAGAACAATTTTAAATGTATATGCATCCAACGTAGAACCACTTCAATATAAGGCAAATACTAATAGCCATAAAGGGAGAAATCAACAGTCACACAATAAAAGTGGAGAAATGTTAACACCCTATTTTCATCAGTAGAGAGATCATCCAGACAGAAAATCAATAAGGAAACACAAGCCTTAAATGACACATTAGACCAGATGAACTTAACTGCTATTTATAGGGCATTCTATCCAAAAGCAGCAGAATACACTATCTTCTCAAGTGCACATGTAACATTCTCCAGGGTCTTTGCTGGGCCACAAAGTGAGCCTCAGTAAATTAGAGAAAATTGAAATCATATCAAGCATCTTTTCCAACCACAACACTTAAGAGATATTAGAAACCAAATATCAGCACAAAAAAAAACTGGAAAAAAAAACAAAACACAAACACATGGAGGCTAAACAATATGCTAGTGAGAAACCAATCACTGAAGAAATCAAAGAATAAGTAAAAAATATCTACAAACAAATGAAAGCACTAAGATCCAAATCCTATGGCATGCAGCAAAAACAGTTCTGAGAGAAGTTTATAGCAATACAATCTTATTTCAGAAAGAAAAATCTCAAACAACCTAACCTTATACCTAAAGCAACTAGAGAAAGAAAGTAAAACCCAAGTTAGCAGAAGGAAAGAAATCATAAGGATCAGAACAGAAATAAATAGAAATGAAGAAAACAATAGAAAAGATCAATGAAACTAAAAGCTTGTTCTTTGAAAAAGTATTAACCACATCCAACTGTTACCCCATGGACTATAGCTCACTAGGCTCCTCTGTCCATAGAATTCTCCAGGTAGGAATAGTGTAGTGGGTAGCCATTCCCTTCTCCAGGGAATGTTCCTAACCTAGGAATCAAACCCAGTTCTCCCACATTGCAGGAAGATTCTTTAAAAGATTATCAAAATTGATAAGCCTTTAGCCAGACTCATCAAGAAAAAGAGGGAGAGGACTCAAGTCAATAAAATTAGAAATGAGAAAAAAGTTACAGAGGACACTACAGAATACAAAGGATCATAAGAGACTACTACAAGTAAGTATATGCCAATAAAATAGACAAACTAGAAGGAATGGACTAATTCTTAGAAAGGCACAATCTCCCAAAACTGAACCAGGAAGACTTAGAAAATATGAACAAACCAATCAGAAGCACTGAAAATGAAACTGATTTTAAAATTCACAATAAACAAAAGTTCAGATTCAAATGGCTTCCCAGGTGAATTCTATCAAACATTTAGAGAAGAGCTAATGTATATCCTTCTGAAACTATTCCAGAAAACTCCTGAGGAAGGAATATTCCCAGACTCATTCTATGAGGTCACCATCATTCTTGACACCAAAAACAAAGATATCACACAAAAAATAAAGAAATAAATAAAACTATAGGCCAATATCACTAAAGAACACAGATGTAAAAATCATCAACAAAATTCTAGGAAACTGAACCCAGCAATACATGAAAAGGATCATACTTCATGATCAAGTGGGGTTTATCCCAGGGAGGCAAATATTTTTTTAATATCTGCAAATCAATCAGTGTGACACACCATATTAACAAATTCAAGAATAAAAACCATATGATCATCTCAATAAACACAGAAAAACTGTCTGACAAAGTTCCACACCCATTTATGATAAAAACTCTCCAGGAAGTGAGCATAAAGGGAACACACTTCAACATAATAAAGGACATATATGACAAACCCACAGTTAATATCATACTCAATGGTGGAAAAGCTGAAAGCATTTTCTCTAAGATCAGGAACAAGACACAGATTCCACTCTTGCCACTTTTATTCAGCATAGTTTTGGAAGTCCTAGCCATGACAATCAGAGAATAAAAATACAAGAAATCCAAATTGGAAAATAAGAAATAAAATTGTCACTGTTTGTAAATTACAGGAAACAGTGTCAGACTTTATTTTTTTGTGCTCCAAAATAACTGCAGATGCTGATTGCAGCCATTAAATTAAAAGACACTTACTCCCTGGAAGGAAAGTTATGACCAACCTAGATAGCCTATTCAAAAGCAGAGACATTACTTTGCCAACAAAGGTCCATCTAGTCAAGGCTATGGTTTTTCCAGTAGTCATATATAGATGTGAGACTTGGACTGTGAAGAAAGCTGAGTGCTGAAGAATTGATGCTTTTGAACTGTGGTGTTGGAGAAGACTCTTGAGAGTCCCTTGGGCTGCAAGGAGATCCAACCAGTCCATTCTAAAGAAGATCAATCCTGGGTGTTTTTTGGAAGGAATGATGCTAAAGCTGAAACTCCAATACTTTGGCCACCTCATGTGAAGAGTTGACTCATTGGAAAAGACTCTGATGCTGGGAGGGATTGGGGGCAGGAGGAGAAGGGGATGACAGAGGATGAGATGGCTGGATGACATCACTGACTCAATGGACGTGAGTTTGAGTGAACTCCGGGAGTTGGTGCCAGAAGGGAGGTATGGGGTGCTGTGATTCATGGGGTTGCAAAGAGTCAGACATGAATGAGCGACTGAACTGAACTGATACATAGAAAGGAGCTTCCCAGGTGGTGCTAGTGGTAATGAACCCACTTGGCAGTGAAGGAGATGTAACAGATGTGGGTTTGATCCCTGCGTCAGGAAGATCTCCTGAAGAAGGGCATGGCAATCCACTCCAGTATCTTTGCCTGGAGAATCCCATAGACTGAGGAGCCTGGTGGGCTATAGTTCATAGGGTCGCAAAGAGTTGAACTAGACTGAAATGACTTGGCACGCACACATACACAGAAAATCCTAAGATGCTACCAGAAAACTACTAGACCTCATTAATGACTTTGGTAAAGTTGCAGGATACAAAATAAATACCCAGAAGTCTGTTGGATTTCTATATACTACCAATGAAAGATCAGAAAGATAAATTAAAAAAACAACCCCATTTACCATTGCATCAAAAAGAGGAAAGTACTTAGGAATAAACTTACCTAATGAAGCAAAAGACCTATACTCCAAAAACTATGAGATGCTGATGAAAGAAATTGGAGATGACACAAACAGAAAGATATACTATGTTCTTGGGCTGAAGAATCAGTATTGTCAAAATGACTGTACTACCCAATGCAATCTACAGATTCAGTGCAATTCCTATCAAATTATCAATGGCATTTTTCAGAGAACAACAACAAAAAATTCTTAAAATCTGTATGAAGACACAAAAGACCTTAAATAATCAAAGTAATCTTAACAAAGAAAATAGAACTGGAGGAATCAGGTTCCATGACTTCACACTATACAGTAAAGCTACAATCATCAAAACAGTATGGTACTGGCACAAAAACAGAAATATAGATCAATTGGGAAAGGATAGAAAGCCTAGAAATAAACCCATTCACCTATGGCCCATTAAACTACAGCTAAGGAGGCAAGACTACATAATAGAGAAAAGACAGTCTCTTTAGTAAATGGTGCTGAAATAACTGGACAACTATATATAAAAGAAGAAAGTAGAACATACTTTAACACCATATGCAAAAATAAACTCAAAATAGATTAAAGACCTAAATGTACTACTGAATACTATGAAATTCTAGAGAACAATATAAGCAGAACACTCTGACATAAATCACAGCCTATCTTTTCCCATCCATCTCCTAGAGTAATGGAAATAGAAATAAAAATAAACAAACGGAACCTAATTAAAATCAACAGCTTTTGCACAACAAAGGAAACCATAAACAAAATGAAAAGACAACCCTCAGAATGTGAGAAAATATTTGCAATCAATGTGATTGACAAAATTTACAAATTGCTCATGTAGCTCAATATCAAAAAATAACCCCAAACAACCCAATCAAAAAAAAAAATGGGCAGAAGACCTATGGGACCTACATAGACATTTCTCCAGAGAAGTCATACAGATGGCCAACAATTATATGAAAAGATGCTCAATCTCTCTAATTATTACAGAGATGCAAATCAAAACTACAATGAGATACCACCTCATATCAGTCAGAGTGGATATCATCAAAAAGTCTACAAATAATAAAATCTGGAAAAAAGAGAATTCTTTTATGGAGAAGAGGGAACTCTTCTACACT
The DNA here is from genome assembly GCF_002263795.3 of Bos taurus. NCBI lineage: Eukaryota > Metazoa > Chordata > Mammalia > Artiodactyla > Bovidae > Bos > Bos taurus. Next base: position 56,614,949 of record NC_037331.1, read on the forward strand.
GTTTCTGGGAATGTAAATTGGTACAGTCACTATGGAGAACAGTATGGAGATGCCTTAGGAAACTAAAAATAGACTGCCAGATGACCCAGCAGTCCTAGTCCTGGGCATATATCCAGAGCAAACTCTAATTCATAATGACGCATAACTCCAGTGTTCATAGCAGCACTACTGTTTAAAATAGCCCAGACATGGAAACAACCTAAATGTCAACGGACAGAAGAATGGATAAAGAACATGCAGTACACATATACAGTGGAATATGTAATTTAAAAGAAGGAAATAATGCTATTTACAGAAATATGAATGGACCTAGGGATTATCATACTAAAAAAAAAAAGTCAGACAGAGGAAGACAAATACCATATGGTATTACTTAAAAGCAGAATCTTAAAAAAAAAATGATACAAATGAACTTATTTACAAAATAGAAACAGACTCAGGCTTAGTGAATGAATTTAAGGTTACCAGCAGGGATTAGTTGTGGGGAAGGGATAGATTGAGAGTTTGGGATTGACATGTACACACTGCTATATTTAAAATAGAAAACCAATAAGGATCTACTGTATAGCACAGGGAACTCTGCTCAATACTCTCATAACCTAAATGGGAAGAGAATTTGATAAAGAATAGATACATGTATATGTATAACTGAATCACTCTACTGTACATGTAAGACTAACACAACATTAACTATACTCCAATATAAAAGAAAAATATAATGTATATGCAAACTATGATTATACCAGTGTTTTTAAAGTTGCATACTTTAAAAAATATACCAAAGTGATAATAGTAATAGTTGTTTTAAGAAGTGAAATTATGGGTGACAACATGTATTTAAATTTTTTAAATTTATGAACACATGGTTTTACAAGATAGGCAGATAACACCACCCTTATGGCAGAAACTGAAGAGGAATTAAAGAGTCCTTGATGAAGGTAAAAGAGGAGAGTGAAAAAGCTGGCTTAAAACTCAGCATTCAAAAATGAATATCATGGCATCTGGTCCCATCTCTTCATGGCAAATAGATGGGGAAACAATGGAAACAGTGACAGACTTTATTTTCTTAGGCTCCAAAATCACGGTGGACGGTGACTGCAGCCATGAAGTTAAAAGACACTTGCTCCTTGGAAGAAAAGCTATGACAAACCTACACAGCATATTAAAAAGCAGAGGCATTACTTTGCCTCATAGGTCCATCTAGTCAAAGTTATGGTTTTCCCAGTAGTCATGTACAGATGTGAGAGCTAGACAATTAAAAAAGCTGAGTGCTGAAGAATTGATGCTTTCCAACTATGGTGCTGGAGAAGACTCTCTAAGAGTCCCTTAAACAGACAGGAGATCAAACCAGGCAATCCTCAAGGAAATCAACCCTGAATATTCATACCCTGGATGCTGAAGCTCCAATACTTTGGCCACCTGAGGCGAAGAGCTGACTCATTGGAAAAGACCCTGATGTTGAGAAAGATTGAAGGCAGCAGAAGGGGATGGCAAAGGATGAGATGGTTGGATGGGATCATCGACTCAATGGACATGAGTCTGAGCAAACTCCAGGAGGTGGTGAAGGACAGGGAAGCCTGGCAAGCTGCCGTCCATGGGGTCACAAATTTTCAGACACAATTGAGTGACTGAACAAAAAAATGTGTGTTTTTTGTTCAGTCATAAAGTTTCAAAGGAATTAGAAAAGAAGGCCAAGGAACAACTAACTTAGAGTATTATCTAGAAGTGGGAAAATCCACCAGGACCAGGAGAAGCAGGAGCAGCCCCAGGCCTGGATCTGGTCAAGTTCTTCAGTCTCCTGGAATTGAGTGGGGTAGACTGATTCCTCCTACTCAGTAATGCTGGGGACCCCTGGAAACGGAGTGTAATCAGGGCATCTGGAACGTAATTTAAAGGAGAGAACTGGGGAGAAACAGAGCTAAGAGGCAAGGGAAGGGGTACTGGCCCACAATGGAATCAGTGCTCCATGGGATTAAGAAAATGGCTAAGTGTAAGCAGAGGAGGCACAGTACCTGGGGAGGGGAGCAGGAGAGAACTGCAGACTGGAAACGGAAAGAGAGCATATTGAGGATTATGGCTGGGAAAAGTGGCAGGCATGCAGGTGTGGGCTAATGGAGTTTCTCAAATTCTATTGTTTTTCCATGATAAAGCTTTCACAGTTTTTGTAAAATGAAAAAAATAAGAACAATATTATATCGATAACATATGTGCTCAGTCGACTCTTTGCAACCCCATGGGCTGCAGCCCACCAGGCTCCTCTGTCCATGGAATTCTCCAGGTGAGAATACTGGAGTGGGCTGCCATGTCTTCCTCCAGGGGATCTTCCAGACCCAGGGACCGAACTGGTGTCTCCTGCATTTCCGGCATTGGCAGGTGCCTTCTTTGCCACTGCACCACCTGGGAAGCCCCATGATGTCAGTATTTTGGCTTAAATGTCCAATTGTTGTAACTTGGGGAAAACCTTCCTTTGTGTGACCTTTATCTAGGGTGTTCCAGTGTTCTGTTTTTGAACTGTTAGTGGTGGTAGATGAGGGGTTTTCCCCCAATATCTTTACTTGCACAACTAAAAGTTAATACCCTTGTTCCTGTTCCCCATTTTCCCATTGTACTGCTTCATGAAACCTCAAAGGCTGGGGAGCAGGATAAGAGGAGTGGAGGTGGAAGTGATAGTTTATGATGAACAGTGTAGGATTCGTGATCTCCGAAGATGATGATTTAACCTGGGGGCCAAAGACCAGGGTTGATCACTCAAGAGATTTTGTATAGCGGAGTTTTATTAAAGTATAAAAAGGGACATAGAAAGCTTCTGACATAGACATCAGAAGGGGGACAGAGAATGCCCCCCTTGCTAGTGTTAGCAAGGGAGTTATGTACTTTTTCAATTAGTTATTACAGTAAATTAAAAGACTGTCTCAAGGATCTCACTAGACCCACTCCCATAATTTGCATTTTAAAATAACAGGATTAGCCAGAAGGTTTTCAGGAAGGAGAAACTGTCCTCAAGTAGGATACATTGTTGTTATATAATCCTTAGTACAGAATTTAAAATGAGTTGCTTGTTGTGTAAACATCATATCCAGGCTTAAAGAGAGAAATGTTTTATGTGACTAAGACTAAGCAAAGTAGAGGGAAAAAAAGATGTTTGTCTTTTCCTCCTCCTTGACAATTCCAGACCCCTTTCTCCTCCTTGAGAATTCCAGACCCCTTTCTCCTCCTAAAGGACCCCAGACTTCTTAACAACCTGCCTCGGAACTGACTCTCTCAGAAGCCCAGCTCTCTGAATGGAGCATCACTTGGGTGTAGGTAGGGGCCCAGGGCCTGGAGATTCCATTACTCTTGATGAAAAAAAGATGGGACAGATGCAGAAACTACCTTTAATTCTCCTAATCCAAGAGTCTAAAGGATGAACTAGAGATTATCATTCTAAGAGCAGTCAGAAAGAGAAAGATAAATACCATATGATAATCACTTTTATGTGGAATATAAAATAGGACACAAATGAACCTATCTATGAAACAGAAACAGAATCACAGACACAGAGAACAGGCTGAAAGTTGCCAAGGAGGGAGGGAGGGAATGGAGTGAGATGACGGGGTTAGCAGATGTAGGCTTTTATTATAGAATGGATAAACAAGGTACTACTGTATAGCATAGAAAACTATATTCAATATCTGAAGATAAATCAAAATGGAAAAGAATATTTAAAGAATGTATATATAACAGAATCACTTTACCATATAGCAGAGATAAACACAACATTGTAAATCAACTATACTTCAATTTTAAAAATTAAAAAATAGAGTCAAAATGTACAGAAATGAGCTGATTAGTTATCACTTTAGCCTCACATATTTGAGGAGATGTAGTTTCTTAATAGTAATTTTATGTCATGTAGTAAGTTTCAAACTGGTTTACTCCTTCCTCTCTATTTCATCATGTTTAGCTGTGATTTCAAAGCCTTTCTAGGCTAAGCCTGGGGTTCATTTTGAACCCTGAGTGCTTGACTGCTACAGAATCCCAGTCAAAAGTAGTTGAGTAACCTGGTGAATGGAGAAGGCAATGGCAACCCACTCCAGTACTCTTGCCTGGAAAATCCCATGGATGGAGGAGCCTGGTGGGCTGAAGTCCATGGGGTCACGACTGAGTGACTTCACTTTGACGCACTGGAGAAGGAAATGGCAACCCACTCCAGTGTTCTTGCCTGGAGAATCCCAGGGACAGCAGAGCCTGGTGCGCTGCCGTCTATGGGGTCGCACAGAGTCAGACACGACTGAAGCGACTTAGCAGCAGCGGCAGTAACCTGGTGAGTGGGTAATGGCTGCCAGAGACTGATTTAGTTTTTCTCCCATATTCCTGTTACTGCCTTTGAAAGAACATTCTTATATTCCTTAAACTGGTGGAAGACTGTTATTCGGAAAATTTGTTCAAGTCAGATGCATAAAATATTAAGAACATAGTGCTAAAAAAACTAATGGGCTGAAGGGTGGAGGCTGGGTGGCAACAGAAAGTATGCATTTATTTGAACGTTGAAATGGTCCTTGACCTCCTATATGACTCTTAGCAATGCCAACCAGCTATCTCAGGCAAGATCATCCACTCATTACCACCCATGAATGACACTGAGTAGGGAGCTGCTAAGTCACGTCAGTCGTGTCTGACTCTGTTCAACCCCATAGATGGCAGCCCACCAGGCTCACCCATCCCTGGGATTTTCCAGGCAAGAACACTGGAGTGGGTTGCCATTTCCTTCTCCAATGCATGAAAGTGAAAAGTGAAAGTGAAGTCGCTCAGTCGTGTCCAACCCTCATGGACTGCAGCCTACCAGGCTCCTCCATCCATGAGAGTTTCCAGGCAAGAGTACTGGAGTGGGTTGCCAGTGCCTTCTCTGGAGTAGAGAGCACCTCCAGCTATATTTAATGAGTGTGGAAGGCAGTTAGGTCTTCCCAGGTGGTAAAGAACTCGCCTGCCAATGCAGGAGATGTAAGAGATTTAGTTGATCCCGGGGTCAGGAAGATGCCCTAGAGGAGAGCTTGGCAACCTGCTCCAGTATTCTTGCCTGGACAATCCCATAGACAGAGGAGTCTGGTGGGCTTTGGTCCATAGGGTCGCAGAGTCGGACATGACTGAAGCCACTTAATACGCAACAGTTAATTATCTCACTTGGTCCTTTATGAGGGATGGAAAACATTAGCAGAATGGGGCCCATGTCCCTCCCTTCCCCCTAGCAGTTTCATGATCAAGATTAGATTTATTGGGGTGATTAAAAATATTTACTGAGGGCCTACTAAGAGCACAAACTTCTAGACATACAAGAAAATATAATCATACCCATTTTCTAGGAATTTACTAAGAAAAAAATGGAGGTATTTATATTAACTAGTAAAAAAAAAAAAATCACAAGTGCCATGAAGAGCATAAACGAGTGATTAATCACCAAATGAGTGACACAGCCCATAAATGCAGACTTTACATGATACACATCCCATTCAAAACATAGCTTCAGAACTTACGGTTACCATCGGGGAGGGTTGAGGGGAAGAGATAGTTAGGGAGTTTGAGATCAATGTGTACACACTGCTATATTTAAAATGGATAACCAACAAGGACCTACTGTGTAGCACCTGGAACTCTGCTCAATGTTATGTGGCAGCCTGAATGGGAGAGGCATTTGGAGGAGAATGGATACATGGATGTGTATGGCTGAATCACTTTGCTGTGCACCTGTAAGGTCACAGCATTGTTAATCAGCTATACTCCAATATAAAATACAAAATTAAGAATAAACAAAAAGCATAGGTTCAAATACCCTGTTTCTCCTGCTGTTGGGTTTGATTTATTTTCATGAAAACACTGGAATTAAGCTTGTCTGGGGCTGATGATCCTGATCTGTGTTGTGTTTCCTTATTCCTAGACAAAGGTAATCAGCCTGATGACATGAATCTGACATGTTCGATGTGAGGCAGTGATACATCCAAGTGTGGTCCTGGGGACAAAGAAAATAACAAAACTGTTTCTAGCTTGTAGGAGTCTCTACCCTGATGGGAAGGAAGAGAAATATACCAATACTTAAACACAGGGTGATCCTGCTATTGGACAAATAACTACCAACACACTCTAAAATTCTCCTTGATCCAGAAATTGAACTTCTAAAAGTTTAAGAAAATGCCCTTATCATAAATATACACAAATATTTATAGTATATAATTATACTATATTTATAATAATATTTATAATATATATTTATCAGTATAATCATACTGATCATAATAAAAAACTATCATCATAAACAACACTGATCATAAGAAAAAATACTGAGATATTCAATGAATAACACTGATCATAATAAAGAATCGGAGATATTCTAAATGGCTAACAGTACGGAATAGCTTTAATAAAATATGTATACACTAATTCTCTGCAGCTATTAAAATTATGTATGCATATTTTTGACATGGTAATATATTTGCAGCACTGCTAACTCAAAAACTTTATCATAGAAAAAAATTTAAGTATAATACTCTATATAAACCCATTATCAAATAATTATTTATATATAAAACACTTAGAAATGTAGTCTAGGTATATGCCCAAAAGTTAATATTGACTAAATCTTGGTAGAAGAATTTTAGGTTTGGGTTTTTCTTTTTTCTTATATGTATTTTCAATTTATCTATGGTTAATTTACTTCTATAAAACACAACTAGCTAAAATGATGAATAAAAAATAAGGGATGATAAGGATCATAAAAGAATCATGAGGAGGCTGTTATGGTAGTGTTCGGGCATTTATCTTAGAGTGAGGGGTTCTAGGGTAAAGTGGAACAGAAGAGAACACAGAGTTGGGCTCTCCCTTATTCAAAGACTTGAAAAACCACCAAGGCTGACATGGCAGGGAAAAGACATTCCAGGGAGAGAAACTTACACAAGCAGAGACCTGGGAGCAAGCAAGAGTGTTCAGGGGATGGTGAGTGGGCTCTGATTGTAGGAGCATCTGGAAACTGAGCGTAGAGAAATGGAGCTAAAGAGGTGGGCAAGGACAAAGTCACAAAAAGCATGGTTTGCCATGCCAGGCATCTTGGACTTTTTTCTAGAGGTTTAAAGGAGCCTCTAACAGATTTTAAGCAGGACAAAAGCATGTTCAGACCTATGTTTTAGAAAAATTGTTGTGCCAGTTTACAGGGTTGAGGAGAACAGACTGGGAGAAGCAAAGAATGGAGGAGGCAGAAAGACCAGCTAGGGGTTCCTATTGGGGTTTTCAGTAAGGGCAATCTGACTAAAGCCAGAAAAGTGGAGAAACAGGAAGGACAAAAGTCTGTCTGTAACAGAAATAATAGGATGCATCTGGGAGAGAAATAGTTGGCCTATAGGGTAGGTAACCTGTAGGGAAGCTGACCTATAAGATAGGCTTCCCAAGTGGCTCAGACAGTAAAGAATCTGCCTGCAATGTGGGAGACCCAGGTTCAATCCCTGGGTTAGGAAGATGCCCTGGAGAAGGGAAAGGCAATCCACTCCAATATTCTTGCCTGGAGAATTCCATGGACAGAGGAGCCTGGCGGGCCACAGTCTATGGGGTCACAAAGAGATGGACTTGACTGAGCCCCTGACACATACACACATAGGGTAGGTGAAGATGTTTTTGAAGATAGGAAGGGATTCAGAGGGTAGATAAAGAGGGGGATGTCTCTTCATTTCAGACTCTTGATGATGACTTGAACAGTTTTGTTTTTTTAAAGAGATGTAGTAAGAATTTATAGAACTCACTACTAGTGGTCCTGTTTTATCCATGTAGCAGAAGGAGAATTATTTGCTGAGAGAAAGGACATCACTAAACACTTATATGTGTGTTACTTAACACATGTAAGATTTATCAGGTAGTGGAGGGCCCACTGAGATTAGAAATCATGATTTTGTGATGGCATAAATTGGTGTAATTTTATAAGTTTCTCCAGGAGTACTTAGTGCTCAAGGCCTAACTCCCAGGAGGGCAGATGAAAGTTGCCTTCATATTAGTTCATCATAGTTGAACTATGGGGTAAAGTGGGGCATGAAAGACCAAAGATACACAAAAAGCAATGGATCAACTAGGGTGGGTCAGACAGGGAAAGGAGTGAAACTTGTGAGGGTCTAACAGACTTGGAGGAATGTGACTAGAAGTTTGGATAAAGCTAAAGAAGAGATGTTGGAAGGAGTGAGAGCTGGAAGAAGTGTTGGGTCAAGAGTAGGGTATTGGGGATTATTTCAGAGAAGTTCTGGGGGATCAGCAGTCCATAGGGTACAGTGGAAGTGAGTGGTTGATGTTAAAGGAAAGTGAAAGTAAAAATACAGCACAGAATATAATCCTAATGTTTATGTAGATTGGTCTGATGGTCATTGATGCATTCTTCTTTGGAATATTTTAACTGTTCTATTATTTGTAGGTTAATATAAATTTCTACCCCCAATATACTATTGCTTATGTCTTTGTGTTGTGAAGTGTTAGTCACTCAGTCATGTCTGACTCTTTGCAACTCATTGACTGTAGGCTCCTCTCTCCATGGAATTCTCCAGGCAAGAATACTGGAGTGAGTTGCCATTTACTATTCCAGCTCATGTCTTTAGAGATGTTTTATTTTCCATTAGTCAAAGCACTGAATTATTCCTCCTGTTCTATAGACTCAATTTCTGCAGGGTGGGGGTGAGGGGGGCCTCCCAGATGGCTCATGGTAAAGAATCCGCCTGCCAGTGCAGGATAAGACATGTGGGTTCCATTCCTGATTCAGAAAGATCCCCTAGAGGAGGAAATGGCAACCCACTCCAGTACTCTTGCTCAGAGAATCCAATGGGCAGAGAAGCCTGGTGGGCTACAATCCATAGGGTCACAAAGAGTTGGACATGACTAAAGAAACTTAGCAGGCAAGCTCAAGCAAGGGGGTGAAGAGGGGATGAGGTGGAGTCTCCTGGTTCACTCACTGACCCACACTGTAAAGTAGCCTTCTCCAGACTTTAACCTACATTTGGGAGGTTTCATTATAACACCTCGATTGATTCATCACAAGAAGCTTTGGACTCCAAGATCCCTGTTTGATATTACTCAAAAATTCTTCTTCAGTAGAAAGGAGCCAAGTTTTCCAACATTTCTATCTCCAATGAACTGACAGTGAATTAAATGAACATTTATTGAATCAAACCCATGGAGATGCAACCTCAGAGATATTGTTCTTCATGAACTTGTCCTAAATGAGCCCTTCACTGTATTTTTAGCTTCTAGGTGGCAATTTGGATGTTCCCTGTACCATCTTTTCTTGAGCTATTCTTCATGCTCCAGCACTTTTTTACTGACTAGTCATCACTTCAAATATGACTCCCCCAAATGCTGATATTCTACTAGAAATAGCAACAAAAAGATGAAAATGTTTGTTTCCTTATTTTAAAACAAATGAAAAAAAGAGACATCATTTTAGTGCCTTGGGAACACCATCAGATATATTGATTCCAACAACATCTGGTCAACCACACATATGCATTAAAACCAGGTGGTGGGGACTTCCCTGGTGGTTCAGTGGTTAAGAGTCCACCTGCCAATGAAGGAGACATGGGTTTGATCCCTGATTCGGGAATATTCCACATGCCTCAAGGTAGTTAAGCCTGTGCATCACAACTACTGAGTCCATGCTTTAGGGCCTGTGCTATGCAACAAGAGAAGCCTCCAAAATGAGAAGCTCGTGTGCTGCAACTAAAGAGTAGCCCTGCTTGCCACAACTGGAGAAAGCCCGAGTGTAGCAATGAAGACCCAGCACAGTCAAAATTAAATAAAATGAATAAAATAAAATAAACTGCTTTTTTTAAAAAAACAAAACAGGTTGTGGGGCCCATCAGGCTTGAGTGGATCCTGAGTAGCAAAGATAGCCACAAAAGGCCTCAAAGACTGGACTTTACATTAAGCCACTTTCCTATTTTCTGCTATGAGTGGTGTCCAGGTCATCTGTGTCACATTTGGAATTACGAGCTTAAATGCTGAGATCATTTTTCCCCCCATGGAACTACAGTCATAAATCATGGTGTTAATCAGACAAAGCAGTGGCTGGAAAGAATTAAAGACTCCTATTTTCCTTATCAATTACAACCAGACCACACTCCCTGAGTCTGTTCAGAAGACAGACTCTGAAAAGAAAGCCCCGTCATTACTTTGACCTGTTTCCTGGCCTTAGCGACTTATTATCCATTCATTTACCAATTATTAGGAGCCTAATACATGTTCATAAATGTGCATATTAATACAAACAATTTCAGGATGTTTTAATAACAAAAAATGTTAGCTTAAAAGCAATTAATTACCCCTAGTGGCTGCTAAAATACAAACTAATATAAATTGAATGCTTTCTACAACCTGGACACTGTGCCAAGCGTGTTTCATCACCATTATCCGTATGAGAAAATAAAGCACAGAAGAGCGAAATTATTTACTCAAAGTCTCAAAACCAATACACAACAAAGCTTGAGTTTTTAACCAAGATAGTTTCCATGCTCTTGACTCCAAAGTTTAATTGCTTTTTCCCTCTAAAGAACAGACAGGAAGAGGTTTCTTGTTCAACAAGACATTCCTCTCTGCGCTTTATTGCAACAGATTGAGCTGTGAAAAAAACTGGTAAACTCTCACACTTTAGCTGTCTCCTGATTTGGTGGACATTGCTGAACTAGTATCCATTTTTTCCTTCTTCCTTGAGGGCTAGAACTTGTTTGTCTTAGCTGAACTCATGGCAAAGACTTTTTCCAGCCTTCTTTTCAACCAGGAGTGGCCATGTGACTAAATTCAGGCCAATGGGATATGATCATAAATGATGTATGCAAATTCTGAGGCAACTCTAATGTAAAGACAAGCTGTTGAAACATGTATATTACCCTATGTGAAATAGATCATCAGTCCAGGTTTGATGCATGAGACAGGGCGCTCAGGGATGGTGCACTGGGACGACCCTGAGGGATGGGATGGGGAGGGAGGTGGGAGGGGGCTTCAGGATGGAGGACAAATATTCACCCAAGGCTGATTCATGTCAATGTATGGCAAAACCCACTACAATATTGTAAAGTAATTAGCCTCCAATTAAAATAAATAAATAAAATAAATAAATACAAGCTGTTTGCCCTGGTCCACAGCCTTTCCTCCTTACTGCCAGTTGGAAATGGGATGAACTACAGCAGGGGCCTTGGGCCTGGAGATGGAAACCACACACTGAGAGCAAAGATTACTAGCCATGGAGTAGAGCCATTTACCCATCCGTGAACATTTGGATTATTATGTGGGGAGAAAGGGGAAAAAAAATCAAACTTAATCCACAGAATTTAAGCAGCTTAGACTAAACCCTAACTAACACATGTAGAATTTAAATTAGAGAATCGATAAAAGTGTGTCAGTAAAATTAAATTGTGTTTGCCAAGGGCTTCTTGTTGGATTTTTATACTGCAGCAAGCAGCCATAGGTAGAATGGGATAAATCAAAGCAGATGCTTAGCATATTTTTACATATACAGGAAAGATTATTTTCAATGAGTCTCTTTAAGTGTGTGTGCATGGGCTGAAAATACTTTAACTCCAGGAATATATGATGCCTTAAAAATACTTTTGAAGATTACATTCTCCCCTCAAAATCTAGGCTGATTTAATTCATACCTCAAACCATCTAGACCAAACATATAGTTAAAAGTGATGGCAAAGCAGATATTTCTATGTGAATTTGACTTGATATTGAATTTTTGTCACTTAGTCAAGAAGATGTTATCTAAAACATTCTTTTAAAGTAGACACAAAAAATTTAACAAGTTTATGTAGTGTATTTTCTGTTTGGAGAGAAATAACAAACTAGAAACCAATCTCCATTCCCAACTGGAGGATGCCTCCACTGTGGGTAGTATTGGTAGGAGGCAGTGCTCGATTTTCCATCATATAAGCCAACAGTGGTAGACCTTATTTCTTTATGCTCCCCAGCAGAAAGAGGCCTGGATAGATCACCTCAGGATTTTGAGTCTTGCTCTAGTGATGTAAAGACAAAGGATCAATTTAGAATTCAGTTCAGGCTTCCTCTCAAGTGGCCCAATCTACTAATCACATCCCAGGCCCCAACCCGTCCCTGTGTTCTCTAACTTCCCAGCACTGATAAACAATGTTTTAAATCTCTTTCCTGAACATTCCTTTAACTCCCTGTCTTAACTGAAAAATGACACCTCTGAGATCATCTCCCTTCTAAGTTGCAGCTCTCTCAAGCGGAGACTGTTTTCTCTTATACCCCATGGACTTCAAGACAATGAGTTGGCTTATGAGTTCTCCATAGTCCTTCACAATTTAGTTCAGGAGCCCAACCACAACCTTTTACAAACCCTCCAAGGTCACAAATCACTTCTTTGTTGCCAAACCTGTGGATATTTCTTTGTCTTCACTTTACCTGATCTCTCCCAGCAGGCAAAATACAGTTGACCATGACACTTAAAGCAGGAGCATCTAAATTAAAAATAAACTTGGACTTTATCAAAATTAAAAACTTTATGCTTCAAAGGGCATCACTAAGAAAGTGAAAAGACAGCCCACAGAATGAGAGAAAATATTTGCAAATCATATGTTTGGTAAGGGACTTGTATCCAGAATATATAAAGAATTCTTACAACTCAATTATAAGAGACAGATACTCCAATTAAAAATCTAGCAAGGGGGATGTCCCTGATGGTGCACTGGTTAAGACTTTGCCTTTCAGTACAAGGAGTGGTTCCAAATCGGGAAAGGAGTATGTCAAGGCTGTATATTGTCACCCTGCTTATTTAACTAATATGCAGAGTACATCATGAGAAATGCTGGACTGGAAGAAGCACAAGCTGGAATCAAGATTGCTGGGAGAAATATCAATAACCTCAGAAATGCAGATGACACCACCCTTATGGCAGAAAGCAAAGAAGAACTAAAGAGCCTCTTGATGAAAGTGAAAGAGGAGAGTGAAAAAGTTGGCTTAAAACTCAACATTCAGAAAACTAAGATCATGGCATCCGGTCCCATCACTTCATGGGAAATAGATGGGGAAACAGTGGCAGACTTTATTTTCTTGGGCTCCAAAATCACTGCAAATGGTGACTGCAGCCATGAAATTAAAAGATGCTTACTCTTTGCAAGGAAAGCTATGACCAACCTAGACAGCATATTAAAAAGCAGAGACATTACTTTGCTGACATAGGTCCATCTAGTCAAAGCTATGGTTTTCTCAGTAGTCATGTACGGATGTGAGAATTGGACTATAAAGAAAGCTGAGTGCCGAAGAATTGATGCTTTTGAACTGTGGTGTTGGAGAAGACTCTTGAGAGTCCCTTGGACAGCAAGGAGATCCAACCCATCCATCCTAAAGGAAATTAGCCCTGAATATTCATTGGAAGGACTGATGCTGAAGCTGAAACTGTAATACTCTGGCCATCTCATGTGAAGAACTGACTCATTGGAAAAGACCCTGATGCTGGTAAAGATTGAAGGTGGGAGGAGAAGGAGACGACAGAGGGTGAGATGGTTGGATGGTATCCCTGACTCAATGGACATGAGTTTGAGTAAGCTCCGGGAGTTGGTGATGGACAGGCAAGCTTGGCGTGCTGCAAAGAGTCGGACATGACTGAGTGACTGAACTGAACTAAACGAGGAGTGTGGGTTCTATCCCTGATCAGGGAGGTAAGATCCCACATGCCTCTTGGCCAAAAAAAAACACAAAACATAAAAAGAAGCAGTATTGTAACAAATTCAATAAAGACTTAAAAAAATACCTAGCACAGGATTTCTCCAAAGAAAACTGACAAATGACCAATTAGCACATGAAAAGATACCCAACATACATAATCCTCAGAGAAATGCAAATCAAACCTTCACATAGACTAGAAAAGCCATAATCAAAATGATGGACAATAACAAATGCTGATGAGGATGTGGAGAAATTTGGGCCCTCATTCATTTCTGCTGGAGAGAGTAAAATACTATAAATATAAAATAGTGAAACCATTTTGGAAAACAATCTAGCCATTCCTCAAAGAGTTAAACTAGAGCTACTGTATGACTTAGCAATTCCACTTCCAAATATATGCAAGAGGTCTGAAGACATATATGCACACAAAAACTTCTATATTAATGATCCTAGCAGCATTATTCATAATAGCCAAAAAGTCAAACAACTCAAATGTTCATCAACTGACGAATAACAAACAAACAAAATGTGGTATATTTATATGATAAAATATTATTTGGCAATAAACAAGAATAAGGTATTGATAATGCTACACAACTTGATGAATCTTGAAAACATATGTGCATGAAGCTAATCACAAATGGCAACATATTTTATGATTCCACTGACATAGAATATCCAGATTAGGCCCATTCAGGTTTTAAGGGGACCAAAATATTCTGGAATTAGTGGTAATAGATGGTTAGGGTTTCCCAGGAGGCTCAGTGGCAAAGAATCTGCCTGCCTGTAGGAGACACGAGTTTGATCCTCAGGTTGGAAAGATCCCCTAGAAAAGGAAATGGCAACCCATTCCAGGATCCTTACCTGGGAAATCCCATGGACAGAGGAGTCTGGTGGGGTCCATGGGGTTGCAAATGAGTCGGACAGAACTTAGTGACTAAAACAACAAACAATAGATGCTTAAGTCACTGAGCTGTATACTTTAAAAGTGTAAACTTCATGGTATGTGAATTATTTCTCAATAAAGTTGTTGCTTAAAAGACCCTCAGTTGACCACACCAGCCCTCTTGAAGTACTCTGGCTCCCAGAATACCACACCCTCCTAGTTTTCTCTGTGAAGCTCCTTTTTCTCAGTCTCCTTTTCATTCCTTTCACCCTCTGCCAGGCCCTCTAGAATGAGTTTTCAAGCTTATCATAAGTTCTCTTCTCTCTCCTTCCTCTCCCCCTAGAAAATCTTCTCCCCATCCCCATGGTTTCATGCAGTGCCGTTAGGCTAACATCATTCCTTCTCCAATTTCACAACTGCTTGATCAAATAGCTTACTTGAAATCTCTTCTTGAATATCTTAGAAGCATCTTAGGTTTAGTTTCACCCCAAAACTGAACCCTTAAATACACAAAGTACACACACTATATTGGAGCAAAACTATAGCTTAGGAGAGCTGCTAGGAGTTCGAGTGGATGATCATTTGAGGGAGGAAATAAAGGGATGCTCCATAGAAATGGGCAAGCTGTAGACAGGAGGCATTCCAAAGTCGATTTGTGCCCTTGAAATCCTTAACTTGTACCTGGGATGAGTGATGCATTGAGAGTATATGTGAATCCAGATAACATGCAGCCATCACCACTCTGTGTCCATAAAGCATACAATAAAGACACAATCCCTCCTACCCACAGGAAAGAGACAAAGAAATGTGCAGAAAGTCTTATGGCAAACAAAATCAGAATGGTCCAAGTCCAGCATTTGTCTGCAAGCAAGGTCTCGTGACCTAACTGTGTGCTATAACTTGAGTGTCCAGGAAACAACCTCTGAGAAAGAGATTTTGGTACAGGATTTTATTGAGGAACTCAGGAACACAGTAATAAGGAGTAAGGAAAGCAAGATGAGACAGAGGGAGAAGTTGAACGAAGATGCTCCTGCCAAAGACCCTGACCTAATCCCACTGGGAACTCTGGAGCAGAGGTTATGTAACAGAGCGAGGCGTTTCCCTTTGACCAAGTGCAGTTGCTGGGGAAAGGGAGAGGACACATCTGTGAGTCAACTCTCCCCAACTCCTAGGGCTGGGGAAAGGAACAGCTCAGTCCTGAAAAGGATTCAAATTGGGTACGACAGGACCACTACTCTGCCTGTTTACTTGTCTCACTGCCGTTAATATACCCTGTCATCAGCCACCACAACAAAGAAAGCCCTTCAAGCCTCAGAATTCTTTGATGTGCAGGATTTATTGACTGGATAGAAGAGAAAGGGGCTTCATTTACTCCCTTGGTTTTGGGCTAGAAGGGAATTGTTTAGATTTCCACCAACTGATTTTGGAAAATTGTTTTCTGGTTAGGCGGCCATAAACAGGTTGAGAGGTATGGAACCACAGACTATACAGAGAGATAAATTGTAAGGTCTGTGCAGGGCTGCTTGAAAGGGCCTCCACTGAAAAGGGTTAACATTTCATAGGCAATGGATGAAATGCTCTACCCAGGAAGAGAAATGACAGCAGATGGTGAGGTCAGCTTGTTAGCTATATTTATCTAATTAAAGGCTTTATACACATTGTCAGGTAAAAATCAGCTGTCAAAAAGTCCACCTGGTCATAATGGATCCTCATTAATAAGTCTGTTCTAGCCACTGCTGCCAAATCTTTGTTATGATCACATAATCTCAATTAATTAAGAAAACAACTCAAATAACAGAGCTTGGCATTACGTCCCCCCAACAGGAGTGAAGTGATGCCTGACAGCAGGGAGGGGGATGGGAATGGG
The DNA here is from genome assembly GCF_002263795.3 of Bos taurus. NCBI lineage: Eukaryota > Metazoa > Chordata > Mammalia > Artiodactyla > Bovidae > Bos > Bos taurus. The sequence continues at coordinate 56,631,379 of NC_037331.1, forward strand.
ATGGAAAATGCTTGTCAAATAGATATATTTTGATTCTACAGTCAGGTACCATTATAAATCAGAGCGCTATGGTCAAACTTCTCTGTTGGGACTGAATTTGATTTTGATATGCATTGTGGGTACAGCAAAATATTGATGAAAACAAATGAGTCTGGAATTTCTATTTGCCCTTTGAAACCAAATTCAGTTTGGGGCATTGTCTTGACCTTTATTTTAGATAACTTCACCTAAAATATCAATTTGCATTAAACCTATTGAGTAAAATTAGCCTTACTTGCTAAGAGAGAAAGCTTGATATCTGGTCTCTCTTCAGAGAAGCAAGGAAGACTGATTAAGAATTTTCATTTGAAAGGAATTCCAAGAGCCAAAGGAATGCATTTCATCAGTTCTGGTGAAATTCAACCCTTTGGTATGGCTTGTCTACCCTCTTACATGCATTTCAAAAGTAATTTATTAGTGCAATAGAGCAAAACCAGAACATATGCATTTTTTCCCTGTTCATTCTGCCAATGCTGTGGACTTTATAGTTGCTTATATAACACATACCCTAATATTTTAAATACATATTGGTATTTTTTTTAATTATGTCTATTACAATGTCCATTTTTTCAGGAGTACACCAACAAATTTTTTCTTAAAAACTAGGCAGTTGTGACAAAGTGGAGAGACATTAATACAAACTAACGTGGGAGTTGCACCTATCCATTAATCCATTAATACACCATCCACCAGAATTTTCAGACATCAGGAACTAAAAAGAAGAAAGAAACAGGAGATCATATAAGGGTAATATGCCTAGAAACATGATCCAGTTTCTAAGATGGGCAAAACTTCCTTTGAAGTCAAATACAGTTCTACTTACCTAAGAAGTAAAGTATTTAGTTCCCAAATAATATTATATGAAATAATGTTAGCTTAAATTATCTCTCAGCAAGCAGGAAGTAGATACGCCTATAATTGGCTTTGTCATATAAAAAGAAAATCACATCAACTCAGACCTTCGAGCTCTGTAGATTATATTTTCTTGTAAAGCAAATTTCTCAGCCTCTGGGCCTGTTTTAACCCCATTGGGATAGTTTGATATTCCCAATGAAAATTTCACTAAGAAGTGATGGATGACTTTAAGTAAAATATTGAAGTTTATCTAATACTTTCCAAAAATGACTTCAAAAATATAATATACTCAACAATTATTCTTCTTGCTTTTAAACTATATTTTTTTGGTCATTATGTGGGAACAAACTTGAAACATTCAAGGAAGTAGCTTAGCTCTATCATATTTAACCAAAAATTAATGTTGTATATTAGGAACTGCATATTGAACTGTTGACTTTTTCTTTTCTATAAGTGGGATATTTAGGAGAAAATTAAAATAGATCTCTGACATTACTGAGTTTAAAAATCACAAACTTGACTTGTTAATAGTGACCTTGGAAGCCTGTGATATTATAAATTGGAGCTTTGCTAGACAGTTTTTTTCCATTGAAGTGTAGTTGATTACAATGTTGTGCTAACTTCTGCTGTACAGCAAAGTGATTCAATTATATATATATACACATTCTTTTTCATATTCTTTTCCATTATAGTTTATCACAGGATATTGAATATGGTTTTCTATGCTATACAGTAGGAACTTGTTTATCCAACCTATGTATATACTTCCCCCAGTGACTCAGTGATAAAGAATCTGCCTGCAATGCAGGAGCCACAGGTGATGTGGGTTCAATCCTTAGATCTGGAAAATCCCCTGGAGAAGGGTATGGTAACCCACTCCAGTATTATTACCTAGAGAATCCCATGGACAGAGAGCGGGCTATAGTCCATAGGGCTGCAAAGAGCTGGACATGACTGAAGTGACTTAGCACATACACACCAACACACACATGTATATACTAGTTTGTATCTGCTAACTCCAAGCTCCTAATCCAACCCTCCCCACCTTGGCAACCATAAGTCTTCTCTATGACTGAGACACAAATTTGAATTCCATAAATTTCCAGTTACGTAGTTAATATATGAGCCTAGTTCACTCCATACAGAATCCCTATCTCAGATCAACTTTTTTGTTGTCTATAAAATTGTAATTATATCCTATATAGTTAATCTAAATTTAACATTTATTTAGCAGTTACTATGTATCAAGTACTGTGATAAAACCTATCATTTAGGTATCTGCTCTGTTCATTAACTGCTGTATTCTCTGAGATATAACTTCTATCTATAGAGACAAACCCCAGTCCACATATATACCACACACTGATGAGCATCCAGAGCAGGTATGGACACCTGACCAAGCTCAGCCAATCAAAACCCTTTGTCAAGGAAGCAACAATATACAATGGATTAAAGACAATCTCTTCAACAAGTGGTGCTGGGAAATCTGGTCAACCACTTGTAAAAGAATGAAACTAGAACACTTTCTAACACCATACACAAAAATAATGGATTAAATCAAAATGGATTAAAGATCTAAACATAAGACCAGAAACTATAAAACTCCTGGAGGAGAACATAGGCAAAACACTCTCTGACATACATCACAGCAGGATCCTCTATGACCCACCTCCCAGAATATTGGAAATAAAAGCAAAAATAAACAAATGGGACCTAATTAACCTTAAAAGTTTCTGCACATCAAAGGAAACTATTAGCAAGGTGAAAAGACAGCCTTCAGAATGGGAGAAAATAATAGCAAAGGAAGCAACTGACAAAAAACTAATCTCAAAAATATACAAGGAACTCCTACAGCTCAATTCCAGAAAAATAAATGACCCAATCAAAAAATGGGCCAAAGAACTAAACAGACATTTCTCCAAAAAAGACATACAGATGGCTAACACACACATGAAAAGATGCTCAACATCACTCATTATCAGAGAAATGCAAATCAAAACCACAATGAGGTACCATTTCACGCCAGTCAGAATGGCTGCGATACAAAAGTCTACAAATAATAAATGCTGGAGAGGGTGTGGAGAAAGGGGAACCCTCTTACACTGTTGGTGGGAATGCAAACTAGTTCAGGCACTATGGAGAACAGTGTGGAGATGCCTTAAAAAACTGGAAATAGAACTGCCTTATGACTCAGCAATCCCACTCTTGGGCATACACACTGAGGAAACCAGAAGGGAAAGAAACACGTGTACCCCAATGTTCATTGTAGCACTGTTTATAATAGCCAGGACATGGAAGCAACCTAGATGTCCATCAGCAGATGAATGGATAAGAAAGCAGTGGTACATATACACAATGGAGTATTACTCAGCCATTAAAAAGAATACATTTGAATCAGTTCTAATGAGGTGGATGAAACTGGAGCCTATTATACAGAGTGAAGTAAGCCAGAAAGAAAAACACCAATACAGTATACTAACGCATATATATGGAATTTAGAAAGATGGTAACAATAACCCTGTGTACGAGACAGCAAAAGAGACACTGATGTATAGATCAGTCTTATGGACTCTGTGGGAGAGGGAGAGGGTGGGAAGATTTGGGAGAATGGCATTGAAACATGTAAAATATCATGTATGAAACAAGATGCCAGTCCAGGTTCGATGCACAATACTGGATGCTTGGGGCTGGTGCACTGGGACGACCCAGAGGGATGGTATGGGGAGGGAGGAGGGAGGAGAGTTCAGGATGGGGAACACATGTATGCCTATGGCAGATTCATTTTGATGTTTGGCAAAACTAATACAATTATGTAAAGTTTAAAAATAAAATAAAATTTAAAAAAAAAAAGCCCTTTGTCAGAAGTTTAGAAATCTGGGCATGGCTTTAAGCCTGCATATAGACCTTTGAGGCAGCACTGTATGTGGAAAGGCCAAGATAACTCATCTGCAGACAGAAGCATGAAGCTGGTGGGCTGATTACAGGTATAAAAGGATCATGTGGCCACAGAGATTGAGATATACAGCGAGACATACAAAGCCGTGGAGAGAAAGAGAATGGTTGCTGATGGCTGTCCCAGTCTGGATTCCCTCAGACTTGACTACACTCCCTGCCTTGGATTTTGTGAGACAGCTCTGCTATAATTTAAGAGAAATTCTACATGGTTCCTATGCTGGTTTGCAATGATTTTTATTTTTTTGATTCACAGACACAAGAGCCCAGTTCTCTAAGCAAGAGGTTACATGGCCCCAACTGCAGAGGCCAGAAAGCCAGAGTGTCAGAGCACCGTGTCAATGTGCACAGAGGTCTCTAAAGAAGGTTTCGACATTCTTTCCAAAGTTCTGAGTCACAGCTAATATTCATGACATAGTAGAGAATGAATAGAGGGAGTCCTTGTTGAAACTTCAGTGCTTAACACAGAATAATTTGTTAATGTAATTGATAAGTGTTGTCACTGAGCCAATGAGTTTCAGACCAGGAAGGGACTTTCCTATGATTTTCCTAGCAGATGGCCACACAGCTGCTACTTGGCTCATCTCACCCCCTCATGAAACATTGTATTCTCTTATTGAGAAGTTTTGGGGCACTTCTCTGGATGGAATGATGCTAAAGATGAAACTCCAGTACTTTGGCCACCTCATGTGAAGAGTTGACTCATTGGAAAAGACCCTGATGCTGGGAGGGATTGGGGGCAGGAGGAAAAGGGGACGACAGAGGATAAGATGGCTGGATGGCATCACCGACTCGACGGACATGAGTCTGAGTGAACTCCGGGAGTTGGTGATGGACAGGGAGGCCTGGTGTGCTGCGATTCATGGGGTTGCAAAGAGTGGGACACGACTGAGCAACTGAACTGAAGGCTTTCTTGCTGAATCTTAGCCCACTGATTCTTTAGGAAACAAGTGTCTCTGTGCCCAAAGACAACTCTTCATGTGTTTAAATACATCTTAGTCTGGTTGGTGCCAGATTATACATTCCTCCAAACATTCTGTGGGCGATGGATCCAGGACCCCTTAATACTCTGAGATAAGCTCTAGCAGTTATCTCCTCCACAGTGTGCTCAGAACCAAAGTGAGGTTCCTGTAAGCTCTGTGAGGGTTATACATATACAGTTGGGCACGTTTTAAGAGAGACCATTATCTACAAAAAACTGGACTCCAGACATATATACATCTTAGAGTGTCTTAACGATTTTTTCATGTACTGATATGATTTAATAATGTGTTTATTTTTATTGTGGTAAAAATACATGAGATCTACTCTTAAAAATGTTATGAGTACAGAATATTAACTATAAGCTCAATGTTGCACAACAGACCTGTAGAACTTTATCATCTTCAGTTCATTCACTTTAGTTGTTCAGTCGTGTCCAACTCTTTGTGACCCCATGAATCGCAGCACGCCAGGCCTCCCTGTCCATCACCAACTCCCGGAGTTCACTCAAACTCATGTCCATCGAGTCGGTGATGCCATCCAGCCCTCTCATCCTCTGTCATCCCCTTCTCCTCCTGCCCCCAATCCTTCCCATCATCAAGGTCTTTTCCAATGAGTCAACTTTTCGCATCAGGTGGCCAAAGTATTGGAGTTTCAGCTTCAACATCAGTCCTTCCAATGAACACCCAGGACTGATCTCCTTTAGGATGGATTGGTTGGATCTCCTTGCAGTTCAAGGGACTCTCAAGAGTCTTCTCCAACACCACAGTTCAAAAGCATCAATTCTTTGGCACTCAGCTTTCTTCACAGTCCAACTCTCACATCCATACATGACCACAGGAAAAACCATAGCCTTGACTAGACGGACCTTTGTTGGCAAGGTAATATCTCTGCTTTTCAATATGCTATCTAGGTTGGTCATAACTTTTCTTCCAAGGAGTAAGTGTCTTTTAATTTCATGGCTGCGATCACCATCTGCAGTGATTTTGGAGCCCAAAAAAATGAAGTCTGACACTGTTTTCACTCTTTCCCCATCTATTTCCCATGAAGTGATGGGACCAGATGCCATGATCTTTGTTTTCTGAATGCTGAGCTTTAAGCCAACTTTTGCACTCTCCACTTTCCCTTTCATCAAGAGGCTCTTTAGTTCCTCTTCACTTCCAGCCATAAGGGTGGTGTCATCTACATATCTGAAGTTATTGACATTTTTCCTGGCAATCTTGATTCCAGCTTGTGCTTCTTCCAGCCCAGCATTTCGCATGATGTACTCTGCATAGAAGTTAAATAAGCAGGGTGACAATATACAGCCTTGACGTACTCCTTTTCCTATTTGGAACCAGTCTGTTGTTCCATGTCCAGTTCTAACTGTTGCTTCCTGACCTGCGTATAGGTTTCTCAAGAGGCAGACCACGTGGTCTGGTATTCCCATCTCTTTCAGAATTTTCCACAGTTTATTGTGATCCACACAGTCAAAAGCTCTAGCATAGTCAATAAAGCAGAAATAGATGTTTTTCTGGAACTCTCTTGCTTTTTCCATGATCCAGCAGATGTTGGCAATTTGATCTCTGGTTCCTCTGCCTTTTCTAAAACCAGCTTGAACATCTGGAAGTTCACGGTTCACATATTGCTGAAGCTTGGCTTGGAGAATTTGAAGCATTACTTTACTAGCATGTGAGATGAGTGCAATTGTGTGGTAGTTTGAGCATTCTTTGGCATTGCCTTTCTTTGGGGTTGGAGTGAAAATTGACATTTTCCAGTCCTTTGGCCACTGCTGAGTTTTCCAAATTTGCTGGCATATTGAGTGCAGCACTTTCACAACATCATCTTTTAGAAATTGAAATAGCTCCACTGGAATTCCATCACCTCCACTAGCTTTGTTCGTAGTGATGCTTTCTAAGGCCCACTTGACTTCACATTCCAGGATGTCTGGCTCTAGGTGAGTGATCACACCATCGTGATTATCTGGGTCATGAAGCTCTTTTTTGTACAGTTTTTCTGTGTATTCTTGCCACCTCTTCTTAATATCTTCTGCTTCTGTTAGGTCCATACCGTTTCTGTCCAATAATATAATAATAAATAATGAGCCCATCTTTGCATGAAATGTTCCCTTGGTATCTCTAATTTTCTTGAGGAGATCTCTAGTGTTTCCCATTCTGTTGTTTTCCTCTATTTCTTTGTATTGATCGCTGAGGAAGGCTTTCTTATCTCTCTTTGCTATTCTTTGGAACTCTACATTCAGATGCTTATATCTTTCCTTTTCACTTCTCTTCTTTTCACAGCTATTTGTAAGCCTCCTCAGACAGTCATTTTGCTTTTTTGCATTTCTTTTCCATGGGGATGGTCTTGATCCCTGTCTTCTGTACAATGTCATGAACCTCATTCCATAGTTCATCAGGAACTCTGTCTATCAGATCTAGTCCCTTAAATCTATTTCTCACTTCCACTGTATAATCATAAAGGATTTGATTTAGGTCATACCTGAATGGTCTAGTGGTTTTCCCCACTTTCTTCAATTTAAGTCTGAATTTGGCAATAAGGAGTTCATGATCTGAGCCACAGTCAGCTCCTTGTCTTGTTTTTGCTGACTGTATAGAGCTTCTCCATCTTTGGCTGCAAAGAATATAATCAATCTGATTTTGGTGTTGACCATCTGGTGATGTCCATGTGTAGAGTCTTCTCTTGTGTTGTTGGAAGAGGGTGTTTGCTATGACCAGTGCATTTTCTTGGCAAAACCCTATTAGCCTTTGCCCTGCTTCATTCCATACTCCAAGGCCAAATTTTCATCTTATGTGACTGAAAATCTAAACTCACTGAACAGCAACTTCCCATATCCTCCTTCCCTCAGCCCCTTGCAATCACAATTCTATTTTCTGTTTCTCCAATTTCAACTGTTTTAGATACCTCATATAAGTGGAATCATGTGGTTTTTACATAAAATGGAAATTATATGTAATTACATAAAAAAAGGAAATATTGTCATATGCTATGATTTGAATCAAACTGAGGATATCATGCTAAATGAAATAAACTAGTCATAAAAGGACACCCAGGACAAATTTTTTCATTGGTGAATTATATACAACAATTTTAGAAGAATTAAATCCAATTTCTTCCAAATCACACCAGAAGAAAAAGAAAAAAAAATGCAAGAGGAGGGAACACTCCCAAACTCATTTTATGCGGCTGGCATTACCCTGATAACTAAAGCCAGATAAGAACACTGCAAGAAAAGAAAACTATAGGCCAATATTTCTGATCAATATAGACCAAAAAAGTTCTTGTCAGAATACTAGTAAACCAAAATCAACAGCACATTAAAATAATCATATACTGTGATCAACTGCGATTCACCCGTGGGATACAAGGATGGTTCAACATGTGCAAATCAATCAGCGTGGTATATCACTTAACAGAAAAATAAAAATCACAATCACCTCAATAGCATTTAACAAAATTAAACATCCATTCATGATAAAAACTCTCAAATTGGGTCTACAAAGAACATGTTTCAACAGGAGTGGGTAGTTATTCCCTTCTCCAGGGATCTTCCCAACCCAGGAACTGAATCCAGGTCTCCTGCATTGTAGGCAGATTCTTTATTTCTGAGCCACCAGGAAGCCCACTTCAACATAACAAAGGCTATATGTGAGAAGCCTACATTATACCAGATGCTCTATGGTTAAAACACTATGCTCAATAGCAAAATCTTAAAAGCTTTCAGAATAGTGCTGGAAGTTCCAGCCAGAACAATCAACCCCTGCCACCAAAAAACAGAAAGAAAAGGCATGCAAGTAATCAGGAAGAAGTAAAATTTCTCTATTTGCATATGAAATAATCTTTTATAGAAAATCCTAAAACTTCCACCAAAAAAACTGTTAGAACTAATAATCAAGTTCAGTAAACTTGAAGATTTCAAAATCAATATACAGGGATTCCCTGGTGGTTCAATGGTTAAGAATCCACCTGCCAATGCAGAGGACATGGGTTTAATCCCTGGTCTAGAAGATCCCACATGCCTCACAGCAACTAAGCCCACATAGCCAAAAACACACATTGTTTTTAAAAAATCAGTATACAAAAATAAGTTATATTTCTTTAATTAACAATAAATTATCCAAAGGAAAAAAAAATAAAGCAACTCCCCTTACAACTGCATCAAAAATAGCAAAATACTTAGGGATAAATTTAACCAACTAGGTGAAAGATCTATACGCCAAAAATGTTAAGACATTAATGAAAGAAACTGAAGAAGACACGAGAAATGGAAAGATAATGGTGCTCATGGATTGGGGGAGTCTACAGCACCTCACCATTTAAAGAGAATAGTGTCAAAGAATTTGTGTCCAAGCTTTTCAACCTCTACAATTGACCCAGTGGCCATAAATATGTAAATATTTACATATGTAAATATACTTTCATTCTTATGACATACAAAACATACTCACTCTCTATCAAGAACTCCCAAAAGTCCCATGATTTTACAAGTTTAGGTTTGAGGTCTAGCTATCAAAATCAGGTCTGGATGTAGATGAGACTCCCGGGGTGTAGTTCCTAGGATATGACTTCTCCTGATTTAAAAACCTGTGAACTAAACAGACATACTAACTGCCCCCTATATAGCAAACATATCAAGGTATGACAAGTCTAGAATTACTGTGATACTCTTGATCAAAAAGAGGGGAACTAATAAATAAGCCACTTAATGGATCACAACCTTGTGGCACCGGGGCTTGCATAACTCAACGAAGCTATGAGTCATGCCGTGCAGGACCACCCAAGATGGACAGGTCATAGTGGAGAGTTCTAACAAAACATGGTCTACTGGAGGAGGGAATGGGAAAACCACTATAGTATTCTTGCCGAGAGAACCCCATGAACAATATGAAAAGATAAAAAGATATGACACCAGAAGATGAGCCCCCCAGGTTGGAAGGTGTCCAATATGCTACTGGGGAAGACCAGAGGGCAATGACTAATAGCTCCAGAAATAATGAAGCAACTGGACCAAAGCAGAAATGACGCTAAGCTGTGGATATGTCTGATGGCGAAAGTAACATCCAATGCTATAAAGAGTAATTAATATTGCATAGGAACTTGAAAGTTAGCTCCATGAATCAAGGTAAATTGGACATAGTCAAGCAGGAGATGGCAAGGGGAACATCAACATCTTAGGAATCAGTGAACTTAAATAGTCATGGATGGGAATGGGGGAATTTAATTCAATGATAATTATATTTACTACTGTGGGCAAGAATCCCTTAGAAGAAATGGAGTAGCCCTCATAAACAGCAAGAGTCCGAAATGCAGTACTTGGGTACAATCTCAGAAATGACAGAATGATCTCTCTTCCTTTCCAAGGCAAACCATTCAACATCACAGTAATCCAAGTCTATGCTCCAACCACTAATGCCAAAGAAGCTGAAGTTGAACAGTTCTAAGACCTGCAAGATCTCCTAAAACAGACACCAAAAAAAGACATCCTTTTATCATAGGGGATTGGAATATAGAAGTAGGAAGTCAAGAGATACCTGGAATAATAGGCAAGTTTGGCTTTGGAGTACAGAATGGAGCAGGACAAAGGCTAATAGTTTTGTCAAGAGGATACGTTGGTCACATCAAACACCCTTTTCCAATAACACAAGAGGTGACTCTACACATAGACATCTCCAAATGGTTAATACCAAAATTAGATTGATTATATTCTTTGCAGCCAAAGATCAAGAAGCTCTATACAGACAGCAAAAACAAGACCGGGAGTTGACTGTGGCTCAGATCATGAACTTATTACAAAATTTAGACTAAAATTGAAGAAAGTAGGGAAAACCACTAGGCCATTCAGGTATGATCTAAATCAAATCCCTTATGATTATACGTTGGAGGTGACGAATAGATTCAAGGGACTAGATCTGGTAGACAGAGTGCCTGAAGAACTATGGACAGAGGTTTGTAACATTGTATGGGAAACAGCAACCAAAACCATCTCGAAGAGAAAGAAATGCAAGAAGGAAAAGTGTTTGTCTGAAGAGGCTTTACAAATAGCTGAGGAAAGAAGAGAAGCAAAAAGCAGGGGAGAAAGGGAAAATATACCCAACAGAATTCAGAGTCCCAATGAACAATTCAAAGAAGTAGAGGAAAATAAGAGAATGGGAAAGACTAAAGATCTCTTCAAGAAAACTAGAGATATCAAGGGAATATTTCATGTAAGGATGGGCACAATAAAGGACATAACAGAGGCAGAAGAGACTAAGAAGAGGTGTTGAGAATGGAGAGAATTGCATTAAAAAGTTCTTAATGAACAGGATAACCAGGATGGTGTAATCACTCACCTAGAGCCAGACATCCTGGAGTGTAAAGTCAAGTGAGCCTTAGGAAGCATTAATATAAACAAAGCTAGTGGAGGTGATGGAATTCTAGGTGAGCTATTTAAAATTCTAAAAGATGATGCTGTTAAAAGGCTGCACTCAATATGTTGGCAAATTTGGAAAATCCAGCAGTTGCCACAGGACTGGAAAAAGTCAGTTTCCATGCCAATCCCCAAAAAAGGCAGTGCCAAAGAATGTTCAAACTACCAGACAATTGTGCTTCTTTCACGTGCTCGCAAGATAATGTTCAAAATCCTTCAAGCTAGGCTTCAGCAGTGTGTGAACTGAGAACTTCCAGATGTACAATCTGAGTTTAGAAAAGGCAGAGCAAGCAGAGACCAAATTGCCAACATCCAGTGGATCACAGAAAAATCGAGAGTTCCAGAAAAAACATCTGCTTCATTGACTACTCTAAAGCCTTTGACTGTGTGGATCACAGCAAGCTGTGGAAAATTCTTTTTTTTATATATATATAAATTTATTTAATTGGAGGCTAATTACTTTACAATATTGTATTGGTTTTGCCATACATCAACATGAATCTGCCACAGGTGTACACGTGTTCCCCATCCTGAACTCCCCTCCCTCCTCCCTCCCCATACCATCCCTCTGGGTCATCCCAGTGCACCAGCCCCGAGCATCCAGTATCATGCATCGAACCTGGACTGGCGATTCGTTTCACATATGATATTATACACATTTCAATGCCATACTCCCAAATCATCCCACTCTCACTCTCTCCCACAGAGTCCAAAAGACTGTTCTATACATCTGTGTCTCTTTTGCTGTCTCGCATACAGGGTTATCGTTATCATCTTTCTAAATTCTATATATATGCGTTAGTATACTGTACTGGTGTTTTTCTTTCTGGCTTACTTCACTCTGTATAATAGGCTCCAGTTTTATCCACCTCATTAGAACTGATTCAAATGTATTCTTTTTAATGGCTGAGTAATACTCCATTGTGTATATGTAGCACAGCTTTTTTATCCATTCGTCTGCTGATGGACATCTAGGTTGCATCCATGTCCTGGCTATTATAAACAGTGCTGTGATGAATATTGGGGTACACATGTCTCTTTCAATTCTGGTTTCCTCGATGTGTATGCCCAGTGGTGGGATTGCTGGGTCGTATGGCCGTTCTATTTCCAGTTTTTTAAGGAATCTCTGTGGAAAAATTCTGAAAGAGATGGAAATGCCAGACCACCTTACCTGCATGCTGAGAAACCTGTATGCAGGTCAAGAAGCAACATTAGAACTGGACATGGAATGACAGACTGGTTCAAAATTAGGAAAGGAGTATGCCAAGGCTGTATACTGTCACCCTACTTATTTAACTTATATACAGAGTACATCATGTGAAATGCTGGGCTGGATGAAGATCAAGCTGGAATCAACACTGCTGCTGGGAGAAATATCAATAACCTCAGATATGCAGATACCACCCTAATGGCAGAAACCTAAGAGGAGCTAAAGAGCCTCTTGATGAAGATGAGAGTGAAAAAGCTGGCTTAAAATTCAACATTTAAAAAACTAAGATCATGGCATCCAGTCCCATCACTTCATAGCAAATAGATGGGAAAATGAAAATAGTGACACTTTATTTTCTTGGGCTCGAAAATCACTGTGGATGGTGACTGTAGCCATGAAATTAAAAGACACTTCCTCCTTGGAAGAAAAGCTATGACAAACCTAGACAGCATATTAAAAAACAGAGACATCACTTGGCTGACAAAGGTCTGTATAGTCAAAGCTATGGTTTTTCCAGTAGTCATGTACAGATGTGAGAGTTGGACCATAAAGAAGGCTAAGCGTCAATGAATTAATGTTTTTGAATTGTGATGCTGGCGAAGACTGTTGAGAGTCCCTTGGACAGCAAGGAGATCAAACCAGTCAATCCTCAAGGAAATCAGCACTGAATATACCTTGGAAAGACTGATACTGAACCTGAAACTCCAATACTTTGACCACCTGATGTGAAGACCTGGCTCACTGGAAAAGACCCTGATGCTGGGGAAGACTGAGGGCAGTAAAAGGGGGTGACAGATGAGATGGTTGGATGGCATCGTCAACTCAATGGACACGGATCTGAGTAAATTCTGGGAGACAGTGAAAGACAGGGAAGCCTGGTGTACTGTAATCCATGGGATAGTAGAGTTGGACATGATTGAGGGAATGAACCACCACCACAACCAGTTTGCCAGCAAACAAGTTTTGTAGTTTTCATCGAGCATTCAGTGTTACTTCTGCTGAACTCTGTTGTTGAAATCTTCAAAACCTACCCAAATTCCATGAGAGGGGTATAGACTTCCCCTCTTAATGGGAGGAGTGTCAAACAACCTGAGGCCAGATTGTAAAAGCTTTCTAAACCACCACAAACTTATTTTATGTTATCAATTTGACCATAGTTCAGAAATTGAAGTCCTCTTCAGTTTCTTTGCTTGACTAGCACATACTCTTATTTTGAAACACAAAAGCGTATCCAACTACACATGAATGGAATAAGATGTCGTCAATTGGAATTTCAAATGAACAATAAGTATCATCATGTAGCTGGAGGAAACAGTTCAAATAACTTTAAGGAGCTGCTGAAATTAGATCTTGACTCAACATTAACCTCAATAAAAATGATATATAACTTGGGGAACAATTGTATTTAACCTTATGAAGTAAGATCAATGCAATTAAAATGAATTTTCTCTTGAGACTGCCATATGACTCTGCTTGCTCTTATTTCATCTGCCTTTGGTTGGGGGAACAGACAGGCAAAACTGTCCCAGAAAATACTCTAATTCAGAGCAGGTAATTTTAGTTTTCAGGACCTTTTTTTTTTTTTTTCTTTTTACTAAGAATCAGTATGCAAATTCTAAGCTTAGAATATTCTAATTATGAATAACTCAAAGATGAAATACTTCTTAGAACTTCATTCTCTTAAATTATGAGTAAGAGTTTTTATAAGGAAAAATCACCTATGTCTTCCCCACTCTAGAACACAAGCTAACAGCTTTAAATTTAGCCATAATAATATGTTTTCACTCCCTTTCTGCCATACATAATCCTTGTTTATATCAACAATTTTATCAGGGAAAAGAATTTTGTCTGAATATTAGAAAATATGACCTTGTCAGATACTCATTGGAAATCTATTTGCCAGTTAGTTATCTGAGGTCTCCTTAAGTATATAAAGAAAGAAAAATGATAGTTTGGTACCTTAAAAACCATAAATTTTCAAAATCACTTTTATTGAATCCAAGTTAACAATTTAAATGGTAAAACTCTTATTAAACAACCAAAGTTGTTTTTGAACATTTAAACTGCTCTTCAAATGGAAAAAATTTGATCTATGAAATCAGAAATGAATTATGTAATCCATTTTATTTTCAGTTCAGTTGCTCAGTCGTGTCCGACTCTTTGTGACCCCACGAATTGCAGCATGCCAGGCCTGTCCATCACCAAGTCCCGGAGTTCACTCAGACTCAGGCCCATCAAGTCAGTGATGCCATCCAGCCATCTCATCCTCTGTCGTCCCCTTCTCCTCCTGCCCCCAATCCCTCCCAGCATCAGAGTCTTTTCCAATGAGTCAACGTTTCGCATGAGGTGGCCACAGTACTGGAGTTTCAGCTTTAGTATCATTCCTTCCAAAGAACACCCAGGACTGATCTCCTTTAGAATGGACTGGTTGGATCTCCTTGTACTCCAAGGGACTCTCAAGAGTCTTCTCCAACACCACAGTTCAAAAGCATCAAGTCTTCGGCACTCAGTCTTCTTCACAGTCCAACTCTCACATCCATACATGACCACTGGAAAAATCATAGCCTTGACTAGACAGACCTTTGTTGGCAAGGTAATGTCTCTGCTTTTGAATATGCTATCTAGGTTAGTCATAACTTTCCTTCCAAGGAGTAAGCGTCTTTTAATTTCATGGCTGCAATCACCATCCGCAGTGATTTTGGAGCCCAAAAAAATGAAGTCTGACACTGTTTTCACTCTTTCCCCATCTATTTCCCATGAAGTGATGGGACCAGATGCCATGATCTTTGTTTTCTGAATGTTGAGCTTTAAGCCAACTTTTTCACTCTCCTCTTTCACTTTCATCCAGAGGCTTTTTAGTTCCTCTTCACTTTCTGCCATAAGAGTGGTGTCATCTGCATATCTGAGGGTATTGCTATTTCTCCCGGCAATCTTGATTCCAGCTTGTGCTTCTTCCAGCCCAGCATTTCTCATGATGTATTCTGCATATAAGCTAAATAAGCAGGGTGACAATATACAGCCTTGACGTACTCCTTTTCCTATTTGGAACCAGTCTGTAGTCCCATGTCCAGTTCTAACTGTTGCTTCCTGACATGCATATAGGTTTCAGACTTGTTTAATAGAGAGGTAAACAATTTTGGATTTAGGAATCACAATTACAAAAATTGACAAAGCCTAATATATACTTTGTGAAATTTATTTTTAGCAGATTATAAAATCTCATGGAGGCAGACAATTCTAGTGGCTGTTTCCATGATGCATGTAAAGCAGGAAAACCTTCCCTTTTTCCATTCATAGGGGAGCAAAATTTGCCATTCCAAAATATTTCTTTGGCATATTTTAAGCTGGTTATTTTCTAAGAAATAAGCAGACATAGGAGTTACTGTTTTATAAGAAACAATTACACTTAAATGAGAAATCTCCATTTGTAAGGGTGTCTCATTAGGAGCTTAAAGATGGAGAAGGCCAGGACTTAAAACTGCATAACAAATTTACCCTTATTAACTGAGCTTTTCCTGGTAACTTCCCTGACTGACTACCCGTGTTCAACATCCCTTGTCCAGAGCTGTGTGTGCTTAGTTGCTCAGCTGTGTCTGACTCTTTGAGGCACCATGGACTGTAGCCTGTAAGATTTCTCTGTGAAATTTTCTAGGCAAGAATACCCGAGTGGGTTGCCATTTCCTACTCCAAGGGATCTTCCTGACTCAGGGATCAAACCCACATCTCTTGTGTCTCCTGCATTGGCAGGCGGGTTCTTTAACACTCCACTGCTTGGGAAGCCCTTTGTCTGTAGCTAAGGGTGATATTCAAAGTGAGAGCTTTAGCGGTTTTGCTGAATTACTCAGTTATCTTGAGTCTCTCCCATGTAAACATGTTATTAAGCTTCAGTTTGTTTTTTTCCTGTTAATTTGTCTCACATCTATTTAATTCATATCAGCAAGAAGAACCTTACAGGGCAGAGGAAAATTTCTTCCTTCCAACACCCTTTATATTCTTTGGCTGGCTTAATTATTAAACCGACATAAGATGGATTCACAGAAGAAAAATAAAATTTGAACATCCTGGAGTCCTATCAAAACATCAGATTCAAAGTAGGCCAGGCAACTGATGCTCATGTTCATCTGAGCTAAAGGATGGGAGAGGAGCCTGGGACTTCAAAGGAAAGGAAGACAAATCACAGGCAGATGTCCAGAGCAGATGTGAGGGAAACAGCTGTATGACATGACACACAGGTGAGGCTTTCTGTTTAAAAATAAATAAATAAATAAATCTTTATTTTTCTGTTGTATTCGGGATCTTAGTTCCCTGACCAGGGACCAGACCATGCAGTGGAAGCTCAGAATCTTAACCACTGGACAACCAGGGAAGTCTGCAGAGGGGTCCTTCTGACATAAAAAGTTACCTTTGGTACTAGCTTGTCCTGGTCCAGGCCCTCTATACAAATTCTTTTAGGGAGTTGAGAGAGACTTTTCTTGAGTTTGCTGGGTGTGGTGTTGGAGAAGACTCTTGAGAGTCCCTTGGACTGCAAGGAGATCCAACCAGTCCATTCTGAAGGAGATCAGTCTTGGGGTTTCTTTGGAAGGAATGATGCTAAAGCTGAAACTCCAGTACTTTGGCCACCTCATGTGAAGAGTTGACTCATTGGAAAAGACTCTGATGCTGGGAGGGATTGGGGGCAGGAGGAGAAGGGGATGACAGAGGGTGAGATGGCTGGATGGCATCACTGACTCGATGGATGTGAGTCTGAGTGAACTCCAGGAGTTGGTGATGGACAGGGAGGCCTGGCGTGCTGCGATTCATGGGGTCACAAAGAGTCAGACACGACTGAGCGACTGAACTGAATTGCCTTTAGCTCAAAGCAGTCCATATGTCAAAAGTGGCACACTTTGGAGTGGCATATTGCTGCTCCCTCTTAGGTACTTGTATTAGTTTATGTTATATCACCTTAGGTAGGTAGATAATACTGGGTTATGTAAAGAAGAGAAAATAAGTTTTGCCAGCACTTTCACAAAACTGAATTTAAATTTTAAAACTTGTGTGGCCCAAGAAATAATATGAAACCAAAAAGCAACTTTATATTCTAAATAAACTGTGGAAATAGAAAGCATGCAAATGCTAACTGGGAACAACCGAGCCCAGAAGTATTTCCAGAAAAGATTACAGCAAGCATCACAAATGCATGGTACTCGTGCTGCCACGCCCTGCTCCAGAACCCATGGGAGATATTTCTAATTAATTATCTTTTCCTGAGAAACCTTGAAACTGTGTCCCAGTGCAGAGCTTCTGCTTGCGTTTTGACATTGACATTCAGATGAAACCTATCTGCCATCTCTGAATGAAATGGTCATAGTGATCCCAAAGTGAAAATGAGTTAGGGACATACTGATTTGACTTTATCACTTGGAATATAGCAAGCAAACCTCAAGGCAGTGGTACTGTGATCCTCAGCCATGAGGTGACTACTGAAAAAATTCCAACTCATTCTCAGAGGCAGCATCAGTAGGGGTGAACCAATGGGCCAGTTAAATCCTTAGCTCTATAATGGACAGCAGAATTTTCACAGCATCTCTAGAACAGGGATGAGGCTTATTTCTCAAGTTTGTTATGAAGATTAATAGAGATAAACCACGTAAATTACCTTAAAATAGGTGCTTGCTCATCAACACGACTTAGCGACTAAACAACAACAAATGTCAGCTCCAAACTCTAACAGCATGACTTACATGAAGAAGGGCCCACTTCCTAGGTGGTGCTAGTGGTAACAAATGCACCTGCCAGTACAGGAGACGCAGGAGATGTGAGTTTGATCTCTGGGTTGGGAAGATCCCCTGGAGGAGGGCATGGCAACCTGCTCCAGTATTCTTGCCTGGAGTATCTTATGGACAGAGGAGTCCATGGGATCACACAGAATCAGAAAGGGCTGAAGTTACTGAGCATGCGCACACGAGGAGGGGCCAGAGCAACACAGATGAAGTAGTTAAAAGTGTTAAATAAAATAGTAAAATAGTGAAGATATTAATCAAAATTGTTCCAGGCACAAAAATGAAAAACAATCAGGAATTCCTACTTGACACAGGTAGCAACAAGGTTTTCATCTGTTTTGATGCTAAAAACTCCAGAGATGTATTCCAAAGTGTGGTACATGTATCAGCAGTGGTGCATGACCAATGGTGTCAATAAAAATTAATAGTTGATATAAAGAAAAAAATGGGCGTTTTTATTCAAGCAAAACTAAGGGTTATAACCTGGGAGACAGTCTCTCAGAGTTCTGAGAACTGAACTGAAAAGGCAAAAGGGGAAGTCAGTATATATGTGATTTTGGCAAAGGAGGACAGTCAATGAAGCACACGTTTCAGTAGAAGGTTGCTGCAAGCTGTTAGAAATAGATACCCTAACGGTTTAGTGGTTTCTAAGATACAAGAGGGCAGGCACCCCACTCCAGTACTCTTGCCTGGAAAATGCCATGGACAGAGGAGCCTGGTGGGCTGCAGTCCATGCGGTCGCTGAGGGTCGGACACGATTGAGTGACTTCACTTTCACTTTTCGCTTTCGTGCATTGGAGAAGGAAATGGCAACCCACTCCAGTGTTCTTGCCTGGAGAATCCCAGGGAAGGTGGAGCCTGGTGGGCTGCCGTCTATGGGGTCGCACAGAGTCGGACACGACTGAAGCGACTTAGCAGCAGCAGCAGCAAGATACAAGAATTCAAATTCATAAAAAGTAGCTTCTGAAAACATCTATCTGAAGCCCCATTCTTCCAATTTTCCTAGAGCACAGAGTGCTTCATCCTGATCTTTGCCCTGAATTCCTTGCAGGATGTGATGTAGGTCAATGACTACAGTGACTAAGTGGCTAATGGCTTGGTTCTTGTAGAACTGAATTGTGGGCAACGTTATGCCAAAACCCCTTCCCTTTTTATCCAACCAAAATTTGGGAGGCATTTCATGACTAATTTGTCCCACAGTGCTGGGAATGCTCATTCCCACATCAGACAAGGATTTCACTGATGGGCCCCTCAATTAGCTATTACTGTACTAGACTCTGTTAAGAGTAGCCAAAAGCCTTTTGACCACTTGTCTTACTAGTCTTTATGGTCCAAGAAGTGGTTCCCTTTAGCTGCTTCTTCCCATATCTAGAGTTGCACTATTACAATCATTGCTCTTATAGAACTACATAGTTGGTCAATTGTTTCAAGTCACCTAGTCATTAATTTGATCTGAGTTTCAGTCACATGTTTAGTAATTCAAGAAATGATCTAGGGCTTCCCTGGTGGCTCAGTGGTAAAGAATATGCCTGCCAATGCAGGGAGATACCGGTTTGATCCCTGATCTGGGAGGATTCCACATGCTGCAGAGCAGCTAAGCCCATCTCCACAACTATTGAGCCTGCGCTCTGGAGCTCGGGAGCGATAAGTGCCACAACTACTGGAGCTTGCATGCTCTAGAGCCTGTGTTCTGCAATGGGAGAAGCCACTTCAAGGAGAAGCTCGTGCACTGCAACTAGACAGTAGCCCCCACTCGATGGAACTAGAGAAAAGCATACGCAGCAATGAAGACCCAGCACAGACAAAAATCTAAAAGAAAGAAAGAATCTAGTAAAATAGAAAGAATACAGGTAATGAAGTTAGTAACACAAGTAAGTCATAATCAAGTATTTAAGCTAAGAACTTCCATTAGGTGAGACTCAGTCTCCTCCCCCCCATGCCACGCCCGCCCTAAGTCATCTGACCAGTCTGTTCTAAATCAGAACTGCCATCTCGCTGGGTCATCAAAAAAGCAAGAGAGTTCCCCAGAAAACATCTATTTCTGCTTTTTTGACTATGCCAAAGACTTTGACTGTGTGGATCACAATAAACTGTGGAAAATTCTGAAAGAGATGGGAATACCAGACCACCCGACCTGCCTCTTGAGAAACCTATATGCAGGTCAGGAAGCAACAGTTAGAACTGTACATGGAACAACAGACTGGTTCCAAATAGGAAAAGGAGTTCATCAAGGCTGTATATTGTCACCCTATTTATTTAACTTATATGCAGAGTACATCATGAGAAACGCTGGGCTGGAAGAAACACAAGCTGGAATCAAGATTAAAGCTCAACATTCAGAAAACTAAGATCATGGGATCTGGTCCCATCACTTCATGGGCAATAGATGGGGAAACAGTGGCTGACTTTATTTTTCTGGGCTTCAAAATCACTGTGGATGGTGACTGCAGCCATGAAATTAAAAGACGCTTACTCCTTGGAAGGAAAGTTATGACCAACCTAGATAGCATATTCAAAAGCTGAGACATTATTTTGCCAACAAAGGTCCGTCTAGTCAAGGCTATGGTTTTTCCAGTGGTCATGTATAGATGTAAGAGTTGGACGATAAAGAAAGCTGAGTGCTGAAGAATTGATGCTTTTGAACTG
This sequence comes from Bos taurus, assembly GCF_002263795.3. Lineage (NCBI taxonomy): Eukaryota > Metazoa > Chordata > Mammalia > Artiodactyla > Bovidae > Bos > Bos taurus. The sequence continues at coordinate 56,652,227 of NC_037331.1, forward strand.
TGGTGTTGGAGAAGACTCTTGAGAGTCCCTTGGGGGGAGGAGCCAAGATGGCGGAGGAATAGGACAGGGAGAACACTTTCTCCCCCACAAATTCATCAAAAGAACATTTAAACACCGAGTAAATTCCACAACTTCTGAATGCCGGCAGAGGACATCAGGCACCCAGAAAAGCAACCCATGTCTTCCAAAGGAGGTAGGAAAAAATATAAAAGACAAAAAAAGAGACAAAAGAGGGAGGGACAGAGCTCCATCCCGGGAAGGGAGTCTTAAAAAGAGAGAAGTTTCCAAACACCAGGAAACCTTCTCACTGCCGAATCTGTGACGAGCCTTGGAAGCACAGAGGGCAACATAACAGGGAGGAAAAATAAACAAACAATTAAAACCTGCAGATTACGAGCCCTACGGTAACTCCCCCAGTGGAGAAGCAGTGCACACACCTGCATATGCCACAAGCAAGCGGGGTCTGGGCAGGGAGGCGCGGCGCGGCACGGGCTGCATCGCTTAGAGTAAGAATCTGGCCTGAATACCCCGAGCGCTATCTGAGTGAAATAATTTGGGCTAGCAAACCAGACTCTGGGATATCTACCACGCGAAAAGCCAGCCCTAACCGAAGACACCACCAGGCCCGCGCATGGAACAAAGGACTGAACAGAGATAGCCAGCTGCAGACCATCCCCCTCTGGTGACAGGCAGCCAGAGCTGGAAGGGGGCAATCGCAGCCCCAGAGAGACATTATCTACAAAATGGTAAGCAGGCTTCTTTGCTAACTAAAACTTCTTGGGGGTCTGGACGGTCAACATCCTCCTGAGAAGATGCACCAGTTGTACACCTAGATAACTGAGCCATGGGGAGGTGATAAGTCGCAGCAACCATGCTCGCAAAATGCAGGCCCAACCGAGTCTGCACCTCTGAGGAGTACCCGAGTGCCTGAACCTGAGTGGCTTAGACCTGGGAGCTGCAAGAAGTCCAGGGCCGGCCACGGATGGTTCCTGGTGGAGCAACCTAGAACCTGAGCAGTGTGGGCAGGGAGGCTACACGCACCGTGAGTTGGGGCAGACCCAGTGTGGCTGAGGCATTGCGAGCACACGCCAGTGTTATTTGTTTGCAGCATCCCTCCCTTCCCACAGCGCGACTGAACAAATAAGCCTAAAAAAAAAAAAAAAAAAGTGTTCACCACCGTCCCCTTTGTGTCAGGGTGGAAATCAGACACTGAAGAGACCAGCAAACAGAAGAAGCTATAACAGAGGGAACAGCCTTGGAAGCTACAGGCAATAGATTAAAACCCTGTGGTTAGTACCAACTACATAGGAAGGGGTCTATAGATCTTGAGAAATATAAGTCGGACCAAGGAACTAGCCGAAAATGAACTGACCCCACAATACCCACAACAAAACCAGAGAAAGTCCTAGATATATTTTTACTATTTTTATGATCATTCTTTTTTTTTTTAATTTTTAAAAAAATTTTAAGTCCTCTATTACTCCTTTAATTTTCACTTTTATAACCTATTACTTTGCAAAAAAAAAATCCTATTTTTTTTTAAAACACAAACTTCATATATATATTTTTTATAATTTTTGTGACCTTGTTTTTTTTTTTCCTTCTTTTCTTTAACATTGTATTTTTGAAATTCCAAACTCTACTCTAGATTTTTAATTTTAGCTTTTTGGTATTTGTTATCAATTTTGTACCTATATTTTTTAAAATAATTTTTGTGACTTTTTCTTTCTCTCTTTCTTTCTCTTTTTTTTTTCTCTTCTTCTTTTATATAACATTGTATATCTGAAATTCCAAACTCTACTCTAGATTTTTAATTTATGCTTTTTGGTATTTATCAATTTTGTACCTATATTTTCTTTATAATTTTTGTGACTTTTTTTTCTTTTTCTTTCTTTTCCTTCTTCTTTAACATTGTATTTTTGAAATTCCAAACTCTACTCTAGATTTTTAATTTTTGCCTTTATGTATTTGTTACCAATTTTGTACCTTTAAGAACCCAATCTTCAGTACACATTTTTTACTAGGGAGTGAGATTACTGGCTTGACTGCTATCTCCCGCTTTGGACTGTCCTTTTTCTCCACCAGGTCGCCTGTGTCTCCTCCCTAACCCCTCTCTACTCTACCCAACTCTGTGAATATCTGTGTGTTCCAGACGGTGGAGAACACGTAGGGAACTGATTACTGGCTGGATCTGTCTCCCTCCTTTTCATTCCTCCCTTTTATCCTCCTGGTCACCTCTGTCTCCTTCCTCCTCCTTCTCTTCTCTGTATAACTCCATGAACATCTCTGAGCAGTCCAGTTGTGGAGTGCACATAAGGAAGTGATTACTGGCTAGCTCACTCTCTCCTCTATTGATTCCACCTCATCTCATTTGGGTCACCTCTAACTCCCTCCTCCCTTTTCTCTTCTCCATGTAACACTGTGAACCTCTCTGGGTGACCCTCACGGTGGAGAAAGTTTTCATCTTTAACCTAGATGTTTTATCAATGGTGCTTCTATCAATAGAAGGAGAAGTTTTGAAACTACTGTAAAAATAACTACTGTAAAAAAAAATAAGACCGATAACTGGAAGCAGGAGGCTTAAGTCCAAACCCTGACTCCAGGGAACTCCTGACTCCAGGGAACATTAATTGACAGGAGCTCATCAAACACCTTCATACCTACACTAAAACCAAGCACCACACAAGGGCCAACAAGTTCCAGGGAAAGACATACCAAGCAAATTCTCCAGCAACACAGGAACACAGCCCTGAGCTCCAAGATACAGGCTGCCCAAAGTCACCCCAAAACCACAGACATCTCATAACTCCTTACTGGACACTTCATTGCACTCCAGAGAGAAGAAATACAGCTCCACCCACCGGAACACCGACACAAGCTTCCCTAACCAAGAAACCTTGACAAGCCACCTGTACAAACCCACACACAGTGAGGAAATGCCACAATAAAGAGAACTCCACAAACTGCCAGGATACAGAAAGGACACCCCAAACTCAGCAATATAAACAAGATGAAGAGACAGAGGAATACCCAGCATGTAAAGGAACAGGATAAATGCCCACCAAAACAAACAAAAGAGGAAGAGATAGGGAATCTACCTGATAAAGAATTCCAAATAATGATAGTGAAATTGATCCAAAATCTTGAAATCAAAATGGAATCACAGATAAATAGCCTGGAGACAAGGATTGAGTAGATACAAGAAAGGTTTAACAAGGACCTAGAAGAAATAAAAAAGAATCAATATATAATGAATAATGCAATAAATGAGATCAAAAACACTCTGGAGGCAATAAATAGTAGAATAACAGAGGCAAAAGATAGGATTAGTGAATTAGAAGATAGAATGGTAGAAATAAATGAATCAGAGAGGAAAAAAGAAAAACGAATTAAAAGAAATGAGGACAATCTCAGAGACCTCCAGGACAATATTAAACGCTACAACATTCGAATCATAGGGGTCCCAGAAGATGAAGACAAAAAGAAAGACCATGAAAAAATACTTGAGGAGATAATAGTTGAAAACTTCCCTAAAATGGGGAAGGAAATAATCACTCAAGTCCAAGAAACCCAGAGAGTCCCAAACAGGATAAACCCAAGGCGAAACACCCCAAGACACATATTAATCAAATTAACAAAGATCAAACACAAAGAACAAATATTAAAAGCAGCAAGGGGAAAACAACAAATAACACACAAGGGAATTCCCATAAGGATAACAGCTGATCTTTCAATAGAAACTCTTCAAGCCAGGAGGGAATGGCAAGACATACTTAAAGTGATGAAAGAAAATAACCTACAGCCCAGATTATTGTACCCAGCAAGGATCTCTTTCAAATATGAAGGAGAAATCCTTCATATTCATTTTGCTTTACAGACAAGCAAAAGCTCAGAGAATTCAGCACCACCAAACCAGCTCTCCAACAAATACTAAAGGATATTCTCTAGACAGGAAACACAAAAACGGTGTATAAATTCAAACCCAAAACAATAAAGTAAATGGCAACAGGATCAAACTTATCAATAATTACCTTAAACGTAAATGGGTTGAATGCCCCAACCAAAAGACAAAGACTGGCTGAATGGATACAAAAACAAGACCCCTACATATGTTGTCCACAAGAGACCCACCTCAAAACAGGGGACACATACAGACTGAAAGTGAAGGGCTGGAAAAAGATTTTCCATGCAAATAGGGACCAAAAGAAAGCAGGAGTAGCAATACTCATCAGATAAAATAGACTTTAAAACAAAGGCTGTGAAAAGAGACAAAGATGGTCACTACATAATGATCAAAGGATCAATCCAAGAAGAAGATATAACAATTATAAATATATATGCACCCAACACGGGAGCACCGCAGTATGTAAGACAAATGCTAACAAGTATGAAAGGAGAAATTAACAATAACACAATAATAGTGGGAGACTTTAATACCCCACTCACACCTATGGAAAGATCAACTAAACAGAAAATTAACAAGGAAACACAAACTTTAAATGATACAATAGACCAGTTAGACCTAATTGATATCTATAGGACATTTCATCCCAAAACAATGAATTTCACCTTTATCTCAAGCGCACATGGAACCTTCTCCAGGATAGATCACATCCTGGGCCATAAATGGTAAATTCAAAAAAATAGAAATCATTCCAAGCATCTTTTCTGACCACAATGCAGTAAGATTAGATCTCAATTACAGGAGAAAAACTATTAAAAATTCCAACATATGCAGGCTGAACAACATGCTGCTGAATAACCAACAAATCACAGAAGAAATCAAAAAAGAAATCAAAATTTGCATAGAAACGAATGAAAATGAAAACACAACAACCCAAAACCTGTGGGACACTGCAAAAGCAGTCCTAAGGGGAAAGTTCATAGCAATACAGGCATACCTCAAGAAACAAGAAAAAAGTCAAATAAATAACCTAACTCTACACCTAAAGCAACTAGAAAAGGAAGAAATGAAGAACCCCAGGGTTAGTAGAAGGAAAGAAATCTTAAAAATTAGGACAGAAATAAATGCAAAAGAAACAAAAGAGACCATAGCAAAAATCAACAAAGCCAAAAGCTGGTTCTTTGAAAGGATAAATAAAATTGACACACCATCAGCCAGACTCATCAAGAAACAAAGGGAGAAAAGTCAAATCAATAAAATTAGAAATGAAAATGGAGAGATCACAACAGACAACACAGAAATACAAAGGATCGTAAGAGACTACTATCAGCAATTATATGCCAATAAAATGGACAACGTGGAAGAAATGGACAAATTCTTAGAAAAGTACAACTTTCCAAAACTCGACCAGGGAGAAATAGAAAATCTTAACAGACCCATCACAAGCACAGAAATTGAAACTGTAATCAAAAATCTTCCAGCAAACAAAAGCCCAGGTGCAGACGGTTTCACAGCTGAATTCTACCAAAAATTTAGAGAAGAGCTAATGCCTATCCTACTCAAACTCTTCCAGAAAATTGCAGAGGAAGGCAAACTTCCAAACTCATTCTATGAGGCCACCATCACCCTAATACCAAAACCTGACAAAGATCCCACAAAAAAAGAAAACTACAGGCCAATATCACTGATGAACATAGATGCAAAAATCCTTAACAAAATTCTAGCAATCAGAATCCAACAACACATTAAAAAGATCATACACTATGACCAAGTGGGCTTTATCCCAGGGATGCAAGGATTCTTCAGTATCCTCAAATCAATGTAATACACCACATTAACAAATTGAAAAATAAAAACCATATGATTATCTCAATGGATGCAGAGAAAGCCTTTGACAAAATTCAACATCCATTTATGATAAAAACTCTCCAGAAAGCAGGAATATAAGGAACATACCTCAACATAATAAAAGCTATATATGACAAACCCACAGCAAACATTATCCTCAATGGTGAAAAATTGAAAGCATTTCCTCTAAAGTCAGGAATAAGACAAGGGTGTCCACTTTCACCATTAGTATTCAACATAGTTTTGGAAGTTTTGGCCACAGCAATCAGAGCAGAAAAAGAAATAAAAGGAATCCAAATTGGAAAAGAAGAAGTAAAACTCTCACTGTTTGCAGATGACATGATCCTCTACATAGAAAACCCTAAAGACTCCACCAGAAAATTACTAGAACTTATCAATGATTATAGTAAAGTTGCAGGGTATAAAATAAACACACAGAAATCCCTTGCATTCCTATACACTAATAATGAGAAAACTGAAAGAGAAATTAAGGAAACAATTCCATTCACCATTGCAACGAAAAGAATAAAATACTTAGGAATATATCTACCTAAAGAAACTAAAGACCTTTCTATATAGGTCTTTCTATAAAGACCTATATAGAAAGGTCTTTAGTTTCTTTAGGTAGATATATTCCTATATATAGAAATGGAGAAGGCAATGGCATCCCACTCCAGTACTCTTGCCTGGAAAATCCCATGGATGGAGGAGCCTGGTAGGCTGAAGTCCATGGGGTCGCTAAGAGTGGGACACGACTGAGCGACTTCACTTTCACTTTTCATTCTCATGCATTGGAGAAGGAAACGGCAACCCACTCCGGTATTCTTGCCTGGAGAATCTCAGGGATGGCAGAGCCTGGTGGGCTGCCGTCTATGGGGTCACACAGAGTCAGACACGACTGAAGTGACTTAGCATAGCATAGCATATATAGAAAACTATATATATATAAACCTATATATATAAAAACCTACATATATATAGAACACTGATGGAGAAATATACCATGTTCATGGATTGGAAGAATCAATATAGTGAAAATGATTATACTACCCAAAGCAATTTATAGATTCAATGCAATCCCTATCAAGCTACCAACGGTATTCTTCACAGAGCTAGAACAAATAATTTCACAATTTGTATGGAAATACAAAAAACCTTGAATAGTCAAAGCTATCTTGAGAAAGAAGAATGGAACTGGAGGAATCAACCTGCCTGACTTCATGCTCTACTACAAAGCCACAGTCATCAAGACAGTATGGTACCAGCACGAAGACAGAAATATAGATCAATGGAACAATATAGAAAGCCCAGAGATAAATTCAGGCACATATGGACTCCTTATCTTTGACAAAGGAGGCAAGAATATACAATGGATTAAAGACAATCTCTTTAACAAGTGGTGCTGGGAAAACTGGTCAACCACTTGTTAAAGAATGAAACTAGAGCACTTTCTAACACCATACACAAAAATAAACTCAAAATGGATTAAAGATCTAAACGTAAGACCAGAAACTATAAAACTCCTAGAGGAGAACATAGGCAAAACACTCTCCGACATACATCACAGCAGGATCCTCTATGACCCACCTCCCAGAATATTGGAAATAAAAGCAAAAATAAACAAATGGGACCTAATTAACCTTAAAAGCTTCTGCACATCAAAGGAAGCTATCAGCAAGGTGAAAAGACAGCCTTCAGAATGGGAGAAAATAATAGCAAATGAAGCAACTGACAAACAACTAATCTCAAAACTATACAAGCAACTCCTACAGCTCAATTCCAGAAAAATAAATGACCCAATCAAAAATGGGCCAAAGAACTAAACAGACATTTCTCCAAAGAAGACATACAGATGGCTAACAAACACATGAAAAGATGCTCAACATCACTCATTATCAGAGAAATGCAAATCAAAACCACTATGAGGTACCATTTCACGCCAGTCAGAATGGCTGCGATCCAAAAGTCTACAAGCAATAAATGCTGGAGAGGGTGTGGAGAAAAGGGAACCCTCTTACACTGTTGGTGGGAATGCAAACTAGTTCAAGCACTATGGAGAACAGTGTGGAGATTCCTTAAAAAACTGGAAATAGAACTGCCTTATGACTCAGCAATCCCACTCTTGGGCATACACACTGAGGAAACCAGAATAGAAAGAGACACGTGTACCCCAGTGTTCATCGCAGCACTGTTTATAATAGCCAGGACATGGAAGCAACCTAGATGTCCATCAGCAGATGAATGGATAAGAAAGCTGTGGCACATATACACAATGGAGTATTATTCAGCCATTAAAAAGAATACATTTGAATCAGTTCTAATGAGGTGGATGAAACTGGAGCCTATTATACAGAGTGAAGTAAGCCAGAAAGAAAAACACCAATACAGTATACTAACGCATATATATGGAATTTAGAAAGATGGTAACAATAACCGTGTATGCTGCTGCTGCTGCTGCTGTGTAGCTTCAGTCGTGTCCGACTCGGTGCGACCCCACAGACGGCAGCCCATCAGGCCTCCCATCCCTGGGATTCTCCAGGCAAGAATACCGGAGTGGGTTGCCATTTCCTTCTCCAATGCATGAAAGAGAAAAGTGAAAGTGAAGTCGCTCAGTCGTGTCCGAGTCTAGCAACCCCATGGACTGCAGCCTACCAGGCTCCTCCATCCATGGGATTTTCTAGGCAAAAGTACTGGAGTGGGGTGCCATTGCCTTCTCCGAACTGTGTATACGAGACAGCGAAAGAGACACTGATGTATAGAACAGTCTTTGGACACTGTGGGAGAGGGAGAGGGTGGGATGATTTGGGAGAATGGCATTGAAATATGTATAATATCATATATGAAACGAGTCGCCAGTCCAGGTTCGATGCACGATACTGGATGCTTGGGGCTGGTGCACTGGGACGACCCAGAGGGATGGTATGGGGAGGGAGGAGGGTTCAGGATAGGGAACACATGTATACCCATGGAGGATTCATTTTGATATATGGCAAAACCAATACAATATTGTAAAGTTAAAAAATAAAATTAAATTAAAAAAAAAAAAAGAGAGTCCCTTGGACTGCAAGGAGATCCAACCAGTCCCTCCTAAAGGAGATCAGTCCTAGGTGTTCATTGGAGGGAGTGACGCTGAAGCTGAAACTCCAATACTTTGGCCACCTGATGCGAAGAGCTGACTCATTTGTAAAGATCTTGATGCTGGGAAAGATTGAGGGCAGGAGAAGAGGACGACAGAGGATGAGATTGTTGGTTGGCATTACCGACACAATGGACATAGATTTGGGTGGACTCCGGGAGTCAGTGATGGACAGGAAGGCCTGGTGTGCTGCAGGTCATGGGGTCACAAAGAGTCAGACACGACAGAGCAACTGAACTGAAGGGGAATGATATATTAGCATTGCACATAAAGTTCAAAGATGTCTGCACATGCAGTGCGAGTGGTGGGTCATCATTAACCCCTTACATAATTAAAAAAGGAATGTTATCTCCTAAGGTATTGGCCCCAGAAGGAGAAAAAACTGATGTTCATGGTTAAGCAGATATTTCTACTACTGAGAAGGTCTGTCTCGTTAGCATATAATGCAGATGCACAATGCATACTGGGGGTGAGGGCAGAGGTCAAAACAGAAAAATTTTATGTTTAAATTTTTCTTGCCTTGCCTTAAAATGGAGACTTGTTAGTTGTTTTAGTTGCTAAGTCATTTCTGACTTTTTGGGACTCCTTGGACTGTGGGCCAACAGGTTCCTCTCTCCATAGGATTTCCCAGGCAAGAATATTGGAGTGGGTTGACATTTCCTTCTCTAGGGGATCTTCCCAACCCAGAGATCAAACCCGAGTCTCCTGCATGGGTAGGCAGATTCTTTACTGCTTCCCCAGACTTGTTAGCTACCTGGCTTTAGATAGGACCTGAATGGTAATTTCAAAACACAACCTTTCACCACATCCAAAGAAGATAATCAAGGGGAGAAATCTCTAGAGGTAGTCAGGACCCTAGGGAGGGGCCCTATTTGAATTTTTCTGCTCTATCAGGGTGGAGCAGATTTCTTGGCAGGCTAGAAACCTATGATATGTTATATATTTTAGGGGTGACTTTTGGCTCACGACAAGTAATATTGGTTAGTTTAAGGTAGTCACCTCAAATTTGCCTTTTGTGTGCATTAAGAAAAGACACGAGCTGCAAAAAATATTAATGGGACATAAGAATGGAAGAAATTTTTAAAGTACATCCTCTGTGGTAATGACTATAATTTGGCAAGGAGTAAACTAAAATATGAAGGAGAAAGAAGGTAAAAGAGACAAGAATGTAGGGAAGGACCTTCTCATTCAGGTAGTCCAAGGTTTCCTTCATGTGACCCTGCTTTTGACATTATAATGCCTGCCCCCCAACTCTAATCCAGGGTTGAGGATGAGTCTCAAGATTCAGCATGGTCACTTTAAATAATTATCAGGTCATTTAATTCAATTGTTTCCTCCCTTTAATTAAAAGACAATTCATGCTTTGCAAGTTAGTCCCTTTTGACATTTAATTAGGGTTTCTCATCTGGGTGAGAAGTCATCAATCAAATCAGAGCAGCAGCAATGCTCATTCTCACATAAACAGCACAGAGGTGGTTACTGTCATAGGCAGTCCACTTTACACCTGTGATCATTAATCAGGCAGATTTTTTTCCAGCAAACATTTACAGAGTTGTTTCTCATCAGCCACTACATATCTGAGTCTAATAGTGTTTTATCCATTTTAAGGTAAGTAAATGGAGGACTTGTAACACAGTATGCCCAAAATAGTGTGGTAAGTACTCTGATGTAGGTAAACAAAATGCTGAGTTGTGGAGGGGGTCGAGGAAGATTTCCCAAAGAAGGGAAGAGCTCATTTCAGTCCTAAGCAATGCTATGGGACTAGCTAGAAGATGAGGTGGGCAAGGAGTTCTGCACAGATGGTGTAGCTTATGCAGAGAGACCCAGGAGAACATGGTGCTAATAGTCAGATGCAAGTAGACTATGGGGCTGGAGGTTAGGCTTGTTGGAAGAGTAGCAAAAGGGGAATCTGGACTTGGACTATGAAGGGCCTTCTGGGAATTTCTAAGGAGTTTGGGCTTGTGAAAGAAAATGCATCCAGCACTTAAGGAAGTGATTTATTCAGGCAACTGCAATAGAGAGAGCATTCATTAATGAGGACAGTCTCAGAAAGGGAGAAAACTGAAGGTTTTATAAAACAGGCAAGTCACTGAGGAACGGTGGGTCTTATCTGGGAACAGGCAAGGTCAGGCTGGTCCCTCAGTGAGTCTTTCCTCAGAGCACAGAGGGATCACAAGAATAGAAGGGTGGTTTCTCTACCACTGCTGCATCTTGTAGCATATGTGGTGTGTGTGTGTGTGTGCATGTATGCACTCAGTCATGTCCAACCCTTTGTGACCCCATGGACTGTAGCCCATCAGGCTCTTCTGTCTATGGAATTGTCCAGGCAAGACCACTGGTGAAAGTGAAAGTTGCTCAGGCGTGCCTGACTCTTTGCGACCCCATGGACTATACAGCCCATGGAATTCTCCAGGCCAGAATACTGGAGTGGGTAGCCTTTCCTTCTCCAGGGGATCTTCCTGACCCAGGAATCAAACCAGGATCTCCTGCATTGCAGGTGGATTCTTTATCAACTGAGCTATGAGGGAAGCCCAAGACCACTGGAATTGGTTGCCATTTCCTTCTCCAGGGAATCTTCCTGACCTAGGGATTGAATCACATCTCCTGCATTGGCAGGCAGATTTTTTTTTACCATTGCACCACCTGGGAAGCCATGATAAAGTTCAGGATTGTCAGATTTGAAGTCCTGGTTGTACCACAGAGGATAATCAAGGTGAAGATAATCAAGATAATAGGGATAATTATTAGATAAAAGGATAAAGATAGATCCTATCTAATCCTTAAAAGGATTAGATAAAGAGGATAATCAAGAGGGAAGTGTGCAGGATTCAACCTTTAAAAGAATGATATATCCATAGGACATAACAAAAACTGCTTGGAACCAATTAGATTCAAGATAGTGGAAGATTTGACTTCCGGTGGACTGTAATACATTAGCACTCTAAATGACACACCCACAAGCACCATGACAGTTCCAAGGCCAACCAAAGACCATAAAATGGATGGTGGCCCAATTCCTGGAAATCTCCACCCCTTCCCCAAAATAATTGGAATAATTCACCCACTAATTAGCCTGTAAAATTACTCAGCCCATAAAAATTAACCATACCATATTTTGGGCCTCTCTCTCACCTTGTAAGATGGCCCCACAGTATGCGCTGTGGTGTGTGTTTCTCTTTAAATCCACTTCTTATCTATAACTTTATCTCTCACTGAACTGTTGCTGTGATGAGACATCAAGAGCCCAAATTCACCGGGAACAGGGGTACTCAAGGTTTGTAAGCAGAAGTGAGACCTGATCAGATGAGTGCTGTAGAACAATGGTATACACAAGTCAGCTGCCACCACTTGCCCTCTCAGAAAAACTTGCCTCTGGCCCCTGTTCCTTGCTTTTGAAACTGAAAAGAAAGTGAAAGTCGCTCAGTTGTGTCTGACTCTTTGCAACCCCATGAATTATACAGTCCATGGAATTCTCCAGGCCAGAATACTGGAGTGGGTGACATTTCCCTTCTCCAGGGGATCTTCCCAACCCAGGGATTGAACCCAGGTCTCCCACATTGCAGATGGATTCTTTATCAGCTAAGCCACAGGGGAAGCCTGAGTCCCCTCTAAAACTGAACTCCCTACAGAGTTTATGATTAACCTTTTTCTCAAGAGAAGTAATTATACTAGATCAGCAAGAAGACAATCGTAGCTTTCCTCAAGGAACATACCTAACAATCTGACTCATATCTTTGAGTTGTTCTGAGAAACTAAGACAGCGGCCCAGGTGGAGGATGGTGGCTACATGCTGACCACAAACATAAACCCCAGACTGCTTGGAACCAGAAAGTTGATTATCAAGATTCCTGGAATACCACTCTGTTGCTTCACCACCAACCATGTATCCCTCAGCCCTAAGGTTACCTTTAAAAACTCTTCCTTGAAGGCCATCAAAGAGCTTGGGTCTTTTGAATATGAGCTGCTATTCTCCTTGCTTGGTACCTGCAGCAAACACTGTAGTTTCCTCCACTATAACCTAGTGTCCATAAATCAGCTTGACAATGAGGCAGGCAAGGAGAATGAAGTTCAGTTTGGCAACACTTTCATCTTTGACGTCATCCCTGTGTTCTCTGGATCCCAGTCCAAGCATCATGCCTTAGTTTGACGACCAGGGGTCTCTAGTTCCTACATCTTACCTTGAGACTTGTTCATACCTGAGACCTAACTAAATCATTACCATATTTTTGCCTGTTCTCTTGGAGAACCTTATCTTTTCAATCCCCTCCATTTCATTCCTGGTCACAGCTTCCAATCCATTCTAGCAATGTCTTGGATCAGCACCTCTTCCTGGGTAAAGAAAGATGTTGGTAAATCCTGCATTGCTGCAGCAGCCCATCTGCTCTCCTAACAGTTGGGGTATTGTCTCACAGCCTGGACAAGGGATGGCCTTTGGGATCTAGACTCCAGCTCCTGCAGGTTGGGGTGTAAGCTGACTTGGCTTTGGACCCATGAGAAAGCACAGTTCTGAATTTGGCTGCTTAGCATCTGGCCATTCAAGCCCTGAGCCACACAGTAACAAGGGTTTGCAAACCTTGGCTTCTATGAATTAGCTCAAATAATTATTCTACTTAATCCATAAGCCCTGAAATGAGAATCAATAGATAAGATTAACCTCATAGCATAAGATGGACTGAGGGGGGAGGGGCCGGGGGGGGTGGGGCAGGAGGTAGAGAAACCACTATGAGTTATATGGTTATGAAATTGTGTTACTAAACAAGTTCAGCTCAGATGTTCTGTTTCCAAAAAAAAAAAAAACTAATAAAATGCTTATGATGTTGCTGAAGTTTCCCAAGAAGTAATCAAACACAAATAGGCAGCACTGACAGGCATTCAAAAGATATGTGGAGAAGGGAAGACCTCAAAGTAAATCCAATTATGATCTTGGTGGTTGGGGTGTGTTTCCTGGTTCAGCTTCACAGAAAACTAAAGATCTTCATTCACAAGGGCTCTTTTAGGAGACAGATAACAAATAAACAGCAGATCTTAATCTCTGTAACAAATGCTTTTAATGGAGGTGGTTAGGTTTGTACTAATATTATGAATTTAAACAAAATTAAACTGAGCCATGACACTTAATACCTTGAATTTATAGACCACTATTCTTGATAACTCCCTTTATTCCTGGGTGCTTATAACATCGATTTGCTTCTGTCTGACATAATTTTCAAAGTAAAGCATAAGATTTACCAATTAAACTCCCTTCCTCTCCCAGTAAATTTTACTAGCATTTTCCCTCACAGTAATTTTTTGCAGTTACATAGTGATTTCTATAGAAGGTCCTCCAAGTGTTTTGCAAACATTAATTAAGCTTTGCAATACCCCAGCAAGGGAGAAGACCAGCATCACACCCAGGAGTCCTCCTCCTGCAGAGAGGGTGATTGGAATGACATTTGTTCCTGTCACTCAGAATCAGCACATGGAGCTCTAACCTGTGGGAGGAGAGGATGTGCAGATCCTGCCAGAATTTCAAATGACACTATGATGCCTCTGCTGGCACTAACAAAGGAAGATGGGGTGACTCTATCAAGTCATTTTACTTATTTTTAATCTATGAATCTTAATAAATGATACTTTTTTATTAAATAAATGTTTGAAATCAGCTGAAATTCAATGTTCTACCTACCCTATTTCATTCATAAATACTGTTTGAGTAGCACTTTATGTAACCAGCCATTTGAAAATGAGAAATTACACAGAGTATAGCTGGAGAAGTGTCTGCTTCTAGATAACATGGATCTCATCCCACCTTCAAAAGTCCACATATAACCTTAGCTTAAAGCAACAGGCAATTAAACAAGAATCTACCTGTAGGTAATTACCTATATGTAGAAAAAAGTCAGAAAAAGGATATATATATCTGAATCTCTTTGCTGTACACCTAATACTAACACATATTGTAAATCAACTGTACTTCAGCTAAAATATATTTAAAAACAAAGAAAGAAAATAAACAAAATCACAAAAAAACTAGGCACATTGAAAAAATGAAGAAAAGATGGTACTAACTAGGTAAACTGATGACTCTTCTCCAGTCATGAGATGTGAACTGCAGAGATCAAGATGCTTCAAGGTAAACAAATAGATCTTTAATTTATTAACCTAAGGTAAAATTTTTATGGGAATTTTTAAAAGCCATTTTCTTTCTAATGTTATTTTACCAGTTATTACAGTGATAACCTCTGGCCCAGAAATCTAGGCTGCCTATTTCCCGGTAGACAGCACAGCTGGCCTGCTGCAACCACCAGCACAGTCTTGGCATCTAACCCTGGAGGTGCCTCCTTCACCCTCCCATCCTTCATCCAGTCCAGGGTCCTTGACTGCTGCTCAAGTTCCATGGGTGGACACTGTCTGCTAAGGAGGAGGTCTTCTTGGCTCTCAACCCTGACTGCACTTCACAGCCACTTGGGGAGCTCTTTGTAAATACATCTGCAACTACTACACACCAGTTAAAACACAGTACTTAGGAATGAGGCTGGCTGTGGGCATTTAAAAGTCCTCAAGAGATTGCTACCTGCAGCCCCGGTTAATGTACCTTGGGGAGCAACTGCAGGGCTCATCAGGAATAAGGTGAATCTGCCAAGCTTTCCCTGCAGGGTAACAACAATGTGATCAATTCTCACAAAAGTCTGCTGTTCAAACCTTTGAAAGTTTTTGCACTTGTCATGATGCCTTGTGATTTCCATCTTTCTCATGTTGCAAGTACCTGGTTGTTGGCTTGACACATTGGTCAGTGGTAGGGAAGGACTGCCTGGGTTTGGATCTCTTCTCACCTTTGAGGTCAAGGTGTGTTCCTGCTGATGTGTAATCCTGGGAGCATCACCTAGTGCACACCTCAGGTTTTGCTTGCCACCCCCAGGATGATGCTCCAGGCTTGGGTGCCTAGATATCTTATTGAGCCAAAGAAGTTTTGCAGAGGAGGATGAACTTAGCTTTGAAGAGTAGAAGGCATATGCTGTGGTAAGATATAAGTCAACGGATCAAGGGATACACAATACAAATGTTTGCAGAAATACAGCAAAACAGATCAACTGGGATGATCCCAAAGATGTTATCTAGGCTAGCTTTTAGTGAAATAAAGAATTTTTTTACTCCTATTCCATAGCTAAATCTTCTCATAAATCAGATTTTCTACATGAATCTTAGTGGAGGAAGATGTGCAATATTAGTTGCGTCACAGCTGTTTGATACTTCTGGTGGTTTTAGGTGGTGCCACAGCAACTGCATTATGTATATGTTGAACAATTATAAGGAAATATTTTTTCTATTCTTTTTCAGTTTTCTTAATATTCAAAATTCTTTTAATTTTCACCAAGTCTCAGTTTGGTGTTATTAAATCTTTAAAATCTTTCTGGTACTGATAATATCTCCAACAACAACAAAAAATTGGGAAGTAATGGTAACCAGCTGGAATTTAACAACAGTCTTTATTTGCATTTATATTTTACTCAGGACACTGAGTAAAATATTTTGCTCAGGACAAGCAATAATGTTATCCAGTTTATAGTAGTGATTTAGAGATTTATAAATTACGTTTAAACTCTGAGTTGTTTTAAAGAGCTAGTTTCACATATATAGCAAAAATTGTGAAAGGGAAAGCTAAAAAGTATCTTACCATCTTTTTTTTTTTTTTTTTTTTTTACTGTGGTGCATGATTTTAAAACAAATATCATTGCTAACTTGACCCTAGGACAAATGTAAAAAGTGTCAGGCCTAATTTTTAAAAAATAATTAATACTTTAAATTTAAACATACCTACCCTAGATGGATCATGCACACCTATTCCTAACTTTGTTTTCAAGTGGAAGCTCTGGTTATATTTGACCATGCAAAAATCCTCAACAAATACTGGTGAACTGAATTCAACAATACATTAAAAGAATCATACACCATGATTTATTCCAGAGAATGCAAGGATAACTCAGCATCTGAAAATCAATAAATGTGATATATCATATCAACATAACAAAGGATAAAAGTCATATAATCCTCTCAATAGATGCAGAAAAAGCATTTGACAAAATTTAACATTCATTGATGATAAAAACTCTCAATAAACTAGGTATAGAGGAACTTACTACAACATAGTAAAGACCATATATAAATCCATGGCTAACATTATACTTAATGATAAAATGCTGAAAACTTTCAAGACAAGTAACAAGATCGAGGTAACCACTCTCATCACTTTTATTCAGTATAGTACTGGGAGTCTCAGCCAGAGCAATTAGGCAAGATAAGGAAATAAAAGGCACTCAAATGGGAAAAGAAAAAGTAAAATTGTCTCTATTTGCAGATTACATGAGATTTAATCAGAAAACTCAAAAGACAATGCCAAAAACACCTGTCAGAACTAATAAATTTAATAAAATTGCTGAACACCAAATCAATTTAACATCACTTGCATTTCTATATACCACCACCGAACAGAAAGAGAAGAAAACAATTCCATTTACAGTAGCATCAAAAACAATACCTATGAATAAATTTAACCAAAGAGGTAAAATATCTGTGCTATGAAAATTATAAATGATGAAAGAAATTGAAGAAGACAAAAGTAAATGAAAAGATGTTCTGTGCTGGTGGAGTGGAATAATTAATAGTGCTAAAATGTCCATATACTCAAAGCCACCTACAGATTCAATGCAATTCCTATCAAAATTCCATCAGTATTTTTCATAGAAATAAACAAAACAATTCTAAAACTTGTATGGAATCACAAAAGAATCAAAATAGCTGGAGGAATACTGAGAATGAGGAACAAAGCTAAAGGTATCACACCTTGATTTCTACTTTTCAAAGCTACAGTGATGGTGGCTCAGATGGTAAAGAATTTGCATGTAATGTGGGAGACCTGGGTTCCATCCTGGGGTCGGGAAGATCCCTTGGAGAAGGGAATAGCTGCACAGTTCTCCAGTACTCTTGCCTGGAGAATCCTATGGACAGAGGAACCTGGTGGGTAACAGTCCACAGAGTTGCAAAGAGTCAGACACAACTGAGTGACTAACACACACACAGTGATCAAAACAGCATAGTACTGGCATAAAAACTGACACACAGACTGATGGAATAGGATAGAGAGGCCAGAAATAACCACAGATATAGATGGTCAGGGCTTCCTTAGTGGCACAGTGGATAAGAATCCACCTGCCAATGCAGGGTGCACAGATTCAATCCCTAGTCCCAGAATATTCCATGTGCTGCGGAGCAATGGAGCCCATGTGCCACAACTACTGAGCTCACATCCTAGAGCCCGTGAGCTGCAACTGCTGAGCCAGCGTGCTACAACAACTGAAGCTTGTGTGCCACAACAGATGCCCATGTCTGGAGCCTGTGCTCCTCAACAACACTGCAACGAGAAGCCCTCACACCACAAAAAAGACCCAGCACAGCCAAAAGTAAAAAAAAGTTTAAAAAAGGCGAAGTTTACAAAAGCAAAATCACCAAAGTAGGACTACATCAGATTTAAAAGTTTCTGCCCAGCAAAGGAAACCATCAACAAAATGAACAGATGACCAAGAAATGGAAGAAAATATTTCCAATAGCAAACCCAGAGATAAACCTATGCACATATGACCAACTAATCTATAACAGAGAAGGTGAGAATGTACAATGGAGAAAGCCTCTTCATTAAGGGTTATTGGACAGCTAAGGTAAAAGAAAGAAATTAGAAAGCTCCCTAACACCATACACAAAAATAAATTCAAAATGGATTAAAGACCTGAATGTAAGACCAGACACTATAAAACTCTTAAAGGAAAACACAGTAAGAACACTTTTTGACATAAATTGAATCAAAATCTTTTTTGACCCACCTTCTAAAGAAAATAAAAACAGAAATAAAACAAATGGACCTAATTATACTTAAAAGCTTTTGCATAGCAAAAGAAACCATAAGACGAGAAGACAACCCTCAGAATGGGAGAAAATATTTGCAAACAAAGCAAATAATAAAGATTAATCTCCAAAATACAAACGGCTCATGCAACCGAATATCCAAAAAAACAAACAACCCAATGAAAAATGGGCAGAAGACCTAAATATACATTTCTCCAAAAAAGACATATATAGATGGTCAACAAACACATAAAAAGATGCTCAACATCATTAATCGTTAGAGAAATGCAATATGGAATTTAGAAAGATGGTAACGATGACCCTATATGTGAGACAGCAAAAGACACACAGATGTAAAGAACAGTCTTGGACTCTGTGGAAGAAGGCAAGGGTGGGATGATCTGAGAAGGTAGCGTTGAAATGGGTGTATTATCATATGTGAAGCAGATCGCCGGTCCAGGTTTGATGCATGAGACAGAGTGCTCAGGGCTGGTGCACTGGGATGACCCTGGGGGATGGGATGGGGGTTCTGGATGGGGAACACATGTGCACCCATGGCTGATTCATGTT
Source organism: Bos taurus (assembly GCF_002263795.3). NCBI lineage: Eukaryota > Metazoa > Chordata > Mammalia > Artiodactyla > Bovidae > Bos > Bos taurus. The sequence goes on from NC_037331.1 coordinate 56,671,561, forward strand.
GATGTTTGGCAAAAACCACTACAATATTGTAAAGTAATTAGCCTCCAATTAAAATAATTTTTTAAAAATTACAAAGAAAAAAATAACTACAAAGAGGTATCACCTTGCATGGTCAGAATGGCCGCCATCAAAAAATCTACAAACAATAAATACTGGAGAATGTATGGAGAAAAGGGGACCCTCTTGCACTGTTGGTAGGAATGTAAACTGACAGACTCTATGGAGAATGGTATGGAGGTTCCCTAAAAAAACTAAAAATAGAACTAACACATGACACAGCAATTCTTATACTGGGTATGTAGCCAAAGAAAATCCTAATTCAAAAAGACACATGCACCCCGATGTTCACTGCAGCAGTATTTACAATAGCCAGGACATGGAAGCAATCTACATGTCCATTGACAGATGAATGTATAAAGATGTGGTACGTATACACAATGGAATATTACTCAGCCATTAAAAGGAATGAAATTGGGTCTTTTGTAAACAGTGGATGGACCTAGAGACTGTGATACAGTGTGGAGTAAGTCAGAAAGAGAAAAACAAATATTGTATATTAGCACATATATGTGGAATCTAAAAAATGGTACAGATAAATTTATTTGCAGGGCAGGAACAGAGATGCAGACAGAGAACAGATATGTGGACACAGGTTGGGGGAGAAGGGGGATGAATGGGGATATTGGGATTGGCATAGAATAATTAAAACAGACACCAGTGGGAATATGCTGTATGGCACAGGAAACTCTACTCAATGCTCTGTGGTGACCCCAATGAGTAGTATGGGGGATGGGGTAGGATGGAAACCCAAGAGGGAGGGGATGTTTGTATACATATAGCTGATTCATTTCATTGTACAGCAGAAACAAACACAATATTGTAAAGCAATTATCAGATCAGATCAGTCGCTCAGTCGTGTCCGACTCTTTGCGACCCCATGAATCACAGCACGCCAGGCCTCCCTGTCCATCACCAACTCCCGGAGTTCACCCAGACCCACGTCCATCGAGTCAGTGATGCCATCCAGCCATTTCATCCTCTGTCGTCCCCTTCTCCTCCTGCCCCCAATCCCTCCCAGCATCAGAGTCTTTTCCAATGAGTCAACTCTTCACATGAGGTGGCCAAAGTACTAGAGTTTCAGCTTTAGCATCATTCCTTCCAAAGAACACCCAGGACTGATCTCCTTTAGAATGGACTGGTTGGATCTCCTTGCAGTCCAAGGGAGTCTCAGGAGTTATACGTCAATAAAAAATTCAAACCACATATCTGATAAGGAGTTAACATCCAAAATGTGTAAGGAATACAGTTCAATAGTAAAAAGTCAAGTAATTCAATTTAAAAATGGACAAAGGATCTGAATGGACATTTTTCTAAAGAAAATATACAGGTAGCCAATAGGTACATGAAAAAGTGCTCTACATTGCTAATTATCAAGGAAATGCAGAATAAAGCCAAGGTGACATCCCCTTATAACTGTTAGGCTGTCAATTATCAAAAAATGATAAAGCCAGGCTGTAGAGAAAAGGAAGCCCTTGTACACTCTTGGTAGGAATGTAAACTAGTACAGTCATTATGGAAAACAGTATGGAGTTTCCTAAAGAAATTCTATCTAGAACTACTGTATGATCCCAGCAATTCCATTTCTGGGTATATATCCCAAGGAAGTGAAATCATCTCAAAAAGCTATCTGCACGTCCATGTTCACAGCAGCATTATTCACAATAGACAAGGTATGGAAACAACCTTAGTGCATGGCAACTGATAAATGAATCAAGAAAATGTGGCACACATATACGTATGTACATGTACATACGTATATGTGAATATACACATATTTACATATATAATAGCTGAATATTATTCAGTTATAAAAAGAAATCCTCTCATCTGTGACATCATAGACAAAGCTGGTGGGTATTACACAAAGTGAAATAGACCAGGCAAAGAATGCCAAATGGTGTCACAAAAGAAAGTCAAACTCAAGTCTACAGCATAAAAGTGCTTGCCAGGGGCTGGTGGATGGGAGAAATAGGCAGAGGTTTGCAAACGGGTACAAATTTTCAGTTATATAGCCATAAAATAAATAAGGTCTGAGGGTGTAATGTATCACATGGTGACTATAGTCACTAACACTGTATTATTTAATTGAACTTCACGAAGAGAGTAGAACTTAAATATTTTCAACAAAGTAAATATGTGTATTGAGGGATGTATTAATTGACCTGATGGTGGAATTCTTTCACAGTGTATACATTTATCAGATACATCAATTCCTCACACTGTACCCTTTAAAAACCTCATTTCACTTGTGAAATATACAATAAACCTGGAGAAAAACTTGTTTGTAAAAACAAATTAAATAATCATATCTTTTTGCAGAAACTGAAGTGGTTGTTTTTTTTTTAATTCTGTGTTTTTGTGATTTAGACATTGAATTGAATCAAGGAGTAAATTTCACAGCAACAACACTCTTGGCATTTATCCCAGATTAACAAAAACTTATTTCATGCAAAAGCCTGTACATCAGTGTTCACAACATTATTTTTAATAGCCCCAAAACGGTAATAACTCAGAATACAATTTCAACAGGTAACAGTCAAACAAAATGTTAGATCCATACAATGGAATGCTACTCAGTAATTAGGCATGAACTCCGATACATGCAAAAACCTAGATGGACATCAAGATCACTATGCTAATGGAAAAAGCCCATCTTAACAGGTTTACTTTGTGTGATTCCATTTAGATTGTTGTCACTAAATCATGTCCAATTCTTTTGCAACCCCATGTACTGTAGCCTGCCAGGCTCCTCTGTCTATGAGATCTCCAGGCAAGAATACTGGAGTGATTGCCATTTCCTTCTCCAGGGGATCTTCCCAACCCAGGGATAGGATCTGGGAATTCCTGAATTCCAGGTGGATTCCTTACCACTGCACCACCTGGGAGCCTACATACTATTCAACTCACCTACAAATCGGTGATCCTCACAACTTCATTCTCAGATTCAATAATTTGCTATAATGATTCGCAGAACTCAGGGAAACCCTTGCTTACATTTATGGGTTTATATTAAAGGATATGATAAAGGATACAGAACAGCCAGATACAAAGGTAAAGAGAGTGACATTGTGTGTCCTTGCTCTGTCTCTCTGCAGGATCCTCCTTTTGGCCCTGATGGGTCTACAACAATCTTGGGGGAAGAGTAAAACACTTCTCCTTTCTCCCTTGGGAAACTGATTACAAACCTAAAACAAACAGTTGTCAACCACAGTGAAACTTGGATCCCCCATCCCTCTACAGCCAACTTTTTGGTTTTCTTTCCCTGGCCTTTGTCTAATCAGCCCCTCAGCATACAGTCACTGTTAGATTGGAAACAGGTGCTCCTGTGTAGTGACCCTCCCTCCACCCCTTAATGAACTTGAAAATTCTTTTCATCTAAAACCCTTGAACTTCAAACTCAGAAATCAGGTCTGAAGCAAAAACAACAAAGGGAGCCTAATATCAAAGCAGACTCTCATCCTTTCAGGTGGTGTCACCTGCAAATAGGAGGGAAGAATCTGGAAATGAGCTTCGTTCTGTGGTGTGAACTGTGCTTTGGAGATCCTGTAGTTGCTGCAACACCAGAATGAGCTTCTCTTGGTTCCTACCTTCAGTACACTGGAAGGTCTGAGGGTTACCTTCATGTATACATCAAAACAAGAAAAACTGAGGTTCAAACCTGGTAATTCAGGCCTTCCCAAACCTCTTACCTGTTTTACCTCTCAGACACTGGAGTCTTAGGCTTAAACAACTCACTTTACACTTCCTATGTAGCTCCATAAAGCAATTAGAATATTCTGGTATCTGAGGAGCACTAGTGTTTTATTCGGAGTAGGCAATGGCAACCCACTCCAGTACTTTTGCCTGGAGAATCCCGTGGATGGAGGAGCCTGGTAGGCTGCAGTCCATGGGGTCGCTAAGAGTCAGACATGACTGAGCGACTTCACTTTCACGCATTGGTGAAGGAAATGGCAACCCACTCCAGTGTTCTTGCTTGAGAATCCCAGGGATGGGGGAGCCTGGTGGGCTGCCATCCATGGGGTCGCACAGAGTCGGACACAACTGAAGTGACTTAGCAGCAGCAGCGTTTTATTGGCTTCCCTGGTAGTTCAGGGGTAAAGAATCCACCTGCAATGCAGGAGATCCGGGTTCAATCCCTCAGTCAGGAAGATTCCTTGAAGAAGGAAATGGCAACCCACTCCAGTATTCTTGCCCAGAGAATTCCATGGACAAAGGAGCCTGGTGGGCTACAGTCCATGGAGCCGCCAAGAGTCAGACACGACTGAGCGACTAAGCACACACATTCATCAGATGATTACCTCTATGGTGAACACAGATTGAACACCCATAGACATGAGTGTGTGCAACCCAGCAATGACTTTGGTGCTCAAATGACGTGCTGTATATCAACGACCTTGAGGTTCAGTTGGTGTTTTTTTGGAGTTTGGTTCTTCTATTTACCTGTGGCCAGGAGTTAGGCTATTAGTTCTGGGACCATTTCTCAAAGACTACCCTCCCTGATTGTCTTACACACAAAATGAAACGTTTTCTAATGATGAGGAAGATAGTAAAAAAACAACAACAGTGTGAATCATCAGCCTACTCTCAAGTGATGCTGGTATGCAATTGAAAACAGCTTCTACCCTAGAATTTGAATATTTCCAATCGATGCTTAAAGATTAACATGTGGAGCTTTTGAACACCTTGGCGTCAGTCATCACACATCCAGAAATGTATGTACCGAGAGGCTTATTTCCTAACCCAAAACAAAAAGATGAAGGGCCTTGTATTGCTTTTCTATTTCTGGCCTAACAACCAACCATAACCACCTAAAACAGTACAAACTTAACTATCTTACAGTTCTGTAGACCATAAATCTGATATAATTGTCACTGGGCTAAAATCAAGGTGCTGGCAAGAGGAGGCTCGGGAATAGAATTTCTTATCTTACCTTTTCCAGTGTCTTTGCACGTTCCTCAGCTCCCGGCCTCCTTCCTCCATTTTTCAAACCAGCAAGAGTGATTCAAGACACCCTCCTACTGCTATTTCTCTGGTTTCCCACAGCTGAGCATGGTTCTCTGCTTTTAAAGACTTGGTCGAATACATTGGCCTCACATGGATAACTTGGACTAATCTCCACACCTCCAGGTCCTTAACGTTAATCATACCTGCTGAGTCCCTATTGCCATGTGAGAAACATTCACAGGTTTGGGAGTAAGATGTGGGCATCTTTAGGGGGCATTTATGCTGCTGACCACAGGCCTCTATACAGAAGCATGCCAAGCTAGGATTTCACAGTTATCTGAAGGCTAAAAGTCTGAGATAACTGTGCCAGCTTGGACAAATTCTAGTGAGAGCCCTCTCCTGGGTTTCAGACTGCAAATTTCTCATAGAAGAAGCACGCTGTTTCCTGTCTTTTCATAAGGTTAACCCCATTTGTGAGGACTTCACCCTCATAGCTACTTACCTCCCAAAGGCCCCACCTCTGATTATCATCACACTGGAGGTTAAGATTTCAAAGCATGAAGTGGGGACGCAGCATTCAGTTTAAAGAACATAACACAGTCTCCTAGTGCTCCTGTTTTACCAAAACACAGGTAATCGAGAGCTTACAGGATGACTGCTGTCTACTCTCATCAGCTGTTACTGTTAGAGATTTACACTCCAAATCACACACAGCCTGATGAAAGCCTTGTTGCCTTGGTGACAAAGCTGTAGACCTGTCTCAACAGTACAACCTGGGGATTTTTAGATCATGTATTGGGAAAGTCACGACGCACAATCCAAGAGGAAGAGGGGTTTACATTCATTACATTTCTACTCTTAAAAAAGTTTCACCTTTATGGACTGTAGCTCACGGGTGCCTTTGCCCTCTACCTTAGGGTTGAGTTTGGACAAAAGGAGGCACTGTCTGCTGGTGACTAGCAGATCAGAGGGCTTGAAGAGTTCAGAGTATATTCTGTCAGTGTTCGCTCTTTTGGGCCTCAATGTGGCAGTATCTGCTTTCCTCTCCCTAAGATGACAGCGTCTATTGGGTACCCCCTCTCCTGTGGCTGCGGGTCTCTCCTGGTTGCAGGGAGTGCTCCCTGCTCTTGGCCTTGGAGGCCTTGGGGTGGTCATCTTTCCCATCGCTGATTCTGCCTGCCCCTGCCCACACCTCAACAAGCAGATCCTCATTAAACTAGCCCCCATTACCTTGTTTAGGTGTACCATGCTTCTCTGATACACCTGAGGGTGACAGCATCTCATGATCTTGGACAAGTCACTAAACTTTCTCAAACCTCATATTCATATCTGAAATATAGATAAAAATAGTTACCTTGTGGGGTGGTGATGACAAGTGAATTATTTAATTCATATATATCTTAACACAGTGTTTGGTGCTCAGACACTTAAATGCTTTTGTGTTGTTGTTGTTGCCACAAACACTTAAATGCATTTTTTTGGGGGGGGGGGCAAAATAAAGGGAATGGATTCTCTGAGGAACTGAAAGTTCCACCTGGATCCAGATGTTCCACCATTTTTAACTTTGCACAACGCACTTTTTACTCCAATGAAAAAGAGCTATTTTGAGCAACTATTAGACTAAGGTCTTGGGATTTACTGATAAACAATTGCTAGTGATACTGCTGGAGGTACCCAAACAGTGACCACTTACTTACTGAGGCATGTTTAAATTCAAGCATCTTTACTTTATAATTTGATGTTTCTGAAATTTTCTAATTCAATACTGAGACTCTGCTTTCTAGTATTCTGGATATAGAATGATTTAAATAATGTAAGCAGAGAACTATTACAGTTGAATAGGTAATGAATGTAATAAAAGTCTGTCTATAAATCAGCTCAGATACATTAACTACTTCTCAGCTGACAAAGAGTCTACACCATGATCTGCTTATAAGCATATAAAGGTAGAATTCTGCAAAGCACATTCAATTTTTAAAAGGTAATGCTTATTGCAGAATCAGGGGAAGGATAAAATTGCAAAAAAACTGCAGGAAGTCTTTAGTATTTTGGTGCATGAAGATCCAAGTTCAGAGACAGAAGTAGATTTGGATTTGGAACTTTCCATGTCACCTTTTCAAATATAGATGGAAAAACTCATTTAACAGCTGGCACCAGACCATTTAGGCAATGTTGCTGTTGTTGACTTAAGACTACACACTGAAAGAGCACTCTCAGAGGGAAGATAAGGCCCTCTGAGGGTGTGATCTAGAAGACTAAACTACTCTGAATAAGAAATAATAGAAATTTGGTGGTGAGGGAAAGCAGAGAATGGAAGGAAGCAAAGATGGGGGTAGGAGATAAAAGAGGAAAAAGCTATGCTGAATGCTAGAGCTGTGTAGATTTAAAGTTGCTTGCCTTGTTGGGGTTTAACCACCCTTTCCCCAAATCTTTGATATAGACTAGTTCCCCATCTATGTGCTTTTCTCAAGAAGGAAATGGGGCTATCATCCACATCTGGGTCAGCACTTAGCAGAGAAAAGTGGAAAAGAGGCAAGGATGGGGGCCAGACAAAAGTGACACTGATAGGTTAGCAGAAGTGAGAACTCAGAGCAGATGCATCCATAGAGATGTGAGCTCTAAGACCTTCGTGAAAATACCAGGGAAAGCATTAGCCTTCCCATGGGGCAGAACAAAGAGACTAAGACCAATTTTATTTAAATTTGAAAGGGCAGGATGACCTCAGCTGATCGCTGAATTACAGTTTATCAGAGATCCAAGTGAACAAATAGAAATATGAAATTGGAGTAACTGGTGTCAATCTGTTAAGAGAGCTGTATCCATCTATAAATCACCTGCTCTCCTGAAAATCAATGTGTCCAGGGAGCTTATAGATAATTGAAGAGACAAAGCCAATATATATATATGGAATAACTTACCTCTGAGGTCTAATTTTATAGACCTGTGATGTCAACTTGCTGGGCCTAGATTTTGGTCAAATATTTCTGTGAAAGTTTTGTGTGTGTGTGTCTGGGTGTGGGATTAACAATAAAGCTGGTGGACTTTGAGTAAAGCGCATTGCCCTCTGTAATGTGGGAATGCCTCAAAAAAACAATCGAGCCTTAATAAAACAAAGCCTGATCTCTCCTGAGAAAGAAAAAATTGTGCCAGCAGACTGCCTTGAAACACAAACTACAACTCTTCCCTCAGTTTCCAGCCTACTTTGCCAAGTTTCCACAATCATATGAGCCAATTCCTTAAAATAAATCTCTCTGTCTACACATACACCGGAGAAGGCAATGGCACCCCACTCCAGTACTCTTGCCTGGAAAATCCCACAGATGGAGGAGCCTGGTAGGCTGTAGTCCATGGGGTCGCTAAGAGTCGGACAAGACTGAGAGACTTCACTTTCACTTTTCACTTTCATGCATTGGAGAAGGAAATGGCAACCCACTCCAGTGTTCTTGCCTGGAGAATCCCAGGGACAGGGGAGCCTGGTGGGCTGCCATCTATGGGGTCGCACAGAGTCAGACACAACTGAAGCAACTTAGCAGCAGCAGCAGCAATGAATATACTACCAAAGCCATTTTTTATGTCTTAATAGAAGTAACACCCACAATAAAAGTCTTGGCCAAGAATTCACACTTATTTTGCAGAATTATTCTAGAGACAAATTTGAGTGTTATAGAATTATTTTTTAAAAGTATCCCAACTAGTCCTAGTTTCAGTTCAATCTCCTGCAGCACAGGTTGTAGCTATGAGTAACTGTCCTAGGCAGTACCTATGTGACAATACCTATTTCATGCAAAGCGCTGTTCTAAATGTTGAGGATAAAATGGAGGATGTTGTTGTTACTATCTAGTCACTAAGTAGTGTCCAACTCTTTACGATTCCATGGATTGTAGCCTCTGGGCTACTCTGTCCATGGGATTTTCCAGCCACGAGTACTACAGTAGGTTGCCATTTCCTTCTCCAGGGGATCTTTCCAATCCAAGGATCAAACCCATATCTCCTGCAATGGCAGACAGATTCTTTACCACTGAGCCACCCAGGAAGCCACAAAGTAAAGGATAAAGAGGCCCAAATCCTTGCTTTCATAGAGTTCATATCCTAGTGGAAGGAGATAGAAGGAAACAAATTTATATTAGTCAGGTGATGATAAATGCAAAGAATTAAGCTAAAATGGTCATCCTGCTTTAGGATGGAGAGTGAGGAAATAAGGTGAGTCTGAGGGATTTTATATCAAGTGTTTGGAGTAAGTGATGTTTTAGCAGAAATCTAAATGAAGTGAAAGAGAGTCATGAGGGGGAGAAGATCCCAGCACAGAAAGCACCAAAGGAAAGGGCTGTGGGGCAGAAATGTGTCCAGGGAATTAGGGAAACACAAGGAAGGCAGTGGGTCTGAAGAGGAGTGAACAGGGGAGCGTGGTAGGAGATGAAGCCAGGAGTTCCCAGGACCTGACCATGTAGGGCCTTGGAGGTCATAAAGAAGACTAAAGATTTTGTTTGGAAGGAAATGGAAAACAAAGGGAAGGTTGTGAGCAGAAGCTTTGCATAATCGAACTTAAGCTTTAGCAGGCTCCCTTAGGCTCCTCTAGAGACTAGAGTGTGTGTGTATATAGAGTACATGCAAAGGTTAGGGAGAGAAATGGTGGAAGAGCAGTAATCCTACCAGGAAATGATGGTAATGGAACAGTAGAGTTAGATATCTTTCAAAAGTGGAGCTGGAAGAACAGAAAAAGAAAGAGGGGAGTCAAGGATGACCCCATGTTTCTTGTCTTGAACAAGTAGAAGAATGGAGTTGACTTTATTCAGATGAAAAAATCTGGGAATGGAAAAATGGAGGGTGTACACAGGGGAGTGAATTAAGGAACTGGTTTTGGACATGTTGCACTTGAAGTGTCAATCAGACAATTAAGCAGAAAGGTCAAGAAAGCAGCTAGATATATTAGTGTGGAATTCAGGGGTGAGATCTCTGCCCAAGATATGTATTCAGGAATTGTTAGTGGACTCTTGAGAGTCCCTTGGACTGCAAGGAGATCCAACCAGTCCATTCTGAAGGAGATCAGCTCTGGGATTTCTTTGGAAGGAATGATGCTAAAGCTGAAACTCCAGTACTTTGGCCACCTCATACGAAGAGTTGACTCATTGGAAAAGACTCTGATGCTGGGAGGGATTGGGGACAGGAGGAGAAGGGGACGACAGAGGATGAGATGGCTGGATGGCATCACTGACTCGATGGACGTGAGTCTGAGTGAACTCCGGGAGTTGGTGATGGACAGGGAGGCCTGGAGTGCTGTGATTCATGGGGTCGCAAAGAGTCAGACACGACTGAGCAACTGAACTGAACTGAACTGAGGTGGTTTATCAAGTTCATGAGATTGGATTAAATACCCCAGAGGGTAAACATAGAAACAAGGAGAAGTCTGAGATCAAAGTCTTGGGACACTCCAGCATTTAAAGGTCAGAAGAGGAGCTGTGTCAAGGTAAAGAGACTAAGAAGGAGCAGCCAGTGATGTAGAAGAAAAAGCCATAGAAAGTGAGGTCTTGGAGGACAAGTGAAGGAAGTGTTCCAAATAAAGGAACATGATCAACAGACAGGTCAAGTGTAATGAGGACTGAGACTTGGTGACTGGATTTACCAATGTGGAGGTTTATCAGAGTCTTGCTAACAGGAGCTTGAGTATAGTAGAGAAAAGAAAAGCCTAATCAGAGTCTATTCAAGAATGACTTAGAGGAGAAGAGTATAGATAAAAACTTAGGTGACTCTTCAGTTTTGAGGTTTGGAGAGTGGGGAGACTCTCTTTTGACTGGCCAGTTTATTTCAATAATGTAAAAGCAATAGGCAGAGAGTGAAGACGGGGGAAGAGATGTTAAATGCCAGAAACCTTCTTTTTTGACAGTGGTTCTCTATTTTCTTCAGTTTAATTTAAGGAATTGGAAGCAGCAGACTATCTTATCCTCCACAAGAAGAAGGTGTTTATAACAGAACATCTTTGAGTTTATTTTGGAAAAAAGTTGGCCAAGAACATCTCCCAGCTTTCTCATTGCCTAGCCTGCTGCCCTTCCACTGCTATAGGCACCAGGGTCTGTTCAGAGTCATTATTAATGGGAATACAATCTTGAATTTCTATCTCAGCCTAGGTAAGAACTTATGAGTGGTCCTGTTAGCAGTCCCTTCATGATGGCTAACAATTTTGCTCTAGTAAGGGCTGAGCCTTCAAGCACGACTGTCATTTAATACAGATATTGATCAAAGACGAGTTCATTCTGCCCTGGAAATCTAAGTGGTGTGCCACTGATCTGTCTTTATGAAATTCAAGCAGGCTATCTTTTTATAGCAATAAAGATTGAAATACAGCAGCATGATTCATGATAGCCAAGGCATGGAAACAACCTAAATGTTTGTTGACAGATGAATGGATAGACATGTGGCACATACATACAATGGAATACTGCTCAGCCATAAAAAACAATGAAATAATGCCATTTCCAGCAACATGGATGAACCTCGAGATTATCATACTAAGTGAAGTAAGTCAAAAAGAGAAAGACAAGCACCATATAATACCACTTATATGTGAAATCTGAAATACAACACAAATGAAGTTATTTAGAAACGGACTCACGTAGAGGATAGATGCAGTTGTTGAGGCGGAGGAGAGCTGCGGGGAGGGATGGAGCGGGAGTTTGGGGTTAGCAGATGAAAACTACTATATAGAGAATGTATAAACAACAAGTTCCACTATACAACACAGGTAACTACATTCAACATCCTGTGACGAGCCATAATGGAAAATAATACAAAAAAAGAGTGTGTATATATATATATATATATATATGTATAACTGTATCACTTTGTTGTGCAATAGAAGTTAACACAGCACTGTAAATCAACTATACTTGAATAAAATAAATTTTTAAATGGATAAAAGTAATTTATGAGTAAAACTGTGTTCTAGGTACTGCACTGGCTCTTGTTACCAGTCCTCCATTCTCAAAGAAAAGTCTAATCCCCAAAGGTATTAGGAACACCTGCTTTGGAATTACTATTAAGCACTGGTTTTCATTGATGGTAACCACATCATCTCATTAAAAGTGTTATTTCTTGTGAGTCCTCTTTGCAGCCCTAGAAAGTAGATACCTAATGATCCCCACTTCACAGCTACTGAGGCTGATGAAAGCCAATATTTATGGGGTACCATGGAGAAGGACAGAGAAGGCACTGGCACCCCACTCCAGTACTCTTGCCTGGAGAATCCCATGGACGGAGGAGCCTGGTGGGCTGCCGTCTATGGGGTCGCACAGAGTCGGGCATGACTGAAGTGACGAAGCAGAATGGAGAAGGAAATGGCAACTCACTCCAGTATTCTTGCCTGGAGAATCCCATGGATGGAGTAGCCTTGTGGGCTGCAGTCCATGGGGTCGCAAAGAGTTGGACAAGACTGAGCGACTTCACTCACTCACTCACTGATTTTTAAAAAATCATTTCTCTGACAACTTACAAGGAATATAAAACAAGTACCTATTGAGTATCCACCATATGCACGATACTAGGTTTTTGTAAGATCCATGAAGCAAAAGAAGCAATAATTCTCTGATTCCTATAACTGCTGAAGGTAAATGTCTTAAAATTCTTACAACTACGCATATAATTTTGAATAATCTTTGAAAAAGTATTCTACTTGATAGTTAAGATAGTGTTAAGGGGACACCAGAGGGCATTTTAAGGTTCAGTACCAGTATTTATGTTTCTAGGAAGATCCTTTTTAACTTCTCTGTATCAATTCTAGGCTTTCCCTTCCCACTGCTGGTTACACTCTAACAAGGATAGGAAAACAAGGAGGAAGAGGGAAACTAACATCTTGCATCCAATATCTCCCTGGTGGCTCAGTGGCAAATAATCCACCTGACAATGCAGGAGATGTGGCTTCTATCCCTGGGTTGGGAAGATTCCCTGGAGAAGGAAATGGCGACCACTCCAGTATTCTTGCCTGGGAAATCCCATGGACAGAGGAGCCTGCTGGGCTATAGTCCATGGAGTCACAAAGACTCTGACATAACTTAGTGACTAAACAACAACAACAAATCTGTCAGGCATTTTCCAGGAGTTAATTAAATTTTAAAAGAATATGGTGAGATTCATGTTGATGTATGTATGGCAGAAACCAACACAATATTGTAAAGCAATTATCCTTCAATTAAAAGTATATACATTAAAAATAAAGAATATGGTGAGACATGTCTTTGAGTTTCCATTTTGCACATCAGAAAACTAGTACAATAAAAGTAGCTCTAAACCACTTGGCATCATGGAGAGTTGTTAATTAATTATAGTGCCTCAGAAAATTTTGGAAACAAAACAGTGCTGCCATTTACTGCAACATGCCATAAACCCTCCTGCATAGAAAATCTGCCCACTGTGTCTTGGCCTGGCATCCTGGCTTTGAGATTGTTCCATTCTACCAGCCTGACTTAATCAAGGTCATTGAAAACTGTTCCTCTCTTGCCAGGTGTAAAAGCCTGCTCCAGATTGGTGTTATCAGCAAATTTATTGAACTTATGTTCCCTTCCATCACCCTGTGGATGACTCTGGCCCTCAACCAACCCTTATGGATGGACACTACTTGATAAATGTCCTCAGGATGACAAGAAGTCACTGATAGCTCCTCTTTGATTGCAACTCTTCAGCCACTTGACAGCACTGTGAGCCAAGCTATGTATTACCAGCTTGTTGAAAAGAAATGTCATGTGATATGGTAGCAAAAGCCTCACTGAAGTCAAGATATATGATATCTATTACTCTTCCTTTGTCAATGTGTCAAAGAAAGAAATTAAACTTACTTTCCTGGTTGCTTCCTAAAGATATGTAGGTTACTATCCAACACCTCTTATTTATTAATTTGCCAATCAATGGATTGTTTGTATCTTACCGGAAGTTTTTGCATGTCAACTGCAAGCATCCCTAGCACAATGTTTTAAAAATTTTCAGACACTTTTAGACTGTCAGATTTCTATTCTGACTCTATGCAGTATAGAAATAAGCCCTTCGGACCCAGGAGTAGTGAAAAGATTCCTTTTGTCCATTCACAAGTCCTATTGTTGATTGTTATTGTTTAGTCAATAACTCATGTCCAACTCTTTGCGACCCCATGGATTGTGGCACTGTGGTTCAAAAGCATCAGTTCTTTGGCATTCAGGCTTCTTTATGGTCCTGTCCAACTCTCACATCTGTACATGACTGCTGGAAAAACCATAGCTTTGACTATATGGACCTTTGTCAGCCAAGTGATGTCTCTGCTTTTTAATACATTGTCTAGGTTTGTCAAGGCTTTTCTTCCAAGGAGGAAGCATCTTTTAATTTCATGGCTGCAGTCACCATCCACAGTGATTTTGGAGCCCAGGAAAATAAAGTCTGCCACTGTTTCCACTGTTTCCCCATCTATTTGCCATGAAGTTATGGGACTGGATGCCATGATCTTAGTTTTTTGAATGTTGAGTTTTAAGCCAGCTTCTTCACTCTCCTCTTTCACCTTCATCAAGAGGCTTTTTGTGTTTAAGGTCATTTCAAACAAATAAGTACTGGCCACTAGAGAATGGTTGTCTTTATATTCCACTTCTGACTGCAGAATCTCAGGGCAAAGTGTCCTTATTTGAATAAAATCAGCTAGCTTTGTGAGATGAGGAGGACTAAGGGTGTGAGTGTGTTGTGCTTGTGAAAGATGGCACACAGGAAGGAGGCAGGTCATGCTTTTTCAAGCAAGGTGAATTCTTATCACTCTGCTTTGTTTCCTTCCCCTAAATAAACTCAGAGAGGTTTCCTCCAAATTTTCTATATCACCAATGAGTATAATTCAATCCATAGTATAGAAAACTAAACTCAGTGCACTTATATTTTGAACAATAGGCTTGATTTTCTAAGTTTTCTATCATCCCCATGAGGAGTCATCTCTTTTTCCTGACACCACTTCCTGCTTCCTTGTTACCAAGTCTTCTGACTTATTATTCAATATCCTCCTATTTCAGGTGGAGATCATTAGGCTCTGAATTTGATGCCGAAGCAACTCTTCTCCATGGGTTTCCTGGGTGGCACTAGTGGTAAAGAACCTGCCTGCCAATGCAGGAGACATAAGAGAGGCAGGTTTGATCCCTGGATTGGGACATCCCCTGGAGGAGGGCATAGCATCCCACTCCAGTATTCTAGCCTGGAGAATCCCATGGACAGAGGAGCCTGGTGGGCTATAGTCCATAGGGTTGCAAAGAGTTGGACATGACTGAAGTGACTTAGCACAGCACTATTCTTTTCCATCTCATGCTTCCCATCATGATATTCTGCCTTCTGGGCAGGGCATGGGCAGGGTTGGTAAAATATGTGGCACTCCTCCCCCATGAACATAGCAGACAGAAAAAATCAATCTTAGCATTCTTTCCTTCTAGGACTAGTTGAGGCCTTCCCAGCATAATATTCCAGACAGCAGTCTTCCCAACATAATACTCGAGACCAGGAATCACCAAACAGTTTCTGTAACAAACTAGACAGTAAATATTTCAGGCTTTTCTTACCATACAGTTTTTGTTGCAACTACTCAGCTCTGTCCCTGTAGGGTGAAAATAGTCACAGACAATAAGGAATGAATGAACGTGGCTGTGTTTCAACAAAACATTTACAATCAATGACTGGCTGGCTGGATCTGGCCTATGGGCTGTAGTCCAGTGGTTTGTTGGACATAGTTTGCAGGCCCCTGCTCTATATACCTACCACCAATCAGAGTTGCCATCTAAAATTGGAACCTACCTGATGTTCCTGGGCTGAAGTACATGATGCTACAATGTTTCAGGTTTGACTCCCTTCATGTATTGATCTCCACCTGAGGAGCTGATTTAACTGAGATTGGGGCCCTCAGCTCTGAGTGTCTTGTAGTTAAAAGTCACTCTGGGACCAAGGAGAACAAGTTTCAGGGCTTCCCTGGTGGCTCAGTGGTAAAGAATACCTGCCAAAGCAGGAGACTCGGGTTTGATCTCTGCATCAGGAAGATCTCCTGGAGAAGGAAATGGCAACACACTCCAGTATTCTTACCTGGGAAATCCCATGGACAGAGGAGTTTGGGGTTGCAAAGAGTCGGACATGATTTAGTGACTGAACAGCAACAACATTCTCATTGTCTTTAACTTTGTCATTGCTGGGGCTAGCACTGGATTTCTTTACATTCTTTTCTCAGAGATATGAGAAGAAATGACATGAAACACCTCAAAGCCTTTGCCTTAGAATAGGTACTATCATATATAGCAGTTCAATCACCAAAATCTTGGCTCCTGAAGGATTACAAAAAAGGAAAAAAAAAAAAAAAGCCTAAACAAACCTAAATTACATTATAATGGGATAGGATGAAATCAATTGCAGCCTAGCACCCATCCATTTATCTCAATTATTTATGAGACTTAAAATGTGTGGAACTAGGCTGAGGGTTCTATTCCTGTTTTCTGTCGGCTGACTCCTTAGCCAAATGAATGTCTGAAGACAAGGTGGGTAAGGCTTTGAAAGCCTAATGGGACATTTCAGGCAAAAAATAACATAAAATAATAAAAAAAGAGAGACGTTAATTATTCTGAGAAGAATATTGCCTGAATGGAATTTATATTTTATTGTCTTCTAGTAAGGATAATTAACAAATGTCTTAGAACTGTTAGGTATTATTATGTAGTACATCTTTATATTTTAAAAAGGAAACTATGATTTAAATGATAGAATGTTAACATGGGCCCTCTTAGGAAGTAATTTAACAGAATTTATTCTCTTCTCTCAAGCTTTTACTTATCCCCTACCTGTTTTTTTTTGTTGTTGTTTGTTTTGTTTTCTCTTCTTTTCTTGACATCATTGCAGCAGAGGTCATAAATGTCCACTTCTCAGAATTACTATCCAGAAGAAAAAGTACAAAATACCTCATTTGATCCTTTCAAGCCTGACATTATATGAAAAGACAAGAAATCTATTTTTATATTCACTCATTACCTTCCAACTCTCTTTAATGTAACTTCATCAATTTGGACAATAAAATCTCATTAATTTGTACTTCAGCACTTTGGAATTTGAGATCATTTGGGCAGGGCTAGCTTAAAGATGATCTATTCAATATTTATGGGAAAATAAAATTATTCAAGCTGCTGACTAATGCAAATAACTTACCAAAGCAAGATAAAGTTTGACCGAGATTATTAAAGTCTAAATGCTTTGAACTGACCAGAACATACTCTCCAGCTTCATAAACCAATTCCATGTAGTTTCTGTCATTGTTGTTTTTGTTCAGTTGCTCAGTTGTGTCCAGCTCTTTGTGACCCCATGGACTGCAGCTTGCCAGGCTTCCCTGTCCTTCACTATCTCCTGGAGTTTGCTCAAATTCATGTCCATTGAGTCAGTGATGCCATCCAACCATCTCATCTCTTGCTGCCCCCTTCTCCTTTTGCCTTCCATTTTCCCCAGCATCACAGTCTTTTCCAGTGATTCATCTCTTCACATCAGGTGGCCAAAGTATTGGAACTTCAGCTTCAGGATCAGTCCTTCCAACGAATATTCAGAGTTGATTTCCTTTAGGATTGACTGGTTTGATCACTTTGCTGTCCAAGGAACTCTCAAGAGTCTTCTCTAGGACTACAATTTGAAAACATCAATTTGTTGTCACTCAGCCTTCAAAGCCAAAGATCATCCTGTATTCTCCTCTTTCATGCCTTCTTTGTACTCTTCTCTGTATTGGGAATGCTCTTTTCTTCTTCTTCTACTTATTTATTTCAAAATTTTATTCAGAGGGCAGTCCCATGATGGCAGAGAGACAGGTTGGGAGACCACTTTCTCCCCCACAAATTCATCAAAAAAATCATTTGAATGCTGAGCAACTTCCACAAAACAACTTCTGAATGCTCGCAAAGGACACCAGCCCCCAGAAAGGCAGCCCATTCTCTTCAGAAGGAGGTAGTACAAAATATAAAAGACAAAAAGAGAGACAAAAAAGTTAGGGATGAAAATCCACCCTGGGGAGAGAGTCGTGAAGGAGGAAAAGTTTCCAAACAGTAGGAAACACTCTCACAGGTGGGTTTGTGGGGAGTTTGGAATCTCAGGGGGCAACATGACTGGGAGAAAAAACCAAACAAACAAACCACAGAATACGCACCTAATCGCAACTGCCAGCAGAGGAGCAGCCCAGATGCTTGCTTCTGACACCAGCCAGTGGAGGCTGGACAGGGAGGCGTGGCTGCAACGTTGGTGCTTAGGGTAAGGACCGGGTCTGAATGCCCTGAGGACAATCTGAGGGAGCTAACGTGAGATAGCAACCCAAACTGTGGGATCGCCAGAGAGGGGAAAAAAAGAGAGAGAGAACTTTCCGTGAAAGGATCTAATGCGCAGCCTGGCCCGCTCACAGAACAAAGGATTGCGTGAATACCAAAGGAGAGCGAACCGGCTACATACTGGCCCCTCCCCTGCGCCGGAGGCAGAGAGGCAGGCGAGCGACAGCCAGAAGCTGAAGGCAAGCGGTTGTTGCAATCTCAACCCTAGACCAGCATTCTCCACCAAACTGTGAGCAGGCTCCCAGTTGCTAACCACATCTTCCTGGGATCCTGGACAGTTGACATCTGCCAGGAGGTAGCAGCCTGAGGTCAGCTTCCCAGAGGAGACACATGGCACACTTGAGACGGGGCTGTCACAGCGCACCCAGGAAACCCAGCAGCCGGGACCAGGGAGGTGATTAAGACACACAGTTCACTGGGACAGTGCACTCGCCAAGCACCTGGTCACCTGAACTGCTCAGACCTGGGAAGGGCAAAAAATGCACGCCCAACCAAGTCTGTGCCCTTGTGGAGTACCTGAGAACCTGAACCTGAGTGGCTTAGACCTGGGAAGTGCATGAAATGCAGGGCCCACTCTGGATGGTGCTCCTGCAGAGCACCCTGGAGCCTGAGCAGTGTTGACCTGGAAAGCACACACCAGCGAGCTGGGGCAAACCCAGTGTGGGCCATATACCAGGAGCATTCCCCACATGGCAGCGATATTTGTTTGCAGTGTCCCTCCCTCCACACAACACAACACAACTGAACAAGTGATCCTAAATAAGTGACCACCTTCGCCCCCTTGTGTCAGGGCAGAAATTAGACACTGAAGAGACATGCAAACAGAGGAAGCCAAAATAAACAAAGAGGGAATCGCTCTGGAAGTGACAGGTGCAACAGATTAAGACCCTGTAGTTTACATTGATTAAGCATTAGAGGGGACCTATAGACCTTGAGAACAAATACAAGCTGGAACAAGGAAATCTCTGAAATTGAATTGACCCCACACTGCCCACAACAGCTCCAGAGAAATTCCTAGATACATTTTTACTATTGTTACTTTTTAATTTTTTAAAAATTTAGTTCTTTATTACTCCTTTAATTTTCATTTTATAACCTAGTATTATCTTGAAATGGAGAAAGCAATGGCAACCCACTCCAGTGTTCTTGCCTGGAGAATCCCAGGGATGGGTGAGCCTGGTGGGCTGCCATCTATGGGGTTGCACAGAGTCGGACATGACTGAAATGACTTAGCAGCAGCAGCAGCAGCATTACCTTGAAAAAGAAAGACCCTATTTTTAAATCAAATTTCATATATATATATTTTATAATTTTTGTGATTGATTTTGTTTTGTATTTTAATGTTGTATTTTTGAGAGTCTAACCTCTATTCTAGATTTTTGATCTTTGCTTTTTGTATTTGTTATCAATTTTGTACCTTTAAGAATCTAATCTTCAGTACCCATTTTCACTTAGGGGTGAGACTACTGGCTTGATTGCTTGCTCTCATTTTGACTCTCCCTCTTCTCCCCCAGGGATTCCCTGGTGGCTTAGAGGGTAAAGTGTCTGCCTGCAATGCAGGAGACCTAGGTTCAATACCTGAGTTAGGAAGATACCCTGGAGAATGAAATGGCAACCCACTCCAGTACTCTTGCCTGGAAAATCCCATGGACAGAGAAGCCTGGTAGGCTACAGTCCATGGAATCACAAAGAGTTGGACATGACTGAGTGACTTCACTTTCAATTTTCACTTTCTTCCCCAGGTCACCTCTATCTCCTTCCTCCCCCTTCTCTTCTCTACATAACTCTGTGAATCTGTCTGGGTGTTCCAGGCTGTGGAGAACACTTAGGGAACTGATTACTGGCTAGACTGCTCTCTCCTCTTTTGACTCACCCTCTTCTTTTCTGGTCATCTCTATCCCCCTCCTCCCTCATCTCTTCTCCATGTAACTCTGTGAACCTCTCTGAGTGTCCCTCACTGTGGAGAGTTGTTTCACCATTAACCTAGATGTTTTATCACCTGTGCTGTATGGATGGAGAAATCTTGAGGCTACTGTGACAATAAGACTGAAAGCCAGAGGCAGGAGACTTAACTTCAAAACCTGAGAACATCAGAGAACTCCTGATTTCAGGGAACATTGATAGAGAAGAGCTCATCCAAAAGCCTCCATACCTATACTGAACCCAAGCTCCACCCAAGAGTCAACAAGTTCCAGAGCAAGACATACCATGATAATTCTCCAGCAAAGCAGGAACACGGCCCTGAGCATTAAAAGATAGGCTACCCAAAGACATGCCAAACCCATAAACACCCCAAACCCACTACTGGACAACTCATTGCACTTCAGACAGAAGAGACCCAGCTCCACCCACCAGAACACAGATGCAAGCACCCCTAACCAGGAAACCTTGACAAGTCACTAGTCCAACCCCACCCACAGGGAGCAGGCTCCACAATAAAGAGAAACCACAAACTTCCAGTCTACGGAAAGGGCACCCCAAACACAGCAATCTAAACAAAATGAAAAGGCAGAGAAATATTCAGCAGGTAATGAAACATGATAAATGCCCACCAAACCAAACCAAAGAGGAAGAGATAGGGAGTCTACCTGAAAAATAATTCAAAATAATGATAGTAAAGATGTTCCAAAATCTTAAAAACAAAATGGAGTTACAGATAAATAGACCAGAGACAAAGATTGAGAAGATGCAAGAAATGTTTAACAAGGATCGAGAAGAAATAAAGACGAGTCAATCAATAATGAATAATGCAATAACTTTAGTTATTGTACCAACAGTAGAAAAGCTGAGGGAACCAACAGTAGAATAACTGAGGCAGAAGACAGGATAAGTGAGGTGGAAGATAGAATGGTGGAAATAAATGAAGCAGACAGGAAAAAAGAAAAAAGAATTAAAAGAAATAAGGACAACCTCAGATACATCTGGGACAATGTTAAATGCCCCAACATTTGAATCATAGGAGTCCCAGAAGAAAAAGACAAAAAGAAAGGGCATGAGAAAATACTTGAGGAAATAATAGTTGAAAACTTCCCTAAAATGGGGAAGGAAATAGCCACCCAAGTCCAAAATACCCAGAGAGTCCCAAACAGGATAAACCCAAGGTGAAACACCCCTAGACACATATTAATCAAACTAACTAATGAAGATCAAACACAAAGAGCAAATATTAAAAGCAGTAAGGGAAAAGCAGCAAATAACACACAAGGGGATCCCCATAAGGATAATAGTTGATCTTTCAATAGAAACTCTTCAGGCCAGAAGGGAATGGCAGGACATACTTAAAGTTATGAAAGAGAAAAACCTACAACCCAGATTACTATACCCAGCAAGGATCTCATTCAAATATGAGGGAGAAATCAAAAGCTTTATAGACAACCAAAGGCTGAGAGAATCCAGCACCACCAGACCAGCTCTTCAACAAATGCCAAAGGATCTTCTCTAGACAGGAAACAAAGAAAAGGTTTATAAACTTGAACCCAAACAACAAAGTAAATGGCAATGGGATCATACTTATTAGTAATTACCTTAAATGTAAATGGGTTGAATGCCCCAACCAAAAGACAGACTGGCTGAATGGATACAAAAACAAGACCCCTAAATATGCTGTCTAAAAGACACCCACCTCAAACCAAGGGACACATACAGACTGAAAGTGAAGGGCTTAAAAAAGATATTTCACGCAAATGGAGACCAAAAGAAAGCAGGAGTAGCAATACTCATATCAGATAAAATAGATGAACATAAAGGCCATGAAAAGAGATAAATAAGGATGCTACATAATGATCGAAGGATCAATCCATGAAGAAGATTTAACAATTATAAATACATATGCACCCAACATAGGAGCACTTCAATATGTAAGGCAAATGCTAACAAGTATGAAAGGATAAATTAACAGTAACACAATAATAGTGGGAGACTTTAATACCCCATTGGCTGACAAATGGATAGAAAGCCGTGGTACATATACACAATGGAATATTACTCAGCTATTAAAAAGAATGCATTTGAATCAGTTCTAATGAGGTGGATGAAACTGGAGCCTATTATACAGAGCAAAGTAAGTCAGAAAGAAAAACACCAATACAGTATATTAACACATCAGTCAGTCAGTTCAGTCGCTCAGTCGTGTCCGATTCTTTGCCACCCTATGAATCGCAGCACACCAGGCCTCCCTGTCCATCACTGACTCCCAGAGTTCACTCAAACTCACATCCATCGAGTTGGTGATGCCATCCAGCTTCTCATCCTCTGTCGTCCCCTTTTCTTCCTCCCTGAAATCCCTCCCAGCATCAGAGTTTTTTCCAATGAGTCAACTCTTCACATGAGGTGGCCAAAGTATTGGAGTTTCAGCTTTAGCATAATTCCTTCCAAAGAACACCCAAGACTGATACCCTTTAGAATGGACTGGTTGGATCTCCTTCCTCTCAAGAGTCTTCTCCAACACCACAGTTCAAAAGCATCAATTCTTCGGCGCTCAGCTTTCTTCACAGTCCAACTCTCACATCCATATATGACTACTAGAAAAACCATAGCCTTGACTAGACGAATCTTTGTTGGAAAAGTAATGTCTCTGCTTTTTAATATGCTATCTAGGTTGGTCATAACTTTCCTTCCAAGGAGTAAGCATCTTTTAATTTCATGGCTGCAATCACCATCTGCAGTGATTTTGGAACCCAAAAAAATGAAGTCTGACACAGTTTCCACTGTTTCCCCATCTATTTCCTATGAAGTGATGGGACCGGATGCCATGATCTTCATTTTCTGAATGTTGAGCTTTAAGCCAACTTTTTCACTCTCCACTTTCACTTTCATCAAGAGGCTTTTTAGTTCCTCTTCACTTTCTGCCATAAGGGTGGTGTCATCTGCATATCTGAGGTTATTGATATTTCTCCCGGCAATCTTGATTCCAGATTGTGCCTCTTCCAGCCCAGCATTTCTCATGATGTATTCTGCATATAAGTTAAATAAGTAGGGTGACAATCTACAGCCTTGACATACTCCTTTTCCTATTTGGAACCAGTCTGTTGTTCCACGTCCAGTTCTAACTGTTGCTTCCTGACCTGCATATAGGTTTCTCAAGAGGCAGCGCATATATATGGAATTTAGAAAGATGGTAATGATGACTCTATATGCAAGACAGCAAAAGAGACACAGATATAAAAAACAGACTTTTGGACTATGTGGGAAAAGGCGAGGGTGGGATGATTTGAGCAAATGGCATTGAAACATGTATATTATCATATGTGAAATAGATCACCAGTCCAGGTTTGATGCATGAGACAGGGTGCCCAGGGTTGGTGCACTGGGATGACCCTGAGGGAATGGATGGGGAGGGAGGTGGGAGGGAGGGTCGGGATGGGGAACGCATGTATACCCATGGCTGATTCATGTGAATGTATGGCAAAAACCACCACAATATTGTAAAGTAATTATTCTTCAATTAAAATAAAATTTTTAAAAATAAAATAAAATACTTACAAAGGGAAAAAAATCAAAATGTAGTTCATACTGCTGAAGTAGAAAGTTCAAGGAGAGAACTGTAGGAGTGATAGGAGATGAGACTAGATAGATGACACTAGGTAGGAAGGTGCTATTAGATCATGAAAGGTCTTACTTGTCACCCTCAAGAGCTGAGTACTTATATTATGTGCAATAGGGAACAGGCAAGGATTTTCAATGAGAATGTTGCATAATCAGATCTTCAGGAAATTGGGTGGAATTTAAATAATCTCGTTCACAGATAAGGAGACCCTGATGAGCTACAGCAATTGTGACATTAGGTATGGAGATGACAGGACTCTTCATCGGTGGAACCAGTAAGTCTTAACAATTGATCAGATTGACAGACAGGGAGAAGGAGGAATTTAATGATATTGCCACAATTTCTGGCTTGGGCAAATGGTATCTGGTAGTATCATTCTTTGAACTAGAAGTTAATGAAAGCAGAACAGATCTTTTCAGAATCTCTTTCAGATGTTCTCAGCTTTATCAGGACCCAACACACTCTTTTTACAATGTTCAGTTCACTTGCTCAGTCGTGCCCGACTCTTTGTGACCCCATGAATCGCAGCACACCAGGCCTCCCTGTCCATCACCATCTCCCGGAGTTCACTCAAAGTCACGTCCATCCAGTCGGTGATGCCATCCAGCCATCTCATCCTCTGTTATCCCCTTGTCCTCCTAGTTGGTGCAAAAGTAGTTGCAGTTTTACATTGTTGAAATTTGTCATTTGATAAACACAATTCTTAATAAATGTGCTTATATTATACATCATTTAATGCTAATGACTTGTTATTTGCTGTTTATTTTATATTTATTTTAGACTATGGAAATGATATTAGACAAAAAGCAAATTCAAATGATTTTCTTGAGTTCAAAATGGGTCATAAAGCAGTAGAGACAACTCACAGCATCAACAATACATTTCATCCAGGAACTGATAACAAATATACAGGGCAGAGGTGGTTCAAGAAGTTCTGCAAAGGAAACGAAAACTTTGAAGGTGAGGACCCTAGTAGTTGGCCATCAAAAGTTGACATCGACCAACTGAGAGGATCATCAAAGCTTATCCTGTTACACAAGAAGTTGCCAAAGAACTCAATGTCTATCATTCTCTTGTCCTCTATGATGTGAAGCAAATTGGAAAGATAAAAAAGCCTGATAAGTGGGTACCTCATGAGCTGACTGAAAACCAAAAAAAGTCATGCATTTGAAGTGTCATTTCTCTTTTTCTGCACAAATCATTTCTCAATCAGATTGTTACTTGTGACAAAAAGTGATGACCAGCTCAGCAGTTGGACTGAGAAGACACTTCAAAGCACTGCCCAAAGCCAAACTTGCACCCAACAATGGTCACGGTCACTGTTTGGTGGTCTGCTGCCAGTGTGATCCACTACTGCTTTCTGAATCTCAATGAGACCATTATATTTGAGAAATATGCTCAGCAAATCATTGAAAACTACATCTGCAGCTGGCATTGGTCAACAGAAAGGGCCCAAGTCTTCTCCACAACAATGCCTGACCACACATCACACAACCAACGCTTCAAAAATGGAAGGAATTGGACTACAAAATTTTGCCTCATCCTCCATATTCACCTGACCGCTAGCCAATCCACTACCACTTCTTCAAGCATCTCAACAACTTTTTGCAGGAATAATGCTTCCACAACCAGCAGGAGGCAGAAAATGCTTTCCAAGAGTTCATCACATCCAAAAGCACAGATTTTTATACTACAAGAATAAATAAATTTATTTCTCATTGGCAAAAATGTGTTGATTGTAATGGTTCTTGTTTTGATTAATACAGATGTGTTTGAGCTTAGTGGCTCAGATGGTAAAGCGTCTGCCTGCAATGCAGGAGACCTGGGTTTGATTCCTGGGTCGGGAAGATCCCCTGGTAAAGAAATGGTGACCCACTCCAGTACTCTTGCCTGGAAAATTCCATGGATTTGGGGAGCCTTGGTAGGCTATAATCCATGGGATCGCAAAGAGTCAGACACAACTGAGCAACTTCACTGGTTCACTGGATAATGATTTAAAATCCACAGTCTGAAACATCAATTACATTTTCACCAACCTAATAAAAAAGAATGTGTAATATCCCCTGCATACACTGAAAACTTATGGATAATATAACCTATTTATACACACGAAATTCTTAAACTTTTAACACAATGGCCCAATGGTAATAAAAAGTATAAATAAAAGGAAAGTAAGTGAGGAAAAAGTATATCAATATGTAAAAGTTCTGGTATGGCTACATAAAAACACAAAGAAGTGGTCAGATGTTTAAACCTATATGTGAAGTCAGTGTCGGTGACCAAGACACAGATATAGATCAACACACTCCACCATACCTCCAACTACACTGCCCTGTCCATGAATGTTAGAGGAGGGTTTATTTTGGCTGCTGTATTGGAGAAGCCTTTGTAATGCTGGTGGCATTTCAGTTTGGCTTTAAAAGGATTAATAGAATTTTCTAAAATTTAATTTCTTTTTATTTATTTTTAAAATTAATTTATTTATTTTAATTGGAGGCTAATTACTTTACTAAATTGTGATGGTTTTTGCCATACATTGACATGAATCAGCCACGGGTGTACATGTGTCCCCTATCCCAAATTCCCCTCCCACCTCCATCCCTATTCCATCCTTCTGTGTTGTCCCAGTGCACCAGCTTTGAGTGCCCTGTTTCATGCATCAAATTTGAGTTGGTGATTTATTTCATATATGGTAAAATACATGTTTTGATGTTATTATCTAAATCATCCCACCCTTGTCTTCTCCCAACAGAGTTCAAAAGTCTGTTCTTTATATCTGTGTCTCATTCACTGTCTTGCATATAGGGTCATCATTACCATCTTTCTAAATTACATATATATGCATTACTATACTGTATTTGTGTTTTTCTTTCTGACTTACTTCGCTCTGTATAAAAGAGCACATTCAAATGTGCTCTTTTAAATAGCTGAGTCATATTCCACTGTGTATATGTACCACAGCCTTCTTATCCATTTGTCAGCCAATGGACATCTAGGTTGCTTCTGTGTCCTAGCTATTGTAAACAGTGCTATGATGAACATTGGGGTACATATGTCTCTTTCAATTCTGGTTTCCTCAGTGTGTATGCTCAGCAGTTGGATTGCTGGGTTGTATGGCAGTTCTATTTCCAGTTTTTTAAGGAATCTCCACACTGTTCTCCATAGTGGCTATACTAGTTTGCATTCCCACCAAAAGTGTAAGAGAGCTCCTTTTTCTCCGAACCCTCTCCAGCATTTATTGTTTGTAGACTTTTTGATAGCAGCCATTCTGACCGGTGTGAGATGGTACCTCACTGTGGTTTTGATTTGCATTTCTCCGATAATGAGTGATGTTAAGCATCTTTTCATGTGTTTGTTAGCCATCTGCATGTCTTCTTTGCAGAAATGTCTGTTTAGTTCTTTGGCCCATTTTTTGATTGCATCGTTTATTTTTCTGGAATTGAGCTGCAGGAGTTGCTTGTTTATTTTTGAGATTAATTCTTTGTCAGCTGCTTCATTTGTTATTATTTTCTCCCATTCTGAACGCTGTCTTCCCCCCTTGCTTATAGTATCCTTTGCTGTGCAAAAGCTTTTAAGTTCAATTTGTTTATTTTTGCTTTTATTTCCATTACTCTGGGAGGTGGGTCATAGAGGATCTTGCTGTGATTTATGTCAGTGAGTGTTTTGCCGATATTTTCCTCTGGGAGTTTTATAGTTTCTGGTCTTACATTTAGATCTTTAATCCATTTTGAGTTTTTTGTGTATGGTGTTAGAAAGTGTTCTAGTTTCATTCTTTTACAGGTGGTTGATCAATTATTCCAGTACCACTTGTGAAAGAGATCGTCTTTTCTCCATTGTATATTTTTGCCTTTTTGTCAAAGATAAGGTGTCCATAGGTGCGTGGATTTACCTCTGTGTTTCCTATTTTGATCCATTGATCTGTATTTCTCTCCTTGTGCCAGTACCATACTGTCTTGATGACTGTAGCTTTGTAGTATAGTCTGAAGTCAGGCAGGTTGATTCCTCCAGTTCCATTCTTCTTTCTCAAGATTGCTTTGGCTATTTGAGGTTTTTGGTATTTCCAAATTGTGAAATTATTTGTTCTAGTTCTCTGAAAAATACCGTTGGTAGCTTGATAGGGATTGCATTGAATCTATAGATTGCTTTTGGTAGTATACTCATTTTCACTATATTGATTCTTCCGATCCGAGAACGTGGTATATTTCTCCATCTATTTGTGTCATCTTTGATTTCTATCATCAGTGTTTTATAGTTTCTATACATAGGTCTTTTGTTTCTTTAGGTAGATTTATTCCTAAGTATTTTATTCTTTTCATTGCAATGGTGAATGGGATTGTTTCCTTGGTTTCTCTTTCTGTTTTCTCATTGTTAGTGTATAAGAATGCAAGGGAATTCTGTATATTAATTTTATATCCTGCAACTTTACTATATTCATTGATTCAGTTCAGTTCAGTTCATTCGCTCAGTCATGTCCGACTCTTTGCGACCCCATGAATTGCAGCATGCCAGGCCTCCCTGTCCATCAC
This sequence comes from Bos taurus, assembly GCF_002263795.3. Lineage (NCBI taxonomy): Eukaryota > Metazoa > Chordata > Mammalia > Artiodactyla > Bovidae > Bos > Bos taurus. The sequence goes on from NC_037331.1 coordinate 56,699,952, forward strand.
CAACTCCCAGAGTTCACTCAGACTCAGGCCCATCAAGTCGGTGAGGCCATCCAGCCATCTCATCCTCTGTCGTCCCCTTCTTCTCCTGCCCCCAATCCCTCCCAGCATCAGAGTCTTTTCCAATGAGTCAACTCTTCGCATAAGGTGGCCAAAGTACTAGAGTTTCAGCTTTAACATCATTCCTTCCAAAGAATTCCCAGGGCTGATCTCCTTCAGAATGGACTGGTTGGATCTCCTTGCAGTCCAAGGGACTCTCAAGAGTCTTCTCCAACACCACAGTTCAAAAGCATCAATTCTTCAGCACTCAGCCTTCTTCACAGTCCAACTCTCACATCCATACATGACCACAGGAAAAACCATAGCCTTGACTAGACAAACCTTTGTTGGCAAAGTAATGTCTCTGCTTTTGAATATGTTATCTAGGTTGGTCATAACTTTCCTTCCAAGGAGTAAGCATCTTTTAATTTCATGGCTGCAATCACCATCTGCAGTGATTTTGGAGCCCAAAAAATAAAGTCTGACACTGTTTCCACTGTTTCCCCATCTATTTGCCATGAAGTGATGGGACCAGATTTCATGATCTTCATTTTCTGAATGTTGAGCTTTAAGCCAACTTTTTCACTCTCCACTTTCACTTTCATCAAGAGGCTTTTTAGTTCCTCTTCACTTTCTGCCATAAGGGTGGTGTCATCTGCATATCTGAGGTTATTGATATTTCTCCTGGAAATCTTGATTCCAGCTTGTGCTTCTTCCAGCCCAGATTTATCATGATGTACTCTGCATTTAAGTTAAATAAGCAGGGTGACAATATACAGCCTTGATGTACTCCTTTTCCTATTTGGCTACTCATTGATTAGCTCTAGTAATTTTCTGATGGTATCTTTAGGGTTTTCTATGTAGAGGACCATGTCATCTGCAAACAGTGAGAGTTTTACTTCTTTTCCAATCTGGATTCCTTTTATTTCTTTATCTTCTCTGACTGCTGTAGCTAAAACTTCCAAGACTATGTTGAATAGTAGTGATGAGAGTGGGCTTTCCAAGGGTTTCCCTTGTCTTGTTCCTTTAGGGGAAATGCTTTCAATTTTTCACTATTGAGGATAATGTTTGCTGTGGGTTTATCATATATGGCTTTATTATGTTGAGATATGTTCCTTCTATGCCTGCTTTCTGGAGGGTTTTTTATGATAAATGGATGTTGAATTTTGTCAAAGGCTTTCTCTGCATCTATTGAGATAATCATATGGTGTTTATCTTTCATTTGTTAATGTGGTGTATCACATTGATTGATTTGCAAATGTTGAAGAATACTTACATCCCTGTGATAAAGCCCACTTGGTCATGATGTATGATCTTTTAAATATGTTGTTGGATTCTGTTTGCTAGAATTTTGTTGAGGATTTTTGCATCTATGTTCATCAGTGATATTGACCTGTAGTTTTCTTTCTTTCTTTTTTGTGTGGCATTTTGCCTAGTTTTGGTATTAGGGTGATGGTAGCCTCATAGAATGTGTTTGGAAGTTTACCTTCCTCTGCAATTTTCTGGAAGAGTGTAAGATAGGTGTTAGCTCTTCTCTAAATTTTTGGTAGAATTCAGCTGTGAAGCCATCTGGCCCTGGGCTTTTGTTTGTTGGGAGATTTTTGATTACAGTTTCTATTTCTGTGCTTTTGATGGGTCTGTTAATATTTTCTATTTCTTCCTGGTTTGGTTTTAGAAAGTTATACTTTTTTAAGAATTTGTCCATTTCTTCCAAGTTGTCCATTTTATTGGCATATAGTTGCAATAGTAGTCTCTTATGATCTTTTGTATTTCTATGTTGTCTGTTGTGATTTCTCCATTTTCATTTCTAATTTTGTTGATTTGATTCTTTTCCCTTTTTTTCTTGATGAGTCTGGCTGATGGTTTGTCTATTTTATTTATCTTCTCAAAGAACCAGCTTTTAGCTTTGTTGATTTTAGCTACGGTCTGCTTTGTTTCTATTTCATTTATTTCATGTGTTCTTTGGAAGGAATGATGCTAAAGCTGAAACTCCAATACTTTGGCCACCTCATGCGAAGAGTTGACTCATTGGAAAAGACTCTGATGCTGGGAGGGATTGGGGGCAGGAGGAGAAGGGGACAACAGAGGATGAGATGGCTGGATGGCATCACCGACTCGATGGACATGAGTTTGAGTGAACTCCAGGAGTTGGTGATGGACAGGGAGGCCTGGCGTGCTGCGATTCATGGGGTCACAAAGAGTCAGACACAACTGAGGGGCTGAAATGAACTGAACTGAACTGAAAGGAGATCAGTCCTGAGTGTTCATTGGAAGGACTGATGTTGAAGCTGAAACTCCAATACTTTGGCCACCTGATGCGAAGAGCTGACTCATTTGAAAAGACCCTGATGCTGGGAAAGATTAAGGGCAGGAGGCGAAGGGGATGACAGAGGATGAAATGGTTGGATGGCATCACCAATTTGATGGACATGGGTTTGGGTGGACTCTGGGAGTTGGTGATGGACAGGGAGGCCTAGGGTGCTCCAGTTCATGGGGTTGCAAAGAGTCAGACATGACTGAGCGACTGAACTGAACAGAACATTTATTTCTGCCCTAATTTTTATGATTTCTTTCCTTCTACTAACCCTGGGGTGCTTCATTTCTTCTTTTTTTAGTTGCTTTAGGTGTAGAGTTAGGTTATTTATTTGATTTCTCTCCTGTTTCTTGAGGTAGGCTTGTATTGCTATGAACCTTCCCTTTAGCACTGGTTTTACTGAACCCCATAGGTTTTGGGTTGTTGTGTTTTCATTTTCAGTCATTTCTATGCATGTTTTGATTTCTTTTTTGATTTCTTCTGTGATTTGTTGGTTATTCAGAAGTATGCTTTGATTTTTAACTGCCCTGCTGTTATAATCCTTAATGACTATACATGTTTCTTCCTGTATACCATGTGGAAATCCCTCCTCTGAAAACATCATTGACTTTCTAAGGAACACTGTTTTTTCATTTTTTAAAAAAAGCAATTGATTTTTTTTGTATCTGTATTTCCATAGATGTTAAACTCTTTGAGGGTAGGACCTATATCTTTCCCACTGAATAGCCTCAAACTCTGCACAGTGCTTAACAACAAATGTTTATTGAATAAATGAATGAATGAACAAATGAATACATATAACTTTCACTAGTTATTATGTAGGTTTGAAACCATTAACACTGCTTAAATAGTCTTACTCTTCATAACGTTGTTACTGACTTAAGTTTTCCTTTCTGGGGCTTTTTTAATCCTGTAGTCTTATAGTTTTAATAAGAGTTAGCTCTGTTTTCTTCCATTTTGCCATATTCCAATTTACTTGATTCTTTCTTTTGCATTTGTGGCCCTGTTATGAGTTTCTACATAAATACATTTGTGACTGTGTTGGATTATGCGTTTCTACAATTAAGTGTAATTAACTTTAAATAAATCACTCAAATAAAACACTAACTTCTTTAACATGAACCATCTTTGCTTGCATATTGTCAAGCAGCTTATTTAACTTATATGCAGAGTACATCACGTGAAATGCCAGGCTATATGAATCACAAGCTGGAACCAAGATTGCTGGCAGAAATATAAACAACTTAAGATAGGCAGATGACACCACCTTTATGGCAGAAAACAAAGAGGAACTAAAGAGCCTCTTGAAGAAGGTGAAAGAGGAGAGTGAACAAGCTGGCTTAAAACTCAACATTCAAAAAACTAAGATCACGGCATCTAGTTCCATCACTTCATGGCAAATAGATGGGGAAAAATGGAAACAGTGGCAGATTTTATTTTCTTGGGCTCCAAAATCACTGCAGATGGTGACGGTAGCCATGAAAGCTATGACAAACCTAGATAGCATATTAAAAAGCAGAGATATCACTTGGCTGACAAAGGTCCATATAGTCAAAGCAATGGTTTTTCCAGCAGTCATGTACAGATGTGAGAGTTGGACCATAAAGGAGGCTGAGCACTGAAGAACTGATGCTTTCAAATTATGGTGCTGAAGAGTCTAGAGAGCCCCTTGGACAGCAAGGAGATCAAACCAGTCAATCCTAAAGGAAATCAACCCTGAATATTTATAGGAAGCACAGTTGCTGAAAGTGAAGTTCCAATACTTAGGTCACCTGGTATGAAGAGCTGATTCATTGCAAAAGACTCTGATTCTGGTAAAGACAGAGGGCAGGAGAAGGGGGCAACAGAGGAAGAGATGGTTGGATGGTATCATAAATTTTGCGCAACCTCTGATGATAGCGAAGGTAAGGGAAACCTGGCGTGCTGCAGTCCATGGGGTCGCAAAGAGTCGGATTCAGTGACTGAACAACAACAATCCTTTCTAAAAATGTTTATTTTCACTCTAGCAGAAATGAGATTAAAAGAGGAATCTAAAGCTTTGAAAACATAGAAGTCTCTACCTGGGTAATTTTAATACCAGATTTACAGTTTGAAAGAGACAACACAGTCAACATTATATAAACATGTATCATCTATAATATTCAGGCAATGTTGTTTACAATAATAAAATAGATAGAAAAAATGTATAAAATGTATTAAACCTTAATGCATATAGTTAATGAAATACTGTGCAGCAGTTTAAAAGAATGAAGTAGAACTTGATATGCTCTATAGAGAGTTTGAGTTATATATTAAAAAGATGGAGAACAGTAAACATAGTATGATTCAGTTTCTGGGCATAATATAAAGGATACACATATATATGGCAACATTTTTCTGGAGATTAACAAGAAACTTGATATGGCTATTTGGAGGATCAATGTGTTTTGGAGGGGTGTTGGTGATGAAGAGTGTGGCAAAGAGGGAGATATTACCTCTAATTTTCTATTTTGCTGGAATTTTTAATGCACATTTTAATTTTTATAACAAAAGTAGTGTTATGTGTCGTTTTTCCTTTTTTATATGTCCCTGTATTAAAAGTAGGTATGAAAATTACATTGAAAATGAATATTCTCTATTCCTGTCTTGGAAATAGGTTCATCTGTGGACAGGGTTGGCCGCCTCATGCGAAGAGTTGATTCACTGGAAAAGACCCTGATGCTGGGAGGGATTGGGGGCAGGAGGAGAAGGGGACGACAGAGGATGAGATGGCTGGATGGCATCACTGACCCGATGGATGTGAGTCTCAGTGAACTCCGGGAATTGGTGAGGCCTGGTGTGCTGCGATTCATGGGGTCGCAAAGAGTCGGACACGACTGAGTGACTGATCTGATCTGATCTGTGGACAGGGTGGCAGGGCAGGAGGGTAGATGAGAGCAAACTATGAGACTGGAATTAACATATATACACTGTGCTGTGTTGTGCTTTTGTGACCTCATGGACTGTAGCCCGCCAGGTTCTTCTGTCCGTGGGGATTCTTCAGGCAAGAATACTGGAGTGGGTAGCCTATGCCTTCTCCAGGGGATCTTCCCAACCCAGAATTGAACCGGCGTCTCCTGCATTGCAGGCAGATTCTTTACCAGCTGAGCTACCAGAGAAGACCCATAAAAATACACTACCATGTGTAAAATAGATAGCTAGTTGGAACTTGCTGTAAAGCACAGAAAGCTCAGCTCTGTGGTCTGTGATGATCTAGAGAGGTGAGATGGGGGCAGGGTGGGAGGGCAGTCCAAGAGGGAGGGAATATATGTATGCATATGGCTGATTCACCTTCACTGTAAATCAAGAGAGTTATACAACATTGTAAAGCAATTATATCCCAATTAAAAACAATGAATATTCTCAAGTGATTCAAACTTTATTGTGCACCAGAATCACCTGAAGTGCTTCTTAAAAAGCAAATTCCATATTCCCACCTCAAACCTCTGAAGTCAAATCTCTGTATGTTGGGAGTCTAAAAAAATAAAATTTTATCAAGGGTTTCAAATGATTCTGGGTCGGGAAGATCCCCTGGAGAAGGAAATAGTAACCCACTCTGGTACTCTTGCCTGTAAAATCCCATGGACAGAGAAGCCTGGTAGGCTACAGTCCATGGGGTTGCAAAGAGTCGGACACGACTGAGCAACTTCACTTCACTGCAAATGATTCTGGCACAGGCAGTCTGAGCAATATACTCTGAGAACAACTGCAGAGCAACTAATTAATACTTCATATTCGTACCTCTGTACGTCTAAGACATCTTCACCAGTAGTAATAATAACAGTCAGTTGCTGTGAGGATAAAATTAGATAATCCATGTAGATCTCTTAATATGGTGCTTTGCACACAGCAAATGCTACTGGGGGTTGGGAGCTATCTGTCATTTTGTTTGGTTTGAGATTTTTATTGTTGGCCATTATTACTTGTAGTTTAAAGGTTACTGGAAGGAAACTAACCTATTTTTAAAAACAGACAAGTGTACACTTTGAAAAATTGTTCTTTGAGAACTTTTAAAAATGCTTAGTGTTCTATTCACTCCAGTACTCTTGCCTGGAAAATCCCATGGACAGAGGAGCTGGTAGGCTACAGTCCACGGGGTCGCTGAGAGTCAGATACAACTGGGTGTCTTTGCTTTCACTTTTCACTTTCATGCATTGGAGAAGGAAAGGGCAACCCACTCCAGTGTTCTTGCCTGGAGAATCCCAGGGATGGGGGAGCCTGGTGGGCTGCCATCTATGGGGTCACACAGAGTCGGACACGATTGAAGAGACTTAGCAGCAGCAGCAGCAGTGTTCTATTCTTCACTGACAATAACCACTTTTTCATTAGGTATAGCAATTATATTTAAATCATATTTAACTATCTAATGCTATTCTCTCATTATAAAATTTTATTTTTCAGCTAAAAATATGAATTTTTCACAATGTTTTTGAAGTCAAGATTTATCCTGTGTAGGAATGTATATCTTATAAAACAGAAAGTCAATAGCAGAGTATGATTTGATTTATAAGAGTGTCGCTGTCTTCAGACTTTTTAAAACATGCTATTATGTAAAGTGGGATACACAAGACTATGGGGAGGGTCTGCATTGATGCTGTGCATTATGATTCATGCTGTGTTTGCCATTTCTCTGGCCTGAAGGATGTTTGTAAGTCCTGTGGTCAAAAGTAAGACAGTAAATCTGTTGGCAAACATAGTAGTCAGATTCTCATGCTTCTTATCTGCCAGAAAACTGACTTAGCAAAACACAGCTGACAGCACAAAAAGAGCCAGCCAGATTTGTAGGGAGCTGTAAATCCTGATCAGCTAGTTCCACTTAATTCCATCTTTGGTGACATATTTTGGAGTCCTGGGGACATGTAGAAAAGTCTGCCATGTATAACCCAGTTGATCCTTCAAGGCATTTCACAAATGTCATAGCTGTAGAGAAAAAAGGGGCACAAGCCAGCCCTTTTCCAGGGTAGCCAGCCTTTATTTTCCCCACAACGCTTAGAGATCTCTTCCCCAAGGCCACCTTCAACAAGCAGCTCTGCCTGGGATGTATCTTGATTTCTTTGTGCATGCATGCTAAGTCACTTCAGTGGTGTCTGACTTTTTGTGACCCTATGGACTGTAGCCCATCTAGCTCCTCCTCTGTCCATGAAATTCTCCAGGCAAGAATACTGGAGTGGGCTGTCATGCCCTCCTCCAGGGAATCTTCCCAATCCAGGGATTGAAGCTGCATCTCTTGCAACTCCTACACTGGCAGACAGATTCTTTACCCCAGTAAGGACTGCTGCTGCTGCTGCTAAGTTGCTTCAGTCATGTCTGACTCTGTGCGACCCCAGAGACGGCAGCCCACCAGGCTCCCCCATCCCTGGGATTCTCCAGGAAAGAACACTGGAGTGGGTTGCCATTTCCTTCTCCAATGTGTGAAAGTGAAAAGTGAAAGTGAAGTCGTTCAGTCATGTCTGACTCCCAGCAACCCCATGGACTGCAGCCTACCAGGCTCCTCCATCCATGGGATTTTCCGGGCGAGAGTACTGGAGTGGGGTGCCATTGCCTTTTCCACCAATAAGGACAGTTGACCTCAGTTCTGCAAAGAACTGGGTTATTGCCTTGGTGCTAAAAGACTGACACATTCATCAACCTATATTGGAATGTTTCCCTCTTGTTTCATTCAGCTAAGAGGAGATGGCCAAAAAACTTTTTCTATCAGCCTCTGAATATGTTTTCAATTTGGCTTAAGTCATGGTTATAGAGTTATTAAATCTCTCCAAATATCTTGTCAGGTCTCTGCTGGGTCAAGCAATGATTATTTCTGGTAATATTAAACAATCTCTTGGATTCAGGAGGTATCTCCCAAAAGGGTGCAAAATATATAATTTTTTTGCAAGATCTAGCATTGCTCTCAAAGGGCAGCCAGTAGAAAGAACTGACAACTTGCATGGCCCAGGGAGGCAGAAAGCAAAGCCAGGGACCTAGAATGTAAAATAAGACAGGAAGAAAGGAATAGCTATTCCAAGGACAGGAAGATCAATGACCAATGGGTTTTGGTTTGGAAAGGGAGGGACAATGTGAACTTTTATTTCCTTTCATGGTTACACATTACATATAGATATTTGGGGGCACTGGCTCTGGTAAGAAACCTCTGAGGTTTCTCTGAGTGGTTTCAGAGAAACCACTTTCTCTGGCCTCTGCTAGTTTTTGTAGGATGCCCTCTGTAGGCTCTGGTTTTTCATGAATTTGAATTTAAGATTCCCTTGGCAGTTTAAGGACTTACCTGGTGGCTCAGACAGTAAAAGCGTCTGCCTACAATGTGGGAGACCCAGGTTCGATCCCTGGGTTGGGAAGATCCCCTGGAGAAGGAAATGGCAGCCCACTCCAGTATTCTTGACTGGAAAATCCCATGGATAGAGGAGCCTGGCAGCCTACAGTCCATGCGGTCGCAAATGACACAACTGAGCGACTTCACTTTCTGACAGTTTAAGGGAATAATGTAGCAGTTTACTAGAAATTTCCTCCGAGTCTCATCAACTCTGAGCAGAGTCCATACGGCAGGCCCTCCTTTGAAGGTAGATAGAGAGTGTCTGGAAGGCCATTAACTTCACTTTTAGAATGTTACTCAAAGGAACTTTAGTTGAAGGGTTCTACTTTTTAAAATAGAGAGTAATTTACTACACCATATCAAATTATCCTGGGGAAAAAAAAAATCATAACCTTCTTGAAAGAGAGCAATTTACTGGCTTCTTACCAGCAAGCTCGGGCTGAACTCAAATGTCTTTTGAACCTGTCAACTCATAGGTGAGTGCTTTCTTGATTGATTTTTAGACTTCTAACAATACTCTTCAGTGTTCTCATTCACTCCTTGAAATGTAACTAACCTTGGTTCTAGGGTACTGGGAAGTCTATTAGAAAAGGTAATCTAGCAAATGGGATTCTTGTAGCCTGAAACAGTTCATGCAATACTCGAGAGGAGAAACTTAATTGCCTCCCATCCACAGGTACCTTACATCCTTAAATGTTCTTCAAATTGTAGCAACCAGTCAATAAAGCAAAGATATCAACAGACTAAAGAACCTAAATAATGGACATTTGTTATATTCACAAGTAAGATTTATATCTGATGATGTACATGGTTAATTAAACATTTGAAATGGTAGATATCTAAAAGCATTCACATTGTTAGCCATATATACACATGGTTATGGGCTTCCCAGGTGGCTCAGTGGGTAAAGAATCTGCCTGTAATGCAGGAGACACAGGAGATGCTGTTCAATCCTTGGGTCAGGAAGATCCCTTGGAGGAGGGCATGGGAACTCCAGTATTCTTGCCTGGAGAATTCCATGAACAGAGGAACCTGGCAAGCTATGGTCCATAGGGTCGCAAAGAATCCACTGAAGACAATTAAAGTGACTAAGCATGCACACGCATGCACACACACACACACATAATACTATGTATATAAATATGTATATATAGACTAGACAACAAAATAAGTGAACAGTCGTTGTTTGATTTTTTAGAAACAAATGAGAAGAAACTGTCCTTTCTTCTTGAGTATTCTTGACAGAGTGTGAAACAGTCTGTCAGAGAATAATTACTTTTTTTCTAGCATTTCTAAAAAGCATAGGTAAACAGAATTTAAAATTGCTCTCTAGTCACTAAAATACTTTGAATGTGCTTTGAATTGTGTTGTTTCCACTAAAATCTGAAACTACACATCTGGAATAATGTGAAGCAGAATGCTTAAAAACACCTGCAGCAGAAAATTAACCCAAAACAATTATGAGCAACTAATGACAGACACACACCTTTTTCTTACAATCAAGCACTTCAAGGTGATCATCTTCCTCTTGAAATTCTTCATACAGGAGGAGATGTGATCACATACTGCTGTGAATGCAAATCTCTGAGCACTTTTCCCCCTGTGGCTGACATAATAAATAATAAGAAGCCACCATAACATTACAGATGAGCACTTGTCTAACTGCTCTGAGAGTTCAGGCTGACCAGTCTGACTGATAGTCTGGAATCATCTTGATGCAATTTACTAATGCCCCTTCCTAGAAGAAGATGAATAGGGTTTAGCATTGAGCAGCCTGAAATAAATGGCAACAGGGCTGAACACCATCGTGTTTATAATGCCTTTCTGTGAAAGGCATTTTGTTATTTTCTTCTTTGGCATTTGGACAAAAGCTGGTGGGTGTGTTGGTAAAGTGTTTTGCAGATTTTAAATGTATCATTGATACTGTAAACAAGTCCAGCACCATATTCTAAACTGAAGTAGGGCTCTTGTCCTGAGCTGTATCTTAGTTTACGGCAAATTTTCTCCAGGTATCCCATTCTTTCCAAGTCCCTGCAAACCAAGACAGATTTCATAAGAAGTGCATGTAAGGACAGTATCGAATAGCCACAAAGATACAAAGTTCTCTCAGAAGAGTAAATTGGAAAAGTTTTTAGAGAGGAGGCGATAAGAAAAGAAAATTGTATTGAAAGAACACATTAATGAGAAAAATGGCTGAGACTATTTTGAGCCACTGACCCCACTGGCAGTCTGTGAAGGCTGAGAAGTTTCAGAGTCTGAAGTCTGAGTCTGAGAAGGCTACAGACTCTTCTTTTCAGGAAAACTTGCAGATGCAGGAAGACACGGATTTCTTCCCCATGTAAGTCCACAGAAATGCTTCTCCTAATCGTGGATGAACCCGGCCAGCTCAGGCTGAAAGCGTAAAGTGGGTTCACTAGGTTGTGGATGCTCGGCAGGCCTTCTCTCTCCACATGCTCTCCATCTCCCGGGTTCCAGGAACCACCGAGCCTCCTGGATGTCCTGTCCAGGCTTACCCTCTCTGAGCAACACTCCATCTTTAAACCCCCTCCCCTCTCTTCACACTGTTCCCACCCTCTCAGTTCCATACATCCACTCTCTTGGGTTTTATTCTTATAGATTAGAAATTCTTAAGAGTGGGATTCATTTGCTGGCAAAACATATCAGATTGGGGGGACAACAGCTTTTAAAAATCACATCCAAAACACACCCCCCCCCAAAAGATGTATCTTCATGGGTGTGATAAGAGAGGGGTATCTTTGGCTTCCACTGCTGGTCCCCATTGAAAATTGGCAAAGGGAACAATAATCATGATGATTGCCTTGGTGGAGGACTTGTGTGGAGGTAGAAAAAGAGCCTCGTGACCTCAAGAAAGTTACTGGGGCTTGTTAGTAATGAATTTATACTACAGTATGTCCAACGTGGAATCCATTTAACTTAAAACAAGATTACCTTTTAAAAATAGGATTGATTTCAATGCTAAGAATTAGGATAGCATGGGCAGGCCAATGTTTTGAGGTACACTTTCCATTTAGTAAGAGACAAATGCCTACACCTTCACATCAACCTGGAGGTGTGGAGTTAGCCATCGAATATAGACCCATCCAATAGACTAGGCTTCCCTAACAACAGAGAACAAAAATAAGCAAAACTCCTGCCACAACCCATACAACAATATTCTCCAGATGATAGAGCCAAGCGTGTCTTTTCCCATGAAGGCAACCTAAATGTCTATCAACAGAGGCATAGATAAAGATATGGTATATATATGCAATGGGATATTATTCAGCCATTAAAAAGAATGAAATAATGCTATTTGAAGCAACATGGATGGAGAGACCCTGATGCTCGGAAAGATTGAGAGCAGGAGGAGGAAGGGACGGCAGAGGATGAGATGGCTGGATGGCATCACCAACTCAATGGACATGGATTTGGGTGGACTCTGGGAGTTGGTGATGGACAGGGAGGCCTGGCGTGCTGTGGTTCATGGGGTCACAAAGAGTTGGACACGACTGAGCACTGAATTGAAACTGAACTGGATGGACCTAGAGATTGACACAGTGAATAAAGTCAGTCAGACAGAGAAGAGGAAATATCATATGACATCCCATACATGGAGAATCTTAAAAAAAATGATACAAATGAGCTTATTTACAGAACAGAAACAAACTTTACACACTTACAAAATGAATTTATGGTTGCTGGAGGGAAGGATGAGGGGAAGCAATATTAGGGAGATTGGGATGGACATGTACACACTGCTAGATTTAAAATGGATAACCAACCAGGACCTACTGTATAGCACAGGGAACTCTGCTCAGTGTGGTGGTCTGGATGGGAAAGTAGTTCAGGGGAGAACGGATACAGATATATGTATGTCTGAGTCCCTTTGCTGTTCACCTGAAACTATCACAAAATTGTTAATTGACTAAGCTCCTGTATAAAATTAAAAGTTAAGAAAAATGTCTTTTCCTAGAGAAAGCAGAGGTACAACTTGGAGAGTTCCAGCTGATACATTGATATGTACCATGTCTGCTCCTTATTTTTTGTATGGCTTATTTTTTTCTTTCTGGTTTATTTGTTTGCCCCCCCTCCCCACCACCGCCTTGAGTCATGCTAAATTTAGAATTTCTTTAGGGTTAAAGAACAAGCTCCTGGAGTAGCATTTTGAGGGGGAGGGTTAAAGGATTGATGTACATTCATGTGACATCTACACAGACGCGTATAATGAAAATATGGTCACAGTGAAACAGGAGAGGAGGCAGGGCACAACCTTTTCAAGAAGGACATAGATGTTGAGGATATGACATAACTGGTTAGAATCAATTAGGCACAAGATGGTGGAAGATTCGACTCCCAATAAGCCTTGAGCCTCATTATATGCTCATTGTAATATATTAGCATGCTAAATGACATACCCACTAGCAACTTGACAGTTCTAAGGCTGAACATAAAAGTGCAAAATGTGGTCAGTGGCCCAATTCCTGGAAATCTCCAGCCCTCCTCCAAAATAGTTGGAATAATATTCTCACTCATTGCTGTGTCCTGCTTAGTTGCTCAGTGTCTCATGTCTGACTCTTTGTGACCCTATGGACTGTAGCCTGCCAGGCTCTTCTGTTCATGGGGATTCTCCAGGCAAGAACGCTGGAAGTGGGTTGCCATGCCCTCCTCCAGGGCATCTTCCAAACTCAGGGATCGAATCTAGTTCTCCCACATTGCAGGAGGATTCTTTACCATTAGAGCTACCAGGGAAGCCTAAGAATATTGGAGTGGATAGCCTATCCCTTCTCCAGGGGATCTTCCCAACCCAGGAGTTGAACTGGGGTCTCCTGCATTGCAGGTGGATTCTTTACCAGCTGAGCTACCAGGGAAGTCCCACTTATTAGCCTATGAAATTATCCAGTCCATAAGAAACTAACCACCCCGTATACTGGGGGCTCTTGCCTTCTGAGATGGCCCACTCTGTCTGTAGAGTGTGCCTCTCCCAGGGCCACTCTTGTCTTTTGACACAGATGACATTCTGTCTATGGAATACGTATGTCTCTAAATAAATCCCCTTCCTATCATTTTGCCTCTAGCTGAATTCCTTCTGTAGTGAGACATAACCTGAACTTCATTAAGTCCTGAGACCAAGTGTGTGATTTTTAACTAAAAAACAGTGGGTTTTTTAGTGAGCCCCAGTCTGGGTTTTGGTTGGGTTCAGATTCCATCTGAGTTAGGTGGTTTCCATAGGTTATTTTTTTCATTGTCAAACCAGGAAGAGCCCTTGCCTGAATTTATGATATCAAACTTTACACCAACACTTGCTAAATTATAATTTTCAAAAAGGTAGAATTATAAGTCTAAATACACAATGAATACATGTCAAATATTTTAACTCATTGATTGGGAAAGGAACTAGTAAGATGTTAAAACCAGCTCAAACATTTTTTTAAAGTACAGACACATAGAGGCTACCAGAAATTCTGAAATGAACTTGTCAACAAATATAAATTGGTTAATATTCTCTGTGTGGTTGTGCTCAGTCACTCAGTTGTGTGTAACTCTTTTGCAACTCCATGGACTCTATAGCCCACCAGCCTCCTCTGTCCATGGGAATTCCTAGGCAGGAATACTGGAGTGGGTTGCCATTCCTTTTTCCAGGGGATCTTCCCAACCCAGGGACTGAATCTGTAATTCCTCCCTCTTTTCCATTGGCAGGTGGATTCTTTACCACCTGGGAAACACCATATATTACAGGGCAGTAAAATGTAATATTTTGGGTAGAAATCAACTGTAACTCTACCAGACAAAATTTATTTGGATTTTAATGAAAAAAAATCACTTGCAATATTATGGACAAGAAACATTTGTGTTGTTATCCTTTTTCATTTTCTACAATTTAACTGCTTTCTCTATAAGCTGTAAAACAGTGTAATCAATCAAAGACAAGGACATGATATTTTATATCAAGAGTTATTTCACTCTGGCAGAATAAGTGTTCAATGATTAGGGTATACTTACTTGTTCATCTTATTCTTCCCAAACTATTTAATACTCCAAACTTAAAATCAACTCTTTATTGTCTTCCTTCCTTCATCAAACTTTCCATTTTGAACTTAAACAGCCTTCCAGACCACCTAGGCTAGTTCAAATTCTCTCTGTCATATGCTTTCAAAACACCTCATAGTTTTCATCCTTCTCAATTTCCATAATTTTGTTTGATTTGGAAAACTATTTGTTTAATACAGGTCTCTCCACCTAAGTTTCATGAGGACAAAACTCTCACCTGTTTTATCCATAATTACATTCTTCAGTTCAGTTCAGTTCAGTAGCTCAGTCATGTCCGACTCTTTGCGACCCCATGAATCACAGCACGCCAGGCCTCGCTGTCCATCACCAACTCCCGGTGTTCACTCAGACTCACGTCCATCGAGTCAGTGATGCCATCCAGCCATCTCATCCTCTGTCATCCCCTTCTCCTCCTGCCCCCAATCCCTCCCAGCATCAGAGTCTTTTCCAATGAGTCAACTCTTTGCATGAGGTGGCCAAAGTACTGGAGTTTCAGCTTTAGCATCATTCCTTCCAAAGAAATCCCAGGGCTGATCTCTTAAGTCCTAGCAAAATGCCTAATACATAGTAGATGCTCAATAAAAAGCCATTGAAGGAATGTATAAGTTATCTCAGTGTATTTCCTCTCAAGTAGGAAGTTTATAGAGGCAGCATAATGCATGATTTTAAAAAAGGGCTTTAATGCCACACTAACTGGGCTTGACCTCTAATTCTACTACATACTAGCTATTATAAGGACAAATAAAAATTAAAAATAAGAGACTTAATTCTTCCACTTAAAAATAATAAATTTCTCTCATCTCTTCTTTTTAAGGTATTCACTTTAGAAAACTTTTAATCACAAGTACTTTCTCCTCTATTTGAAATATATAAAAATATTTTTGAAAAATACTTTGGCCACCTCATGCAAAGAGTTGACTCATTGGAAAAGACCCTGATGCTGGAGGGATTGGGATCAGGAGGAGAAGGGGACGACAGAGGATGAGATGGCTGGATGGCATCACTGACTCGATGGACGTGAGTCTGAGTGAACTCTGGGTGTTGGTGATGGACAGGGAGGCCTGGCATGCTACGATTCATGGGGTTGCAAAGAGTCGGACACGACTGAGCGACTGAACTGAGCGACTGAACTGAACTGATGCTTTTTGTCAGCTTTGCAGCCTAGTAATCCTTTCTGAAAGATCAGGAGTCATCCATGTGAAATGTAAATATTAAGTGATAGCACACCAAGAGGTGGGGATGGAGTGGGATGGATTAGGAAATTGGGGCTCACACATATATTTATACTATGTATAAGATATATAACTAATGAGCTCCTCCTGGATAGCACAGGGAACTCTACCCAGTGCTCTGTGGTGACCTAAATGGGAAGGAAGTCCAAAAAAGAGGGGATATATGTATATGTATAGCTGATTCACTTTGCTGCACAGCAGAAACTAATATAATATTATAAGGTAACTATACTCCGATAAAAATTTAAGAAAATAAATATATAAGATAACATCATGTGCAAAGTTTTGGCAATAAATGAAAAATAATATGAAATTTAAAAAAAGAGAGAGATAGCACCACTATCTCCTTATTTCTGTGAAAGGTGCAAGCATGCCTTATTTAGGCACCTTGCTCCAAGTTGCAAAACTCTCCTGTCATAAAAATACAAGAGGTTTGTGTTTCCTTTGAATAAAATCAATTAGTTAATATGAATGGTCATCCCAATGTACATCTAAGTATCCCTAGATACATCTAAGATGAATTATGTGTCACAAAAGAAGCTATCTAGGCCTCTTACTTGAGGACTAGCTATTATTTATCTTGAGAACATGTATGTCATGGTTGTATCTGTTTGACTACAGAAAAGGGGTAAAAAAGATAAGACTTGCTCTGTCTTTTTTAGCAGATTGTCTGTGATGTGCATCACATTCTGGTTTGATGCTTATTCTATAATAAAACTGTTTTCTTTCTCCTCTAACCTCTATGGGAAGATTTTCTTGGTTGGCAGATTTCATTTTAATTAAATTTCCCCAACACTCTGTAACCTTAGGCAAGTTACTTTTAACTGTAAAACTGTGCCCTAGTTCCTGCATCTATAAAATAAGCATCCTAAGGTACTTGGGGTCACTGGGGAGATTCAATGAATTAATACCATAAAGAACTTAATGCAGAGCCTACAGGAAGTCATGGTAGGTCTTCTGGCAGAGCTCCACTACACAGAGCTCCATGATCCATACTCTAGCAATGGACCTGGAGAAAAAAGGGAGGGGGGTGGGCCACGTGTGCCAAGGAGCAGCTCCAGGGGGCTAAGGGGATCCAGGGGCCTGACCGAACATGGATTCAGTCAGGGACGGTGTACAGTTCCGTTCAGTTCAGTCCCTCAGTTGTGTCCAAGTCCTTGCAACCCCATGGACTGCAGCAATCCAGGCTTCCCTGTCCATCACCAACTCCCAGAGCTTGTTCAAACTCATGTCCACTGAGTCTGTGATGCCATCTAACTATCTCATCCTCTGTTGTCCCTTTCTGGAGGAGATGGGACAGTGTACATTGAGCACTTATGAGAGCCTATGCTGTTCAGGGCACCATTCAACGTGAGTCCTTGTCTTAAGGGACAAAGAATACACAAGGAAATAAGATAATTTGAGGTATTAGTGAGGGCTGTAAAGAGAACAAAATATTAATAAGTAATGTGGTAGGAGAGCAGCCGGCTTGTTTTAGGTAGCTGGGCAGGGGACCATCTCCTGCTGGGAGCCACAAAGACACTCTTTAATACTGTGCTGCTGTCCACTTGAAATGAGGCCAGTTAACAATATGAGTGTAGTTGGAAAAAATGTAAAATACCTTATTAATAATTTTATATTAGCATAAGTTAAACCAATGATATTTTGAATATATTTGGTCAAATAAAATGTTTTATAATTTTTTTTAAAAAAAGATAAAAAACCACAAATGCCTGCTATGAATCAAGTACTCAAAAAACATTGGCTGTTGATATCATACAAAAGTGATCACCATAGCAGCTTCTGGAGTTGATGCCCCCAGGACATATCAGCATCTAGAAATAGATCCTGAAAGTTACAGTGTTCTAGATGGAAATATTGATGTAGCTTTGACAAGTAAAAAAGGGAATGTTACCATTTAACTAACATCTATGCTTTGTTGCATGTTGGTTAACTGTCTATCCAAGGCTTACGGGTATTTTGGACATATGTTTTCACATATTCTATAACTTCATTTTTTTAAAGGCCAGGACAGAGTTTTTATTCTCATTTATTTTCAAAGTTATCTAATAATATTCTCCCTGGTCCCAAATTACCCCTTTTGGTTACCTACTGACTCTACACTTAGCTATTTCTGTTTTAGCTGCATTTTCAATATTTCAGCCTTGTATTTTTAGCAATTCTCATTCCATTATGTTTCTATTTTAATTTCTTCCCAAACTGATTTTTAAAAATCTAATATTGAATAGAAGTCAAGGCAATTTGAAGGGAAAAGCAAACTATTTTAGTGATACTACAATAATAACACTTTTGTAACAAATTGTCCCTGTGGATCATGTGATAAATTCTAAAACAATAAAGTGTGTTAGCTGCAAACATTTGCAACAGAGCCAGTGCCAAATGCATAAGGGTTATTCCAGAAGTTGTAGGTCGATGTTAGGGCTGAATTCAGTTAACTGGAGGCAATCCCTTAACATTTTAGCTGATAGGGCCACATTAGAAGTGCTGTTGTGTGATCACATTTTAGTGCCTATTATGTCTTGATTAAGACTCCCCTGGATATTCCTTTTTAATGGAATTTGAGGAATTAAAAATGGCTTCACAAATCACTTTTTAATCCGGTGAAGTAAGCAGGGAATGAAAAACACCACGCTGTCATCTTCAAGTGCAAGGAAAGTTGTAAATAAAGAAAACAAATTAGTGACTGGTTCACACCTCATCAGCTACCTAACAACCTGTTACCAGTTAATTACACACCTTTAAAATGCATGTACAAGAGAAATTATTCAGAAATCAGTTTCTCTAAGGGGGAGGGTGGTGGACAAGTACCATAGCAGAAGAGGCTATATTTAACTATTTAGATAACCAACCATAAAGGGGAAAAAAACGAAACATTTTTTTTTTCTTAAGAATTATTGTCCTGAAAGTGCCACCTATTATTGGCGTAGCTTCTGTGGCCTCTACACCAACAGATAAATGTTTGTTGAGCACCTCCTGGGAAATAGTCTCCAATATCCCTTTGTGACCTACTGCAATCTTGATCTGTCAGTAGCATCCACTGGTTACTATGTTCAGAGCCCAGTCCTGAGCAATGTGAGAATTAACCACAGATGACAAAGTTACACACCACCATTGCCAAGAAGTTTAAACAGTCTGGTCGCATGCTTTTTATTTCCCAATATTCCTATTGTCTCTTGTTGTAGCTTAAGTGTAAATAGAAAACAGTTGGAAACTATACATATTGAACAAACAAATAAATTTGGAATGGAACCTGGTTAAGTCTATTATGTTATTTCTTTTACATATACAGCCTTGTTGAGGGACTTATACATGTCTGTGTTTGATTTATTTCGCTAAAATTCTTTTCAATAAGTAGAAGGCTCCAAAATATGGCTTTGCAAAATCAATACAGATGGAGCTGTCGTCCAGAAGATTGATCTGCATACTGGTTATCTGGAATCAGTCATTTTCTCATCCTGTGCCCCTAGTTACCTCCTGTTAAACCAGGATAATCATAACCTACGTCACTGGGTTGCTCAGATGTATAACTGACAGAAGTCATTTCAATGCTCTGAGGCTGTGGTAAATGTTAATTACTATGATTTGCCATGGTATTTATGGTTACTGAACCGTGACATTGGTTTGGTTGCCTGACCAAATCTATTTCCTATAGCACTTTAGTGTAACTTACGATCTAAATTCTTAAAGTGATATTATGTTATGTATCTACTGAAGGGTCAGCTTCAAATTAGCCTGTTTTGAAACTGGGAGTATATGCAGTTTGAAATCAATCAATTAACTCCACCAATAACTTTTTAAGATATATTGATTCTATCTGTATTATATTCACTTGGAAGTGATTATTTACATAATGCATATTCAGATTTTTTGGCATTAATTCATCTTCCAGCAACTTAGTTCTTCACTGGGTACTACAGTCAAAAGACAACTAGTCATTTTTAATTTTAAAAATATGCGTGTATATATATATATATATATATATATATATACACACACACACACACATACACACACACACATATGTGGAGCAGGAAATGACAACCCACTCCAGTATTCTTGCCTAGAGAATTCCATGGACAGAGGAGCCTGGTGGGCTGCAGTTCATGGAGTGCAGAGAGTTGGACATGACTGAGTGACTGAGCACAGCACATACACACATATATATACACATACACATACATACATTCCATAGTCCATAAGTTGTTCAAAATCATTTAGGTAAACTTCTCATGGTTATTTGCCCAAAGACAAGGAGTTGGTTAAAGTAAATGGTATGACTGGTTTGGGCAGGGTGTATGGATCTTTATTAAATCCTAGTCTGAGTATTGTGCACATGCACAGAAAAATCCTCTGAGAGTAATGACCTCTCTTCATTCTGTGTAGGTCAATTTCAGAAAGCTGTTGTACAACCCTCCCCATTCCTGCTGATAAGCTTCCAATGAAACATTGAAAAGATGAGCTAATTTGTATGATGTGGTCCATTGCATAATAGCGGAAAAGAAACTGCCTCAAGTTTAAAAGCTTGGATTCTCCTACAGTTAAATTTTCACTACATTATTTTTGGATGTTACAAAAGTAATACAAACATATAAACAGAAAATATGTAGTGGACTTCCCTAGTTTCAGCTCTCTAAGATATATATCAGATCAGATCAGTCGCTCAGTTGTTTTCGACTCTTTGCGACCCCATGAATCGCAGCATGCCAGGCCTCCCTGTCCATCACCAATTCCCGGAGTTCACTCAGACTCACGTCCATTGAGTCGGTGATGCCATCCATCCTCTGTCGTCCCCTTCTCCTCCTGCCCCCAATTCCTCCCAGCATCAGGGTCTTTTCCAATGAGTCAACTCTTTGCATGAGGTGGCCAAAGTACTGGAGTTTCAGCTTTAGCATCATTCCTTCCAAAGAACTCCCAGGGCTGATCTCCTTCAGAATGGACTGGTTGGATCTCCTTGCAGTCCAAGGGACTCTCAAGAGTCTTCTCCAGCACCACAGTTCAAAAGCATCAATTCTTCGGCGCTCAGCCTTCTTCACAGTCCAACTATCACATCCATACATGACCCCTGGAAAAACCATAGCCTTGACTAGACGAACCTTTGTTGGCAAAGTAATGTCTCTGCTTTTGAATATGCTATCTAGGTTGGTCATAACTTTCCTTCCAAGGAGTAAGCGTCTTTTAATTTCATGGCTGCAGTCACCATCTGCAGTGATTTTGGAGCCCAGAAAAATAAAGTCTGACACTGTTTCCACTGTTTCCCAATCTACTTCCCATGAAGTGATGGGACCAGATGCCATGATCTTCGTTTTCTGAATGTTGAGGTTTAAGCCAACTTTTTCACTCTCCACTTTCACTTTCATCAAGAGGCTTTTTAGTTCCTCTTTACTTTCTGCCATATAATTTTTACAAACTACATTATTATATGTACTCTGTTCTGAAGTAACCCCTTATTGATGGAAATGGAGACTGTTCCAGAAATTTTCTACTATAACATTACTAGAAATAAATGTCCTGAATATATATTATCATATACTTTTGCCAGTCTTTAACTGATTAAATATCTAAAAGTAGAGTTGCCGGGTTAAAAGGTATGTGTGTGCATGTTCAGTCTCTTAAGTCATGTCTAGCTCTTTGCAACCCCATGGACTGTAGCCTGCCAGGCTCCTCTGTCCATGGCATTTTCCAGGGAAGTTTTTAACAAATATTACTAAACAGCCACGTAAAGAGTTTATAACTTACTTACAAAGCAGAAGTGTACCTATTCCTGCTAGGCTTCCCAGGTGGCTCAATGATAAAGAATCTACCTGCCAGTGCAGGAGACCCGGGTTTGATCCCTGGGCTGGGAAGATTCCCCTGGAGAAGAGAATGGCAAACCACTCTAGTATTCTTGTCTGGAGAATTCCATGGATGGAGGAGCCTGGTGGGCTACAGTCCATGGGGTCACAAAAGAGTCGGATATGACTGAATGACTAAACAACAACAAACCTATTCCTGCCACCCCTTACTGCTCTGGACAGTATCACTTTTAAATTTTGGCCATTCTCTTAGATAAGAAAAGGTAGTTCTTGGTTTTTTTATTTAGAAGTTTGAGACTACTATGGGATTGAACATTCATTCATGTGGTTTTGGTCATTGTAACATCTTTACCAGAGGTCTCAACCTGGTGAAAAAAAAAAAAAAAAACCTTTTCTTTACTTATTGTTTGTGCTACGCTGCGCTTAGTCACTTGTGTCCGACTCTTGGTGACCCCATGGACTGTAGCCCGCCAGGCTCCTCTGTCCATGGGGATTATCCAGGCAAGAATACTAGAGTGGGTTGCCATGCCCTCCTCCAGGGATCTTCCCAACCCAGGGATCTAACCCAGGTATCCTGCATTACAGGCAGATTCTTTACCATCTGAGCCACCAGGGAAGCCCAAGAAAATGTGAGTGGGTAACCTATCCCTTCTCCAGGGCATCTTCCCAAGCCAAGAATCAAAACAGGGTTTCCTGCTTTGCACGTGGATTCTTTACCAGCTGGGCTACCAGAGAAGCCCTAATTATTGTTTATCCTTTATCTTTATGTCACCCTCATTTTCTGGCTTTATCACTTTGGTAAACATCAACCTCCTTGAGGCTTTGCATACTATCTATACACTGTTCAAATAAGACACATTCAAAACCTACATTTTGATTGTCCTTTTCTCTCTTACTTGATTTTATCTCCATCCCATTCTGAAATATATTATTAGAAGATAATTTTTTTAAAAAAGTAAAAATCATGACTCTCATGAAGATATACAAATGAACATGTGTTAAAGATTTTTACTTTACTCATCTGATGAGGAATCCTGGCAAATGTTATACCAGTTCCAAGAAAAGTCAAAAGGCACCAATCTATGTAGAGTAAAGGAATGGAATAGCAAATGGAGGAAAAAGTGTTTTTTTTTTTTTTTCTGAGCGAAGAAGAAAGTCAACTGAAACTCTATCAAACAAGACAGAACATAATTGTCTATCAATTTTTTAAAAGTTGTAAAATAGCTCAAAGACTATGAAAGGCTAGCATGTGTTAATACAGAAAGCTAAGGTATATGCATATAATGTATAGTTTTACATTGAAACACAATTTTTTTCTACAGCATTTTCCCTTTTGATCAAAAATAATCTCAACAGATTATTCTTGATTACAAAATAAGATTGGTCTTAGTAGATTTGCCCTGGTAGTTTACACAGAGGCAATAAGACTACTTTCTCACCCTGCAGGCCTTTTGAAATCTGCTTTAATGTAAGTTTTCATAAGTAATCTCAGAATGGACTTTTAAAAGCTTCTTGACAGGTGATATTCTGAGATTAGGAGACTAAAGTAAGAGCTCACTCCTAGATTTCACCTGCATTACCTAGAAATGTGGGAAAATTCCTCTCTTTTCCAGTTCTCCCAAATATTCTAAGATTCTTGAGCCTACCAGGAGGTAAATTACCACACTTACCTGGAAGGCTGGGAATCCTGTGTACCCAGGAGGGTTTATAAGCATTTGCTTGTAAAGCCTAAAATGTTACTTGCTTGAAAGTACATGTCATGCTTGACTAAATTATCATCATTCTCAAATATAACAACTGAATAACCACACACAAACAATAACGTTGGCTGCTTTGCTTATATTATACACAAAATTAATTCAAAATAGAACATAGACCTAAATATAAGAGCTAAAACAATAAAACTCTTGGAACAAAATATAGGAGGTAAACCTTTGCAACCTTGGGTTAGGCAAAGGCTTCCTAGATAAAACATCAAAAATACAAGTGACAAAAAACATTAGGTGAGTTGGACCTCATCACAATTGTGCTTCAAAGGACATCATTAAGAAAATGAAAAGACAACCCACAGAATGGGAGAAAGTGTTAGCAAAATGTATATCTGATAAAGAACTTGTATCTAGACTACACAAAGAAATCTTACAATTAAATAATAAAAAGGTAAGTATCTCAAATTTTTAAATGGGTAAAGGATTTGTAAAAAGATTTCTCAAGGACTTCCCTAGTGGTCAGTGGTTACAAGTCTGCTTGCTAATGCATGGGATATGGTGAGTTCGATCCCTGATCCAGGAAGATTTTACCTGCTGTGGAGCAACTAAGCCTGTACACCAAAAGCACTGAGCCTGTGTGCAGCAATTACTGAGCCTGCATGTCTAGAGCGCATGCTGCTGCTCCTAAGTCGCTTCAGTCGTGTCCGACTCTGTGCGACCCCATAGATGGCAGCCCACTAGGCTCCCCCGTCCCTGGGATTCTCCAGGCAAGAACACTGGAGTAGGTTGCCATTTCCTTCTCCAATGCGTGAAAGTGAAGTTGCTCAGTCGTGTCTGACTCTTAGTGACCCCATGGACTGCAGCCTACCAGGCTCCTCTGTCCATGGGACTTTCCAGGCAAGAGCACTGGAGTGGGGTGCCATTGCCTTCTCCTCTAGAGCGTGTGCTCCAAAACAAAAGAAGCCACTGCAATGAGAAGCCAAAGCACTGCAACTAGAGAGCAGCACCACTCACTGCAACCAGAGAAAGCCCACGTACAGCAACAAAGACCCAGAACAGCCAAAAAAGAAAAAAAAAGATATAAGAACGGCCAATAAACAGATGAAAAGATGCACAACATCATTACCCATCAGGGAAACGTAAATCAAAATCACAGAGTGATACTTCCTTGGTGGCTCAGCGGTAAAGAATCTGCCTGCAATGCAGGACACCCAGGTTCAATCCCTGGGTCAGGAAGATCCCCTGGAGGAGACCATGGCAACCCACTCTAGTACTCCTGCTGACAGAATCCCATGGACAGAGGAGCCTGACAGGCTGTAGTCCATAGGGTCGCACAAAGTCGGACACGACTGAAGCAACTAGCAGTAGCAGCAGGATGGCTAAAATCAAAAAGACAGAAAATATCGACAAAGATGTAGAGAAATTGGAATCCTCATACACAGCTGTATGTAATGTAAAATGGTACAGCCACCATTCTGGAAAACAGTCTGTCAGGTAAACATACAGTTATCATAAAGACAGTTAAACACAGAGTTACCATATAACCTAGCAATTCTACTTTAAGGTATATATTCAAGAGAAGTGAAAACATATGTCAACATATAAACTTGGATCTATAATATTTATCTATGCTGTTGCTGTTGCTGTTAAGTCGCTTCAGTCGTGTCCGACTCTGTGTGACCCCATAGATGGCAGCCCACCAGGCTTCCCCGTCCCTGGGATTCTCCAGGCAAGAACACTGGAGTGGGTTGCCATTTCCTTCTCCAATGCATGAAAGTGAAAAGTGAAAGTGAAGTCGCTCAGTCCTGTCCAACTCTCTGTGACCCCATGGACTGCAGCCTACCAGGCTCCTCCGCCCATGGGATTTTCCAGGCAAGAGTATTGGAGTGGGTTGCCATTTCCTACTCCAGAGTATCTTCCCAACCCAGGGATCAAACCTGGGGCTCCCACATTGTAGGCAGACACTTTACCATCTGAGCCACCAGGGAAGCCTATAACTATTTATAGCAGCATTCAAAAAATGAAAAAACCACACCAAGTGCCCACAAACTGATGAATGGATAAGTAAAGTGTGTTATATTCATACAGTGTAACAACAGACAATAACAAGGAATGAAATGTTGGTACATTTTACAATATGGATACTAAGAGGAAGAAATCAATTACAAAAGATCACATATTATAAGATTCTATTTATATGAAATGTCCAGAATAGGCAAATCTGGGTTGGTGAGTTGCAGGCAAATGGGGAATTATTATTAATGGGCTTTCAAATTATGGTGCTGGAGAAGACTGTTGAGACCTAATTGGACAGCAAGGGGATGAAACCAGTCAATCCTAAAGGAAATCAACCCTGGATATTCATTGGAAAGACTGATGCTGAAGCTGAAGCTCCAATACTTTGATTACCTGATGCAAAGAACTGACTTATTGGAAAAGACCCTGATGATGGGAAAGATTGAGGGCGAAAGCAAGGGGTGGCAGAGGATCAGATGGTTAGATAACAGCACCAATTCAATGGACATGAGTATGAGCAAACTCCAGGAGATAGTGCAGGACAGGGAAGCCTGGTGTGCTGTGGTCTATGAGGTCGCAAAGAGTTGGACACGACTTAGTGACTGAACAACTACAACACAATATTTAAAGGTGATAAAATTATTTTAAAATGGACTGTGGTGATGGTTGTATAATATACAAAGAACCACTGAATTATACACTTTAAATGGTTGAATTGTCCAGAATGTGAATTATATCTCAATAAAACTGGTATATAAAAAATACTAGCTAAAATTATAACCCTACATTGTTGTAGAGTTATATAATGATATATATAACTTATATAAGTTATATGATAACTCTACATTGTTGTTGTCTGATAGTAAGCAGAGTCACACCAGGACTCTGATAAATGGAAACATGTCATTGACAGTGAGGGAATAAGCAAATCTCCAGAAATGCCACATTTATATTTCAATTTCTGAAGCTTACACTCATACAAATTTAACCTAGATTAGGCTAACCATCTTTTCTGATTTGAAGGCTCTTTTTACATAACTCATCAACAATAGCATATCAAATAAACCTAATTTTTTTTCTTGCACGTCTCTTTTTATAAGGTGAAGGAACAAATCTTTGTGACTTTAAAAGAGCCCTCTGGAAAATCTCAAAGACAGTTTTAATTATCTGGGGTTCTCAAGAAGCTTGAGAACCCCAGAGAGGGTTGGAGAACACATAGGTCCAGCTCCTTTGGGAAAGAATTACTCTTTTTCTCTCCAAATGATAGTATATACATAGCTGCATTTCTCTGAAGCTATGACTCCTAAGTATAGTGTAAACCATATAACAGTTATTACTTTTACCCAAAGCAGCTAACTTCTATTTCACAGAAAAAAATTGGGGAATGAATAATTGTCTGTCACACACCAGCATTCTGTACTACATTTGCAGAGGCCATGAACATACCTAATGCAGCTTTCTAGAACCACACACATCATTTATATTTGCTTCTCAAGGGGCAAAAATGAGTACATTCATTACCGACTCAAGAGACAGATTCATAAAAATAAGAAGGAAATGGATATTAACTTGAAATTATGATTAATAATTAGTATTTCAGTATTTTATCTTACTGTCTTAAGATACTGCTATAGTAATTATCTAATGAATGTCCATTAATTAACTCAAGTTACTGTCGTTTCAAGGTTTTAAGTTATCTACAGTTCTTAGAAATTATCTTTGAGCTGACATATGACAAAACATAATTATTATTGACATAAATTTATTGGAATAATAATTTAATCTGGGTAAACACAAATTTATGTTTTTCATAATCTTAAACATTAAGTAGAAGTAATATAAGTTTATTCAATTAGTGAATCTATTTAAGATTAGGTAGTACATATTCAAGTAAAGTAAACATCTATACTTATGTATTTTACTTAATAATGACAAATCATAGATGACATAACTTTCAAAAAATAAAACCAGTAATATTAAACTTGTCTCATTAACTAAATTATTTGAAAGTGAACTCTTAAAACATTTCTGAGCTGAATACTTTTTAAATCTGCCACACTGAAAGTAAGAGAACTTCAATTTCCCTATTTTCTGAGAATTTTGCATGCTAAATCACTTCAGTGGTGTCTGACTCTTTGCAACCCTATGGACCATAGCCCATCAGGCTCCTCACATAAGAGGTAAAAGCCTTTCTAAATTATACTGACATACAGATATACAAAGAGAAAGGGAGAAAGCTTATAGCATCTATTCTGAAATTTTAGTCATGGGTCAAGAGTAAACACAGAAATAAAAATTTCACGAATGGACACAAAATTCTTAATTGATTAGGTATCAAAACAGACAAACAGAGAAGACTCACATGCCAGATTCTCTGCTTTCTCTTGGTCAGCTGGGTTCTCTATTAACTATTACTTCATTTACAGAGATCATCAATGATCAGGTCATGAAGTCAAATTTCTAACAACTACTGGGAAAGAACGTATTGACCCCCGCAAAATCCAAACACAAAATGTAAAACTGGTAGAGAGGCAACTTAAAATTAGAAAAGCACAGAGGAAGCAAAGTTTTATTGCCATTTTGGGTTTACCTTTGGAAGCCAAGAGAAGACTAACCTGGGCCTAAGTTGCCCACGGAGTGCACTTCTCTCCTTATGAAGTTTTCCTGGCTCTGATGCCTGAATCCACTGAGCATCTCAGTGGAACCTCCAAAACTGTTAAAAGATAATTTTTTTGGAAAAGATAAAATCATGACTCTCATAAGGATTTTAAAGTGAGCATGTGTTGAAGATTTTATTTTAGTCATTCAGTGAGGGAATCAGGTAGTTGGTGTAACTGGCTTAAAGGAAAAGTCAAAAGGCACTAATTTCTATGAAGTAAAAAGGAATGAGAGGAGGGCATGGCAACCCACTCCAGTATTCTTGCCTAGAGAATCCCATGGACAGAGCAGCATGGCGGGTTACCAACCTTAGGGGTCATAAAGAATTTGACACAACTGAAGCAACTTAGCCAAAGAATTGATGCTTTTGAACTGTGGTGTTGGAGAAGACTCTTGAGAGTCCCTTGGACTGCAAGGAGATCCAACCAGTCCATTCTAAAGGAGATCAGCCCTGGGTGTTCTTTGGAAGGAATGATGCTAAAGCTGAAACTCTAGTACTTTGGCCACCTCATGCAAAGAGTCAACTCATTGGAAAAGACCCTGATGCTGGGAGGGATTGGGGGCAGGAGGAGAAGGGGACGACCGAGGATGAGATGGCTGGATGGCATCACCGACTCGATGGACATGAGTTTGAATGAACACCAGGAGTTGGTGATGGACAGGGAGGCCTGGCGTGCTGTGATTCATGGGGTTGCAAAGAGTCGGACACGATTGAGCGACTGATCTGAACTTAACTGAAGCAACTTAGCACAGCACAGCACAAAAAGGAATGGAGGGAAGTCAACTGAAACTCTTCCAGACCAGACAGAATGTGCATGTGCATCAATTATAAAAGTTGTAAAATAGTGCAAAGATTATGAAAGGCTAAAGTCTAATGTATAGTTTCCCACTGAAACACAAATTTATTTTTTCTGTAGTCTTTTCTTCTGGATGTCTTTAAATAGCATCTGTTCATGTCTCCTATAGATCCTATAAATGTTTAATTGCTCTTCATATAAAACCTGGCTCTTGTATGATTAGCAGTTGAGAAAAGATTCCTACTTATGTGGTAAATGCAAAGCGGTTTTTAAAAACTTATTTTATATTGAGGTATAGTTGATTTACAATGTTGTATTAGTTTCAGGTGTACAACAAAGTGATTTAGTTGTACATTTACATATATCTGGGGCTTCTCTGCCGGCTCAGATGGTAAAGAATCTGCTTGCAATGCAGGAGACCCAGGTTTGATCCCTGGGTCAGGAAGATCCCCTGGACAAGGGAATGGCTACCCACACCAGTAGTCTTGCCTGGAGAATTTCATGGATAGAGAAGCCTGGCAGGCTACAGTCCACGAAGCTGCAAAGAGTTGGACACGACTGAACAGCTAACACTTCATACTTCATACATATATATGTTCTTTTTCAGATTCTTTTCCCATGTAGGTAATCCTTTCACAGGGACCATGCTAATCTCTGTATCATTCAGATTTTAGCATATGTGCTGCAGAAGCAAGCATGCAAATGGACTTTATTAACACTTCCCCCTGCTTATAGGATATAAATTACTGCTTGAACTAATTTTTTTTCATTTCTGTATTAGTTGTTTGTGTATCATTTATAGATGGTATGCTAAAGAAAAGAGATTGCTCATTGTTAGGAACAATTATATTTATAGGATGAAGTGGAGGGACCCACAAAGCTCATTTAATTGACTGATTGATTGATTGAATAATTACTTATGGATTGTTCTCCATTGCTAGGCATCATGCTTTTAAAAAATGCAGTTTCAACTTTCAAGAATTTAATATTTATCAGGGTCAATAGACAAGAAAATAGTCACCTCCTGATAGCACAGGCTGGGAGTAAAAGTCACCTGAGACACCCGAGTTCAGTCCTCAAGGAGTTAGTGAGGTCAGTGTTGTTAATAGGTTTCAAGCACAGTGAATAATAGTGCATGTGTTGGAAGGCCAGAATGCACATAGCACTATGGAAATTATGATTCCCTCTGTGTAGCTGGAGCACAGAATGTGAGAAGAAGACATAGCAAGAGATGAAGTTGGGAGGAAAACAGGGTCAGCCATGGGATGAGACGTTTGTGACAAGCTAAAGAGCCGGCTGTCTGCTGCAGGTAAAACATTTTCAGCTAGAGAGTTCCAAGATCAAATTTGCATTTTAGAAAGATCTCTCAAGCAGCAAGGTGGGGAAAGGACTGTTAACTCTGAAGTTTTTCAGTGTATATTCTATTACTAATTTAGTACATATTTTTTAAACAAATTTTCACATTCCTCTTCCCCTGCAATCTTTGTTTACAATGTTTGGTCTGTAGCCACAGCTTTGCTGCATTCTCAGTACGAGGCTGTGACATCATGATAGAGGATAAATGAAAAGAAATGAAGGGGATAAAATGATATAAAGCATGAGTCAGCAAACTGTGGCTTGCAGGCCAAAGTTCGTTGCCTGTTATTGTAAATAACACTGTATTGGAACACAGCCAAGCCCGTTTACTTCTGCAGAGTCCTCTGGCTGCTTTTGTGTCCCTACAGAACAAAGCTGAGTTCTTGTGAGAGGCTGTCTGGAATGCAAAGGCGAACACATTTACTATCTAGTACTTCAGAGAAAAAGTTCGACAACCCTTGATGTGAAGAGTTAAAAGTTTGTATGTTAACTTATTTAGTTGATTTGATCATATTCCCTGGATCAAAGGATTTATGCAAATGTGTGTGGCCAGTCTCATGAAAAAATTTAAACCTTGAAAATTTCGCTGGTAATAATATGTATGAAGATGACTATATTAATTCCAGTAGATCATCTACATGATTTTAATTCTTCTCATCATCTTCCAAGAAGAAATAGAAAGATCTGGTTTATGTGCTGCGGAACCTGACTTATTTTTGTTCAAGGAAAGATACTCGATTACAGATACATTTTTAAATATTCTGCATACTTTTAGGACTTTGAATTTGAAAATCTCCAGGACAGTAAGTACAAATTTGAGTTAATGAAGAATAAATAGTTACAATGTTTCCTGGATTTCTGGTGTCCTGTCTCTGACTTTCGGAGAAGGCAATGGCAAGCCACTCCAGTACTCTTGCCTAGAAAATCCCATGGATGGAGGAGCCTGGTAGGCTGCAGTCCATGGGGTCGCTACAAGTCGGACGCTACAAGTCAGACGTGACTGAGCAACTTCACTTTCACTTTTCACTTTCACACAATGGAGAAGGCAATGGCAACCCACTCCAGTGTTCTTGCCTGGAGAATCCCAGGGACGGCAGAGCCTGGTGGGCTGCCGTCTATGGGGTCGCACAGAGTTTGACACGACTGAAGCGACTTAGTAGTAGCAGTAGCAGTCTCTGGCTTTAGCACAATGTCTTATCAGTGGGAAAAATACACACAAGTATTTTGTCATTAACAAATGGTAGCCACTCCTTAGAGTCCTTATTCTAAACAAGAACAAGTTGGCTTGGACTGCACCAAATAGGTACCTTACAGAGAGTACGGGACTCAAAAAGGTTAGACACAAACACTTCACAGCCAGTGTCCCACAAGCTGCTTGCTCAGCCATCCTTAGCTAGAACACCTTGGATGTTTGAAAATTTGGAAAACAAGCAAAAATCAGTTTTATGGTGAAATGTTCTGCAGTGTCTCAGTACCCACCTCAGGAATTTGACTGTGACACATGCATCAGTAGCAGTTATTTAATAAGAAATTGCATTGCGGAGTTTAAGGCCAGAGAACAGTGATGTTTAAAAAAAAAAAAAGTGTATTTCAGTCCTTGATTGAAATTATCCAACATTTTGAGAAAAGTCAATTTGCATAACAGTTGGTGTTTCACCTCCTGGTGTTAAACCCATCTTCCCTACGCTGTCTTTTTGGATCTGTTAATCAAGTTTCCTGTCTTCAGTAGACAGCAGCCTAATTGCTTCTGTCCTGCAGAAACCCCTCACTGAGAAAGAGATTTAATTTGTAGCTTAATCCAATATTTTTATGCAGTATGGTAAAAACACTCACTTGTTACAGTATTTTGTCAGCTTCATCATTAGTCTCCTAATAGAATCCCCTGCTTTGATCTTAATCTGACTTCTTTTTTTCTACCTCTGTCTCAACTTTTGGTTTTATTCTTTGACCCATAATATCCTTTCCTGCCAAAGAAAAATCATCATCATCACTGTAAGAAATATAGATTGCTTGCCCATGGGGTACATTTCATTGTACCTGGTGCTGTGGGATTTTACCAGGTTTCATTAGCTTTCTTCCCTGATGTAGAAGAAAAAAAAAACAGAAAAAAAGAACAACAAAAAACAAAAACACACACACAGACACAAAACCTTTACTTTGTGTCATTCCTTGTATTTGTAGAAAATGAAAAACAGTGTTCCAAAGTGTGAAGTAGGCACTAATATGGATCTCAAAACTATGTGACATAATTAGAAATGTATTCAAGCCTGTAAGCATATTAGAACTGACCTTTCACCCTGTTGGCTTTCTGTTTCTTGCCAGCATGACTTTTTCTTCCATCTACCCTTTTCCTTTTTGCCCCCATCTGGCCTTCTGACAGCCGCAGAATGAGTGTTAGCTATGTACTATTATTTGACATCCTTCTTTTTATAAAATTGAATTTCTTTTGATAAATGTCAGAAGGGGACACACATTCTTCAGTAAAATGAGCTAAGCCTAGAACAGATTTGTCATTGCCATCTCCCTAGTCATCTCTTTTGCTTCTGACAAATACAGTATGTCCTGAGCTTGTCTGTCCTTGGTGACCTTAAAGAAATGGAAAAGTGATCCCATCCTTTCTGATTTCAGTACCATGAATTGTCATAGATGGCAAGTTAGAAATGATTAACATGTTTACATATTCCTCCTTTGTTTGCTGTCCTCTCCGGGCAAATGTATAGAAGGATGGCAGAACAAAGCAATGAGACAGGCTTTACGGTAAATAAGACTAGCTTGCATTTTGATTTGAAAACTTTTAATATTGTAAAGATTCTTTTAGTTTTTATTTCCTAAATCCTTTTAGCATCCCAACAGAGGGATCAATTTTTAAAAAAGCTGACTCTTCATCATTGAATTCCCCTCTATATGAATCATATTAAAAAAACAGGAAATTCGCATAAACTTTATTCCAGTGGAGGGGAGGAAGAATATCTTTTTCCTTTACCTTTCTAAGTTCTCTGTTGGGATCCCTATAACAAAAGGAAGATTAGCAGGAGAAAAATATGGCAATCTATTAAATGTAAGTTTTATGTGACACAAGAGGCTTCATAAGGAAACTCAAAGAATGGTTAAACCTGAGTGTTTTTATGCTAGATTTGATGAAGAGTGGAAAGTTCTGGAAAGACACAATGGGATAAAGAGTATGAATGAGCTGTATAGTCAGAGGGACCAGCGGGGTGGGATAGGGACTGTGCACTTGGATTCTTCCCTGTGGCCCTCTATCTTTAGAGATTAGGATATTCCTTTCCTCCAGGTATAGGGAGGGCGCTTCTCATTGAATGTTTTATGACCTGCTTCAGGGGAAGTAAAAAAGTCTTTCCTTTACATGGCTTTTTTTTCAAATTTCAACAGATAAAAATAACTAATATGCTAAGTTGCAATATTTGGCAGGTACCCTGCGTAGTGTCAACTAATAGGAAAACGTACAAGGTAAGAGTTGTGAGTTAAGTTTTATTCGGGATCTTACTGAGGACTATAGTCTGCACACTTAGTTCACATTATAGTTTTCTATGGTGACAGCTCCCTTCCGGGAACAAGTCTTCTGTCTATATTCTTCTAGGCATCCAGGAGAAAGCCAAAGTTTCTTCCTGAGTCTCCTGGGCATTGTTTTCAGCTGTAAATAATCTGCATGCCAACAAAACATTTTGGGGTGGCAATTTTTGCTCCCCTGAATCTGTCTTGAATCTTCTCACAAGAAAGTGATCATTCTTTCCCTAAGAACATGATATTATTGTTAGTTATTCCAATGTCAAAACTGCCCTGAAGGGCAGAAATAGGAAA
The DNA here is from genome assembly GCF_002263795.3 of Bos taurus. Taxonomy (NCBI): domain Eukaryota; kingdom Metazoa; phylum Chordata; class Mammalia; order Artiodactyla; family Bovidae; genus Bos; species Bos taurus. The sequence continues at coordinate 56,734,054 of NC_037331.1, forward strand.
TAAAAAGAGCATATACCTATAATGATATATTATCCTATTTTCAGATAGTTGGTCCTAGAAATAATAGGAAGTCCTTCTTTCTCAGATCTGGCTGAAGGCCTATTGTTGTCACATTACTTTTCTTTGAATTTCAAGTTAGAAGGAATTTCAGTGTGTGAACTATCAGTAAACAAAGGGTGTTGCCACCATCAAGCCATCACATTACAGTCACCCTGATGGTGCACCCCGAGGGAACTTGGGATGGAGACTGGACTTGTACCTCTATCTATCAGTCATCCACTGCAGCCACCTCTGATGATATACCCTCAAGAGACTCAGGATGAAGTCTGTCTTCAACTTGAGAACAGGATTCTGACCCCAGATAGCTGAGGCACATTTCAAAGGGTTGCTTTCACTAAGGCCAGACTTTTGCATCTTCCCAAACACAGAAAAGGACTCAATTCCTTAACTTAAGATATCTGGTATTCTTTAATTAACAGTAATCTTTTGATGTTTCCTGCAATGCAGGAGACCTGGATTCGATCCCTGGATGGGGAAGATCCCCTGGAGAAAGAAATGACAACCCAATCCAGTATTCTTACCTGGAAAATCCCATGAATGGAGAAACCTGGTTCATGGAGTCACAAAGAGTCGGGCATGACTGAGCAACTTCACTTTCTTTCTTTCCTTCTTTTGATGTTTCAACTACCTGGTCTTTGTTGCAAAACCTTCTGTATGTCCTAGTTTCTGCCCCTTCAGAACAGTCCCTTAGAGTTTCTGAGACACTGTGTCCTAGGCTTAAGTCCTCAGTTTTGTCCGTGGAATAAAATATACCTCTCAACTTTAAGACTGTGAATTTTTTTTCAGTCGACAAATGTTAGCTGTGTGAGAACGATTTCAACTAAACATTATAGATGAGTCATCAATGATCATTCAAAGATCATTGAATGAAATGGAACATTCATCAATTTTATTTCTTTAACAAACTGTTACTAGTTTCTTCTGTATGTAGATGAGGTATTAAGCATGGATTGGGTAGAAAACTAAACAGACAAGGTTCTTGTCTTCATGCGATTTGTTAGCAGAGAAGTAAGTTAAACTAAAGATTATAATATTGTCATGAAGGAAATAGGAAGATATAAAAAAATAATAAAATAAGGAAGGCCTACTTTGGATTGCAGTATGGAATGTCAGAAGGCTTTATTCTACATAATAATCTAATACCATATTTGTGGATATTGATCATGTACTGAATACCTACTAATCATCACAACAATTTTAATGCAGAGGGTTTTATTGTTATTCCAGATTACAATGAGGAAACTGAGGCACAGAGAGGTTTAGTAATCTGCCCAAGGTCACAAAGATAATATGTAAGAGCCAAAATTTATCCTAGGTGATCGAGCTGCAGAGCCTGGCCCTTAGCTTCTATTGTTACTGCAATAGATGCAACAAGTATTACACAAATTCTTAAGTGCTGAATTCTGTATTAGGTAATTGAGATACAAATATGGATCATTGCTCTCAAGAAACTCACATAATTTAGAGGGGGAGACAGAACGATAATTACAATGCATTGGGATAAATACAATACTAGAAATATAAACGAATTACATTATGAACTCTGCAGATGCAACAACACTGTGGTGGTGTTTTCTTATTAAAAAAAAAAACAACTAATAGAGATAGCAATCCATGGTGAAGTTTAGAAAGGGCCGCTAAATTTGCTACTAAGGCAAATGGGAAATTAAAGCTTTGCTAATGACTGCTTCCAAACTTGTGGAAATTTGTTGGTTCTTATAAGCCAGATTTCATTAACCCTCAACGATGCTAGCTTTCTCTCCACCCCACCACACAGAAATAGAATTTGGAAATGGGAGGGAAACAACTGTGTTGAAGTGGGCAATTAAGCACTACAATTATGGTCTAAGTTGTACACTATTGTTTGATGAAATTTACTTTTCTTTCCCCAGAAGTCTCATTATTATTCATGCTTCAAGCCTAAATCCATAATCCCAAACCCTGCCATATTCTCATCTCCTTATTAATATTTCCCAGATGTCTTGTAGGCAACATGTCAACCCACGGTAGTAATGTCTTCCCAGACTCCTAGGGTTCAAAGTGTCTCCCTCTTCTTCAAGTGTATATTAGTTTCCTAGAGCTGCTGGGAAAATTTGCCACAAACTAGGTCGTTAGAAAGCAGAAACTGATTTCTCAGAGTTTAAGAGGCCAGAAACTAAAAATCAAAATGGCAGAGCCATGCTCCTTCCAAATGTTCTAGGGAAGGATTTTATTTTGCCTCTTGTCTCTTCTGACGGCCCCTGGTGTTCTTTGATTTTGGGGAGCATAACTCCAATCTCTGCCTTCGTCTTCACATGGCCTTTTCCACTTTCTATTTATGACAACCATTCTCTCCTTTTACCAAACTCTGCTCAGGCTCCTCTAAGCCCTCTACTTGACGAGGCCTTAGCCTTGGCCTATTAAAACTGCCAACTCAGCAAATGATTTTGTACATCCTCCCTTCTCATCTGGACTTCCCTGATAGCTCAGTTGGTAAAGAATCCACTTGAAATATAGGATGCCCTGGTTCAATTCCTGGGTTGGGAAGATCAGCTGGAGAAGGGATAGGCTACCCACTCCAGTGTTCTTGGGTTTCCCTTGTGGCTCAGCTGGTAAAGAAACCATTTGCAATGTGGAAGACCTGGGTTTGATCCCTAGATTGGGAAGATTCCCCTGGAGAAGGGAAAAGCTAACCAATCCCAGTATTCTGGCCTGGAGAATTCCATGGACTGTGTAGTCTTTGGGGACACAAAGACTTGCACAGGACTGAGCGACTTTCACTTTCACTTTTCCATCTACACACAAAGACTTGAAGAAACACTAGTGTGGTTTCTAACAGTTCAAGGTCGAATTCCTAGGATGACTAGTCCACCCTCCTAAACTCAAGGCTGTCCAAAGAACTTTCTGTTTGCTTCAGTTCAGTTCAGTTCAGTTCAGTCGCTCAGTCAGGTCCTACTCTCTGCGACCCCATTGAACTGCAGCCTACCAGGCCTCCTTGTCCATCACCAACTCCCGGAGTTTACCCAAACTCTTGTCCATTGAGTCGGTGATGCCATCCAACCATCTCATCCTCTGTCGTCCCCTTCTCCTGCCGTCAATCTTTCCCAGCATCAGGGTCTTTTCTAATGAGTCAGCTCTTCACATCAGGTAGCCAAAGTATTGGAGCTTCAGCTTCAACATCAGCCCTTCCAATGAACACCCAGGACTGATTTCCTTTAGGATGGACTAGTTGGATCTCCTTGCAGTCCAAGGGACTCTCAAGTCTTCTCCAACACCACAGTTCAAAAGCATCAGTTCTGTACGCAGCCTTCTTTATAGTCCAACTCTCACAATCATACATGACTACTGGAAAAACTATAGCCTTGACTAGACGGACCTTTGTTGACAAAGTAATGTCTCTTGCTTTTAATATGCTATCTAGGATATTAAATATATATCTTATGCAAGCGTCTTTTAATTTTAGGGCTGCAATCACCATCTGGAGTGATTTTAGAGCCCAGAAAAATAAAGTCTGACACTGTTTCCACTGTTTTCCCTGTTTCCCCATCTATTTCCCATGAAGTGATGGGACTGGATGCCATGATCTTCGTTTTCTCAATTTTGAGCTTTAAGCCAACTTTTTCACTCTCCTCTTTCACTTTCAGCAAGAGGCTTTTTAGTTCCTCTTCACTTTCTGCCATAAGGGTGGTGTCATCTGCATATCTGAGGTTATTGATATTTCTCCCGGCAATCTTGATTCCAGCTTGTGCTTCTTCTAGCCCAGTGTTTTTCATGATGTACTCTGCATATAAGTTAAATAAGCAGGGTGACAATATACAGCCTTGATGTCCTCCTTTTCCTATTTGGAACCAGTCTGTTGTTCCATGTCCAGTTCTAACCGTTGCTCTCTGACCTGCATACAGGTTTCTCAAGGAGCAGGTCAGATGGTCTGGTATGTCCATCTCTTTCAGAATTTTCCACAGTTTATTGTAATCTACACAGTCAAAGGCTTTGACATAGTCAATAAAGCAGAAATAGATGTTTTTTGGAACTCTCTTGCTTTTTCAATGATCCAGCGGGTGTTGGCAATTTGATCTCTGGTTCCTCTGCCTTTTCTAAAACCAGCTTGAACATCAGGAAGTTCACAGTTCACATATTGCTGAAGCCTTGCTTGGAGAATTTTGAGCATTACTTTACTAGCATGTGAGATGAGTGAAATTGTGCGGTAGTTTGAGTATTCTTTGGCATTGCCTTTCTCTGGGATTGGAGTGAAAACTGCCCTTTTCCAGTCCTGTGGCCACTGCTGAGTTTTCCAAATGTGCTGGCATATTGAGCGCAGCACTTTCACAGCATCATCTTTCAGGATTTGAAATAGCTCAACTGGAATTCTATCACCTCCACTAGCTTTGTTCATAGTGATGCTTTCTAAGGCCCACTTGACTTCACATTCCAGGATATCTGGCTCTAGGTGACATCCTGTTTGTTTCAGCCAGCACCTAATGATAGTCTTATCTTCCCATCTCTGTGTGAGGGTAGGAGCCTAACTCTGATAAGTGACAGTTAAAAATCCAGAGAAAGATAGAGGAAAAGAATAGAATGGGAAAGACTAGAGATCTCTTCAAGAAAAATAGAGATTCCAAGTGAACATTTCATGCAAAGATGGACACAATAAAGGACAAAAATGGTATGGACCTAACAGAAGCAGAAGATATTAAGAAGAGGTAGCAAGAATACACAGAACTATACAAAAAAGATCTTAATGACCCAGATAATCACAATGGTGTGATGACTCATCTAGAGCCAGATATCCTGGAAGGTGAAGTTAAGTTGGCCTTAAGAAGCATCACTGCAAACAAAGCTAGTCAAGGTGATAGAATTCCAGCTGAGCTATTTCAAATCCTAAAAGATGATGTTGTGAAAGTGCTACATTCAGTATGTTAGCAAATTTGGAAAACTCAGCAGAGGCCACAGGACTGGAAGAGGTCAGTTTTCATTCTAATTCCAAAGAAAGACAATGCCAAAGAATATTCAAACTAGTGCACAATTGCACTCGTCTCACATGCTAGCAAAGTGATGCTCAAAATTCTCTAAGCTAGGGTTAAACAGTACGTGAACTGAGAACTTCCTGATGTTCAAGCTGGATTTAGAAGAGGCAGAGAAACCAGAGGTCAAATTGCCAATGTCTGTTGGATCAAAGAAAAGGCAAGAGAGTTCCAGAAAAAACAACTACTTCTGCTTCATTGACTACGCTAAAGCCTTTGACTGTATGGATCACAGCAAACTGGAAAATTCTGAAAGAGATGGGAATACCAGAACACCTGACCTGCCTCCTGAGAAATCTGTATGCAGGTCAAGAAGCAACAGTTAGAACTTGGCATGGAACAATGGACTGGTTCAAAATTGGCAAAGAAATAGGTCAAGGCTGTATACTGTCACCCTGCTGATTTAACTTTTATGCAGAGTATGTATAATATGAAATGCCACGCTGGGTGAATCACAAACTGGAATCAAGATTGCAGGGAGACATACCAATAGCTTCAGATATGCAGATGACACCATCCTTATGACAGAAAGCGAAGAGGAAGTAAAGAGCTTTTTGATGAAAGTTAGAGGAGAGTGAAAAAGCTGGCTTAAAACTCAAGATTCACAAAATGAAGATCATGGCATCTGGTCCTGAAACTTCATGGCAAATGATGGGGAAACAATGGAAACAGTCAGACATTTTATTTTTCTGGGCTTCAAAATCACTGCAGATGGTGACTGCAGCCATGAAGTTAAAAGACACTTGCTCCTTGGAAGAAAAGCTATGAACAATCTAGACAGCACATTAAAAAGCAGAGACATCACTTTACCAACAAAGGTCCATCTAGTCAAAGCTATGGTTTTTCCAGTACTCATGTATGGATGTGAGAGTTGAACTATAAAGAAAGCTGAGCACCGAAGAATTGATGCTTTTGAACTGTGGTATTGGAAAAGACTCTTGAGAGTCCCTTGGACTGCAAGGCTATCAAACCAGTCAATCCTGAATATTCATTGGAAGGACTGATGCTGAAGCTGAAGCTCCAATACTTTGGCCACCTTATTTGAAGAGCTGACTCATTAGGAAAGACACTAATGCTGGCAAAGACTGAAGGCAGGAGAAGGGGGTGACAGAGGCTGAGATGGTTGATGGTATCATTCACTCAATGGGTATGAGTTTCAGAAAGCTCCAGAAGATGTTGAAGGACAGGGAAGCCTGGCATGCTGCAGTCCATGGGGTCACAGAGAGTCAGACACAACTGAGTGACTGAACAACAACAAACGCAGATGGATTTCACATGGACCAAACCTCCCTCCCCCTGCTTCCCATTTTTCATAAACTTCCACTTCCTGGCTGCTGCTCAATGCCCCCCCTTTCTCCTTTCTCTTTCCCAACTCTTTTATTCTGCACAAGTTGAAGTTGAATTCGTTTATAAAGGAGCCTCTTCCGTATTGTGATGGTTTGTTACTGATTAAAGCCTGTCCTTATCACTTTAACTAGTGTCTGGCTTTATCTCTGACATTTACAATGACACTCTCATTGTACACAGGGCTCATCCTAATCTAGTAAGTTCTCATCACAATCCTTACCTTATTTATATTTGCAAAGGATCTATTTCTAAATAAAGCCATATTCTCAGGTTCTGGTGAAAAGAAATTTTAGGGGAACACAATTCAATCCTCAAAACCCCCATATCCAATTAGTCACTGTGGCAAATTCTGTTAATCGTCCACCTAATATCCAATGCCTATTTGTTCCATGCTAATTTTTTCTTTTTCCAAAAAGACATTGTGATCAGCTCCTGGCTTGGACCATGGTCACTCCTAGGTAACCAAGACCCTCCAGTCCTCAACTTCCCCAGCTTTCACTGCAGTTTGAGGCTGAGAAGTGAGAAAGCCTCTGGCCCATGACACCTAAAGTTGGCTGTGAAACAGAGGGTCATTCAGCAACATGAGGCAGAAACCAAGGGAACTGAGAATTTCCCAGATATTGGCAAGCTTCTGCACAAACACCTGCAGCCACCTGCATTTTCTTGAGTAAAATAAGTGCCTATGTGTTAAGCCCGTATACAGCAGAAATTCTGTTTTTTGCATACAAATTCATTTTTAATTGATTTGCTCACCAAGCTCAGTTAATTTTCTTTTTGAAATCTCTCTCCTATTCATTGCTTCCTTTCCATTCAATCAAGTCTTCCTCATTTTTCGGTAGACAGTTATAACATCTTCATTAGCCTCCCAGCCCCCCTGCCTCATTCAAGTCTCATCTGTTCCCTGTGGGTCCACCAGAGTAATTGTTCTGCAACACAGATCATGCCCTTTGCTCAGAAACGCTCCTCAGCTCCCAATTACTTAGAGAATAAAGTCTAAAATTGTCAGCATTAATGATCTGGCCTTAATCTATTGTTTTCTAGTCTCATTTACTTCCATATCTCTCATTCGCTCTAGGCTTGGCATCACCAGATGACTTTCTTAGTGAGTGCGTGCTTGTGTGATAAGTTGCTGCAGTCTTGTCTGACTCTGCGACTCTATGGACTGTAGCCCTCTGTAGCTATGCTCTTCTGTCACAGGATTCTCCAGACAAGAATACAGGAGTGGGTTGCCATGCCCTCCTACAGGGGATCTTCCTGACCCAGGAATTGAACCTGTGTCTCTTAGGTCTCCTGCATTGGGTTCTCTACCACTAGCGTCACCTGTGTATTTTCCCATATCTCAGCCTCTTTCTTTCATCTGGAATAATTTGGGGGACTCCTGTTGATCCCTCAGAATCCAGCCCAAATGTGTCCTCCTCCATGAAGGCCTCTGTAGTCATCCAGTAGGATTTTAATCCTTGAACCCACATAGGATTGTCATGCTCTATTTCAGGAAGCCGCTAGCTTTAAAATGTGTGACTTGCAGATAACTTGCACTTCCATCTACTGTGCATTTACACAGCTAACTCCTCTTTCCCATGCTGAGTGTAGACTTTCATCCTTCAGTGATAAATATTTCACGCCATCACAAGGGCCTTCTACCTGACAGTCAAACATTTGATCTCGACAGCTTCATCATCTCGATCCCTTTGCAATGCCCATGCAATTATTTGAATATCCTAGTGCATTCACTCAATATTTTATAAACATGAAAGTGATACTACTAATGAAAATATAATTGGCACCAACATTAAAATCATGAACTGGGCTCAGATTTGCTGTATCTTTGACTTTAATCAGATACTAATTGCACTTAAATTGGTCCACCATGATTAATTGTGAAGAAATGGTACAAAACTAGAGAATATGTAGAAAATGAGAGAGTATATTGTTGCAGGTTATGACTTGAAGTCCAAGTCTAGTAATGGGAAAAGGAGATGTATTTTAAATGATGGATTTAATGAGCTGCAAAATATAGTGCAATTATCCAAAGGCATATATAATATCACAGGTCCTATAGCTGTTGATTGGAATACACCTTAGTAGAAATACTTTTATCAAGAAAAAAAAAAGAGAATTGGTGCTTTATTTTTCTAAAAGTAAAAATGTTTAAAAATTACAGACCACAAAGCCAGCATCACATTTTCTGCAAAATCTCCATTAGCAAGTCTTTCTCTCCAAAATGGAAATAACTGTTTAAAAAGAATTCTAAAAGTCATCTAAAGGAGATAGAGAACTCTCCGTTGAAATAAGAAATTACTTTAGAAAATTACTTTTATTGTCTCTATTTAACATTTAATCTATGTTTTTAATTTTTAAAAAATGTTAAAAATCATCATGTACATATGCTAGAACACTTAGGGATAAAATAAACTGCACATTTGTATCATAATTACAGCTTGCATCACATATTAAGCCCCACATAAAGAGAAGCCCCTACATAGCTGGTACATCTGTAGCTCAGCTTCTGCAGGCACAGTATAAGGGAGATGTTAATTAATTGGACTTCAAGAGAACAAAGAATTCCTGATCAAATAAGTTTAGGAAGGCCATTTGCTAAGTCCCCGTCTAGGAGATTCAAAATGCACATTAGCATATTAAAGAAGTCCCTTGTTTAAAATAAATCCATTTAACTTTGTTTTATTATTTATTTGTATAAGAAATTTTTTCCCCCTCAACACACCTATTAACAAGCCTTTCCCAACAAAGAACACAAAACTGTATAAAAAATTGAACAGCTTTCCCTTAATCTCAATTTAAGAAAACTAAATGATGGATTTCATGGAAAGAAAGATGTCTTATTTTGAATTTTCTGCTGTGCATAGCACAGTGTTTGGTACAAAAGTCCTCAACAAATGCTTAACAATTATTTAACTTAATGAGAAGAAAAAAAGGAAGACAATTTGGAATGTCTGTAGCTCTGAAAGAGCTTTGAAGCCTACTTGACTTCCAACTAGTGATCTTCTTTGGTGTGTGTGCACTAATATATATGTTGAAAATTTACCATTCTAACCTTTTAAACATGTACAATGCAGGGGCATTAAGTACATTCATATCATTGTGCAACTACCATCATTGTTTCTCTCTAGAACCTTTTTATCATCCCCAACAGAAACTCTGTGCCTCTACCCTCTTAGGGTCCCTGGATGGGTCTGAAAATTAAACTGACAAAGACAGATTAATAGGAGAAGAACATACAAATTGATTTTATGCAAGTTTTATGTGACTTGGGAGCCTTCATAAGGAAATGAAGACCCAAAGAAATGGTTAATCCTGAGTGTTCTCATACCAGATATAAGGAAGAGGGAAAAGCTGTGGGAAGATGTGAGAGGACAAAGGTGAGCCAAGTATGGTAAACTGAGGGAATCTAGCAAGGCCAGTTAGTTCAGATTCTTCCCAGTGCCGTCCTCCTTGGAGATAAGGAGACTTTTCTCCTTATCTCTAAGGAGAGAGGAATGGTACCTCTCACATAGGGGTCTTAAAACTTGCTTCAGGGGAAGGTCAGAAAGTCCTTCTTGCACATGTCATCCTCAGATTCCTTCAGCTTGAAAGGAATATTCATATTCAATATGGCAAGTTGCCATATTTTGGAGTAGTGAGTCCTGGACCACATCATTATTAGGCAATAACCCCATTCTCCACACTCCTGAGTTTCTGGAAAACTCTATTCTTTCTCTTTTTAGACATTTGCCAATTCTAGATACTTCATGTAAGTGGAATCTTACAGTACTTCACTTATTCTACTTAGCATAATGTTTCAAAGGTTCATCCACATTACATGATGTATCAGAATTTTATTGCTTTTTAAGGCTGAATGATATTTCATTGTACTGAAAGGGTTCAAGATGAGCCTTCCTAAAATGTATCACTTTGGCATGTAGATTATTTTGAGCTGAAGATAATTAAAGCCCCCAAAACCTAGGAAGCAATTTTTTTAACCTTCCTATTAAATATCTGTAAGAAATTAGATAGGGGGTCTGGCTCAGAGAGAGCACTATCACCAAAGATAACTTTGTATTTGGATGACCTATCTGTATGGCAGGGCAAACATCTAATCACCAAACATCCACCCTTCTTACTGTCCTGGGAATCACTTTCCTCCCCTTTGAAGACCCAGGACTCTATCCTATTCCTTAGCTCTGGATGGCTTATAAGCCTCTATTGCCCGACTACCTTTTGGGGTCTTATATTTTTAAGTACTCCTGTATGTACAAAATTAAACTGGTTTTCTCCTGTGACTCTGTCTTATGTCAGTTTGCTCATTAGATTGCTAAAAACCCTAAAAGGGTAGAAGGAAAAGTGTTCCTCCTCTGTAATATCTACATACTGAAAGGGTACAGAACATGCCACCACAATATATGCCGTTGTGGCACATTAATTATTTTGAGCTGAAAGCACTTGAGAAAAGCAGTAGAAGCAGGAAGGACCCTCTCTTTTGTTTTGCTTTTTTTTTTTTTTTTGGCTGTGTCACTGGTCGTGCAGGATCTTAGTTCCCTGATCCGGGATCAAACCTGTGTCTCCTGCAGTGAAAGTGTGGAGTCTTAACCACTGGACCACCAGGGAAGTCCCAGGAAGAGATCTCTGATCTTCCTTTTTCTACTTAAAATCAGATCATAAAATTTCCCATTAGAGGGGTGCCATCTCTATACTAGGAAGAGAAGAATGCTTTTATCACAAGACTGGGAGCCTATACTGAAATGGATCTGTACAAATTCTGCTAAAATAAAACAAACCTATTAAAAGAACTTCCATTAGTTTCCCTCATATATTTCAAGTTGCTGTCCCATAATTTTTTGCCCCTGACCCAAAGCCCTATGTCTTGTCACACCTGCACAATTTCTCATTCTTTGTTTAAAAAGGTATGCAAGTTTTGGAACCTAATGTCTTCATTTTCCTTTTGAATATTTCCTGTGTACATGGAAAAATATTAGATAACATTTGTATGTTTTTCTTCTGTTGAGCTGTTCTGTCAGTTTAATTCATAGGCCCAGCCACAGAGACTACAAAGGTAAAAGGAAAATTTCCCTCCCCTATAAACCACATTTTGTAATTAATTCTTCTGTTGATGGGCACTTGGATTATTTCTACTTTTTGACGATTGTAAATAATGCAGTGTAAAACAAATAATATAGCTCACTATCCAGTTCTATGAGGATAGGAGTTTCAAGTCATTAGCCACTGTATTAGTTGACTGAAAGTAAACCCTAAAAGAAATTCAGGATGGAAAACAGGTAAGGCACTCCATGCTTTGGAAAAATAGACCCCTTAGATAGTTACAGATATCTCTGGAAAAAATTTTAACGAACCCGGATTCTTAACTCTTCGCATACACAGAACAGCACTAAAATCATTAACTGAAATACCTGATCCTCGTGACAAGCAGTAAGCTTTCACTGAGATTTATGCTTGACTGCAAGCATTCTATAACCAAAGTGATATATACATATATCTATGTAATACATATATGCATGCATACCAAGTCTCTTTAGTCGTGTCCAACTCTTTGCGACCCTATGATAGGGTCTGTAGCCCACAAATGTCCTCTGTCCATGGGATTCTCCAGGCAAGAATACTGGAGTGGTTTGCCATTCCTTTCTCCAGGGGATCTTCCCAATTTAGGAATCAAACTTGCATTTCTTATGTCTCTTGCATTGGCAGGGAGGCTCTTTACCACTAGCGCCACTTGGGAAGCCTATATATATATATATATATATATATATATATAATCTTAAGATCATTACCTCAGTGCTGAGAGATTGTTTCCCAGGCTATAGTCCTCAGTAAGGTCTTGAATAAACCTGAAACCCACAACTCTTGCATTGTGCTTTTTTCTTTTAGTTGACAGTTCCTGTGAACATTGGTATGCAAGTATTTGTTTCAGCTCCCACTTTCCAGTCTTTTGGGTATACTCCTGGAAGTGGAATGGCTGGATCATATGTTTAATTTTGAGGAATCACTATATTGTTTTCTATGGTGGCTTACTATACAGGGTCAAATTTGTTAGCCTCCATACTCATGTATAGATCTGACAGTTTGATCATAAAGAAGGCTGAACACTGAAGAACTGATGCTTTCAAACTGTGGTGATAGAGAAGACTCTTGAAAGTCCCTTGAAAGACTCTTGAAAGTGCCTTGGACAGCAAGGAGATCCAACCAGTCAATCTTCAAGGAAATCAACCCTGAATATTTAATGGAAGGACTGATGCTGAAGCTCAAATAATTTGGCCACCTGATATGAAGAACTGACTCATTATAAAAGAACCTGATGCTGGGAAAGATTTAGGGCAGAAGTGGGCAACAGAGGATGAGATGGTTGGATGGCATCATTGACTCAATGGACATGAGTGTGAGTAAACTCCGGGAGATAGTGAAGGCCAGGGAAGCCTTGTGTGCTGCAGTACATGGGGTTGCAAAGAGTTGGACACGACTGAGCAAATGAACAACAACCTCATCAACACCAACACCTGTTATTTTCTGCTTTTTGATAACAGCCATTCTAATGGGTATGAAACAGTATATCACTGAGGGTTTGAATTGTATTTCCCTAATAACTAGGGGTGTTAAACATCTTTTTATGGGCCTATTGGCCATTTTAATACTTTCTTTGTCCATTTTTGAATTCCAACCAATCATCTTTTAACATGACAAGATCAGGGAATGCTTCAGCTTGTCAGTGATCATCTAGACATATAAAATGTTATAAATTATTATTTTAAAATATAATTTGTGGGAGATGAATGAGAAGGTACATGAATAGAATTTATTAATTTTCTTATCTTTTTCTTTTTTCCAGTTCCCATCTGACCTTAGTGAGTAACCAGGTTTATCTGAAGAACGTGACAAAGAAAAATCTAAAAAGTAATTTTATGATTTTTCTGGATTATTCCATTTCTTATAAATTTTCATATGTCTTTTTAAAAAATATAAAATATTTCAAGCATTGTAAATTTTCATTTGGGGGTTCCTGGTTGGTGCAGTGGTAAAGAATCTGCCTGCCAATGCAGGAGACATGAATTGGGAAGATCCCCTGGAGTAGGAAATGGCAACCCACTCCAGTATTCTTGCCTGGAAAATCCATGGACAGAGGAGCTATGTAGGCTACAATCCATGGGATTGCAAACAGATACGACTAAACGACCAAGCATGCATGCATGCAAATTTTCATTTAACCCAAGATTTTCCCAGTTTTTCTCCTTCATGTCCTGTTAGGAAACATGTCCATTAGGAAAAATTGTTAAAGATTTTGAAATGGACATGATTACTTGGTGTCCTTTCAATGGAATGTTTGACATCGCCTGGCTCTCCCTTTAGGTTACCTGATCTTCTTGGGGCCTGTGCTTTGAACTGTCTTTGATTTAGCTATTTTATAAGTCAAGATATTATAGAAAACTGACTGATTATTCTTGTTCATAATTTGTAATAGAGACATAACTGATTTCCTCTCTATAGAAAAGATGATTCCAGCATTATAATTTAGTGCCCATAGAATCTCTATTTTTTGCATCTATTAGCAAATTTACTTCAGGATTCCTGATTGCCTTCCATATGTCTGTTTTGATTCTTTTTTGAACTGGCTGCAATAGCTTACTGGTTCCTTTGAGGAAGGAGATAGATGGGCCCTAGACTGAGCAGCTGGAATTTGTTCCCTGTGGATAGATACTCCAAGATGAAGATAATAGCAGGAACTAGAGTGGAGCTGAGCCCCGCCCAGATAAAAGACAGAGACCACATATTACTCATTCTGGAAGTCACGGAGGTCTTTCCAACTATAGATTCCCAGAGAGGGTTGTTGGAGGTCAAAAGGGAGTGATGGCAACCTACCCATAGGCCTCTTCACTAGAATCCATCTTAGCTAAGAGATGTCCATGCAAATACAGGAGGTCCCAGAGATAAACCAAATGCAGACTGAGAACCAGCAAAAACGAGATGACTAACCAAAGGAAACCTGGAAGAAATGCCCATATAAGTAATTCAAATTACCAGGAGGGCATGGCTCTCTCTGGGCCTGCTTGTGTGTCTATCCACTTATACTCTTTTCCCTCATAATAAACACTTATTTCACTACTTTCCATCTCTGTGGGAATTTGTTACTATAAAGCTGATGTGCCAAAGCCTCGTCTCTGGTCACTAGTCTAGTAGCTAGGATTCAGCACTCTAGCTGCTGTGGCCTGACTTCAATCTCTGGCTGGAAACCGAAATCCCACTTCAAGCCCTTTGCAAGCTAAGGCCACCCAAGATCGCCCTTATTAATTAATGAGTTCAATAAAATCTTAAACATATGTTCACTTTGTATTTGTATTTTACCATTTTTGAAAATCATCCTTGAAGAACCTCTTTATTTTCAATCCTGATTATGTATTTAGTCCCCTTATGGCTTTAAGTAAATTTTTAACGTAAGCTATGTTTTACCTTTGAACAAATTCCATTTTTTCCACTAATAAAGTCAACATTTATAAAGAAAGTCAATATTGCATATTTACCTATTAATCAGATAAACATTTATTAATTTTAAGAAGCATTATTTAATGTCATTTCACCTTCTTCCCTCTCCACTCTGCCAAAGCATTCTAATTGTCTGTTGCTTATCAAATCTAGGAGTCATTTCTCTTTTGGACAAGGTCACTCTGCTAGTAATTAAGGAAAAGTTGTAGAAACAGTTTGTCTGTTTATCTGAGTTAAATATATAAATATCTGGAGGTTATTATTTTCTTATAGCTTTCTGAATAAACTGAACAAATGCAAACTGTGTGAGACTACAATTAGTGCTGGCCCTGCCTCAATGAGTATTTTACCAATGACTGTTATGTCTACTGTGGGGATGATTTAAATTAATTTTTATTGAACACATGCTGTTTTTCAGGCACTTCTACTGTATTATTTAAATTAGATGATACAGTAAAAGTGCCTGAAAAACAGCATGAGTCTGTGTTCGAGGGCCAAATTAAGATCTATAACTTAAAGTTACAGGGAAAATAATTTCACTGAATATAAAAGAGCAACTTTTTAGTTGTTAGGGCTATTTGAAAATGGAGCAATGTATTTCATGAGGCATAAGAAAGCAGAGTGGTTAAGAACAAGAAGTTTGATGTCAGGCAGACCTATTTGTGTATTCCTAGTCCATCATACATTAATTTCATGACCTTAAAAAAGCTTCTTTTTAGTTCCCTTATCTGTAAAATTAAAAAAAAAAAAGTATCTACTTCATAGTGGGTTATTTTTTTCTCCCTGAGCAGTTAACAACCTTCTCACACTTTCCCTCCTACATAGTATGCCTTCACCAAGTCTGTGTCCACTCTGTTGAGGTGGATATTCTGGTAGAATAGAAGGCAATTTGCTACTAGGGCTGAAAGTCAACTTACTAAGTTTCTTTAACAGAGACAGGTTGAGAGGCAGCTAGAGCATTCTGGGAGTTTTCACTGATGGAGACTCCAGGGTCAAGGCTAGGTTAAGCTTTGATGAGTCTACTGGGAGTCTAGTCAGGGCTTGAAGCTCCTCATAGATCTTTGGGTTTCAGTGGAGGGCAATGCTTTAGGCCCTAAAATTGCTACAAAGTAGTCTGGAAGAACTGTAGAACCAAAAAAGAGTGGGGAAAATCCAACTTCCTTCACAATGTTTTTATGAAGAGTAAAAGAGGTAACACTTTTAAGTGTTTCTAGCACAAAATCTGGCGCACAGTAAGACTTCAAGTGGCACTTTTTAAAAAACACTATTATTATTTTGTCTGTGATCCAAGGAGAATGAGAAACACATGGAATGGAATTAGCTCAGTTGAGCCCACACTAGATCATCAACCCCCAGCTAATCCACAGAGATTAACAAACATATATGTTTGTTGTTTTGAGCCAGTGAGTTTTAAGATGGCTTGTTATTCAGCATTGGCTAACTAATACACGAAGATCACTTTCAGTTCCAACATAATACAATTTCATAGGAGTGTAGTACACCTCTTTGTCTCTCTTATTTGGAAGCTGAATTACAGACACTTCCCAACCATGAAGTGAAGAGTAAAATGTATCAGTTCTCAACACTGAAGTTTATACAATTGCTGTCTCAAGAATCTACACTTGATTACTATTATATTTCCTGTTTCTTTCACAATTCTCTCATAGCTTATCTCTCAGACAGATATTACGTGGCTTATTACCACAAAAAAGCCAGTCTGTATTGCAAGTACACAATGACTTGTCATTCATTTAGAAAGGATTGCTTGGTGTTTCCAAAAATATTGAAACCCACATTCTTAAGCATTTAAACATTAACTCTTATGATCTGTTTCTGCCATTCCTAATGGAAGAAGAGGAGAAATCTTTACAGACTTCTAATAGTCTCCACATCCTCGGAAGTCTAGGAGTTCTCAGTTTAAGACTCTAATTAATTTTAATTATTCATGCTCAATAATCTTTGTTTCATATTTTGAATTTTTAATGTAATCTTAGTTATGTATAAGGAAAATACAAATAATAAATCTTATTTGGGGCTGATAATTCAAATCATTATTTCCCTTTCTTTTTAATTTTGCTCAATTTCAAAAATTATCTCCCTCACAGAAATCAAATAGGTCACTAAAAATAAATAGACCACACAGTTTTATTTTATATTACATGATGGAAAGTATTAGAATACTTTAAACACAATTTTCAATTAAACTTGTGTTTAAACAGTAATTCATTTCTTTATTCCCATAGTAGAGTTTAGGCTATGCTTACACAGTTTAAAGAAACAATAAAGTTTAAGCGGGGCTTCCCAGGTGGTACTAGTGATAAAGAAGCTGCTGCCAATGCAGGAGACCTAAGAGATACTGGTTAGATCCCTGGGTTGGGAAGACCCCCTGGAAGAGGGCATGGCAACCCACTCCAATATTCTTGCCCAGGAACAGAGGAGCCTGGTGGGCTACAGTCCATAGGGTCGCAAAGTCTGACATGACTAAAGTGACTTAGCACTGCTGCTGCTGCTGCTGCTAAGTTGCTTCAGTCGTGTCCAACTCTGTGCGACCCCGTAGATGGCAGCCCACCAGGCTCCGCCATCCCTGGGATTCTCCAGGCAAGAACACTGGAGTGGGTTGATGCACACAAAGTTTAATTAAGTGACAAGTTAGTTTGAAAGAATTAAGTTGTCGAATTGAATTCAGCCTCTTCTTATAAATTGTTTTCTAAGTTTGGTGGAAGAGTAAACTGTTGAGACTCTAAAATTGCTTATGTTGGTCTTTCTATTCAAAAACCCTAGTTTCCCCTACTAATTATTAATTTATAAGTCAAGGGTAACGGGGATAAAAGAATGAACTAAATGGTGATTGCTAAGACTTTTTTTTTTTAGGTTCCTGATATTAATCTCCTCTATCGTCCTTAACAACTCACTGAATATTTATGCCAAAAGATGCTTATTTGGGGGTATTTGGTCATCCTTTCTTTCCTGGGAATTGGTCTTGTCATTGATGGGGTGGATCTCTGACAATCAGGTTTCCTCTACACGAGTTTGATCAATCGGTATAGCTGATTGTAATACAGGCAAGTTCTTAGTTGTAAACAACACCAAACGACTCTGGGATATTTGAAAATAAAAAATAATTATTGAGAGAATTTAGGAATGTTCACAGAATCCCTGAGAAGACCTGAAAAACTGGGCTTGGGAAAAAATGAGCAACAACTAAAGGAGACCATAGCAGGACAGTCAAAGTCATGCTGCAGAAAGAATCTGGGTAACATGTAACTGCTGTCATTGGCCTGTAGTCATCACTGTAACACCAGATATTGGAAGCTGGTACTGGGACTACTGTCACAGAGAACTAGATGCTAGGGTCATTGGTGCCACAGTTATAGAAAAAAATCCAAATTGTTTGTATCACTTGTTTCAAATTCAAAGTTTCAGACAAGAGGATCTGCCTTTTATCAAGTGAGTTCAATTGAAAGGAAAGCTGTAGAAAACTCCATCTGTGCCCCAAGTTCAAGTCACATTATCCAATCCAGTTTTACTGTCGTTATTTATCAATTGGCACAGGAATCAGAAGGGAGAACAATGTGATGAATTGGTACCATAAAGTTCAAAATAATTGAGGCAGTCAGTCATTCTGGGCTGTTCTCTTGAATGACAGAGATGTAAACTAGGGAGCCGTGGAATTTCTACCTACCATGTGGCTGGGAGGCACAGAAAATATATCTGTAGAAAAAGAGAACAAAGCAATTTATACAGAGACTCAGAGTTGAGACACAGAGAAAGTTCTGTTGGCTTTGGTCCCTAGCTGCATTATACTACCCTCGTTGTTTAGTTGCCAGGTTGTGTTTGACTCTTTGTGACCCCATGGACTGCAGCACGCCAGGCTTCCCTGTCCTTCATCACTCCCAGAGCTTGCTCAAACTCACGTCCATTGAGTTGGTGATGCCATCTAATCACCTCGTTCTCTGTCACCCCCTTCTCTTCCTGCCCTCAATCTTTCCCAGCATTAGGGTCTTTTCTAATGAGTCGGCTCTTTGCATCAGGTAACCCTGTAATGTCAGCTTCAGCATCAGTGCTTCCAATGATTTTTTAGGTTGATTTCCTTTAGGATTGACTGGTTTGCTCTCCTTGCTCTCCAAGGGACTCTCAAGAGTCTTCTCTGGCATTGCAGTTCAAAAGCATCAATTCTTCAGTGCTCTGCCTTCCTTATGGTCCAGCTCTCACATCTGTACGTGACTATTGGAAAAACCATGGCTTTGATTATAAGGATCTTTGTCAGTAAAGTGATGTCTCTGCTTTTTAACATGCTGTCTAGGTTTGTCATAGCTTTTCTTCCAAAGAGCAAAAATCTTTTAGTTTCATGGCTGCAGTCCCTGTCTGCAGTGATTTTCAAGTCCAAGAAAATAAAGTCTTTCACTGTTCCCATTTTTTCCCCATCTATTTACCATGAAGTAAATAGTTTTTTGAATGTTGAGTTTTAAGCCAGCTTTTTCATTCTCCTCTTTCACTCTTATCAAGAGGCTCTTTAGTTCCTCTACCATTATTGTGGTATCATCTGCATATCTGAGGTCATTGGTATTTCTTGCAGCATTCTTGATTCTAGCTTGTGATTTATCCAGCCCAGCATTTCGCATGATGTACTCTGCAGAGAAGTTAAACAAGCAGGGTGACAATATACAGCCTTGGGTTCTCAGAAATAGCACTCTGTCTTATACTGTCCTTCAGTTTTGCTTAGGCTAGGTCAAGTTGCTTTTATAATTTACCAAGTATCCTAACCAACATAACTCTCTGAATTTCATTATTCTTAACCATAAATGACAATTTTAACACTTATCCTATGTATCTCATGGAGAGAATAAAATGAGATAACAGAGTCAGAAAGAATCACAAACTTTTAAGAGTTCCTTTAATAATATCCCCCATAAATGGTTGTCCAGCCTTTTTCCTTGACAGGAAATCGCTGTTTCTTAAGGCAGTCTGTTCTCTCCTAAGCCATTTTCTTCTAAAGGCTGAACATTCTCAGGTTGTTTAAGTATATGTCAAGATTTCCCTCCATCAGAGTGCCTACAATGACCAGGTTTGGATATACAAGTTGAAGAGAGAAAAAAATTTTGATTAAGGTCTACATCATTGAAAAAAAAAAAAGACTTTGTTAATAAGGCCATCAGGCTGTGCATTCACATTTTTACAGTGATTTCAAATTCCCAACAGATAATTTTATGATTAAGAAAAAACAGGAATTCCAGGAATCATAAATTATTATGAATTTTTTATTGTATTTACGGGTTTTTAGATAATGATGAGTGACCATAATAATAAGCAGTGTATCATTTTTTACTAACAGGATTATTCTAAAAGTTTCAGAGGTTTTCTGTAAAAATAAAGAGGAAAAATGTGGGGTTTCCCTGATGGACCAGTGGTTAAGAATCCACCTGTCAATACAGGGGGAAATGGGTTTGATCCCTGGTGTGGGAGGATAACACATGCCAAGGAACAACTAAGCCCATGCACCACAACTACTGAACCCAGGCGTGCTGGAGCCTGCAAGCCACAAGAGAAGCTATTACAATGAGAAGCCTGTATACCTCGAAGAATCAGCCCCTGCTTGCTAAAACCAGAGAAACCATGTATGCAGCAACCAAGACCCGGTGCAGCTAAAAATTAAATAAGCAAATTAATTTATTAATAAAAAGACAAAAAAATACAAAGAGTATATATTTGAATAACATATAACAACGATCTCTACCTCATAATAGAAAAAAATCAAGAAGAGAAAATTAACACTAAACACCCAATGAAGATGACTAAAAAATGAATGTTTCAGTTATCATTCTCAAAACAAATAAACAAAAGTACAGAAAACATAAACTGCCCTGACGATCTTGATCTTTGTTTTGTAACAAATATTCTAGATGTAGAAAATTTTATTTTCCGTTGACTCCCGTTGAATTGTTGAGTGTGTATAAAAGCACCTTGAAATTGAGTATTATAGCACATTAACATCATATAAGCACCTTTATTTTTATTTTGTCCGCTTGCTTTGATTTTTGAAATTGATATTGTTTTAAATAATTCAGATATGAGATTTATTTCTAATACGTTGGACTATCCATTGATGATTGTTGCCTGAATCATTTGTTTCACGAAGGATTGTTCAGTTCAGTCACTCAGTCATGTTTGACTCTTTGCGACCCCATGGACTGAAGCATGCCAGGCTTCCCTGTCCATCACCAACTCCCAGAGTTTACTCAAACTCATGTCTATCAATTCGGTGATGCCATCCAGCCATCTCATCCTCTGTCATCCCCTTCTCCTCCCGCCTTCAATCCTTCCCAGCATCAGGGTCTTTTCCAATGAGTCAGCTCTTTGCATCAGGTGGCCAAAGTATTGGAGTTTCAGCTTCATCATCAGTCCTTCCAATGAATATTCAAGACTGATTTTCTTTAGGATTGACTGGTTGGATCTCCTTGCAGTCCAAGGGACTCTCAAGAGTCTTCTCCAACACCACAGTTCAAAAGCATCAATTCTTCAGCGCTCAGCTTTCTTTATAGTCAAATTCTCACATCCATACATGACTAATTGATAAACAATAGCTTTGACTATATGGACGTTTGTTGGCAAAATGATATCTCTGCTTTTTAATATGCTGTCTAGGTTTGTCATAGCTTTTCTTCCAAGGAGCAAGGGTCTTTTAATTTCTTGCCTGCAGTCACCATCTGCAGTGATTTTGGAGCCCCCCAAAATAAAGTCTCTCACCGTTTCCATTGTTTCCCCACCTATTTGCCATGAAGTGACGGGACTGGATGCCATGATCTTAGTTTTCTGAATGCTGAGTTTTAAGCCAACTTTTTCACTCTCCCCTTTTATTTTCATCAAGAGGCTCTTTACTTCTTTGCTTTCTGCCGTAAGGGTGGTGTCATCTGCATATCTGAGGTTATTGATATTTCTCCCGGCAATCTTGATTCCAGCTTGTGCTTCATCCAGCCTGGCATTTAGCATGATGTACTCTGCATATACAGGGATGTACTCTGCATATACATATACTCTGCATATACAGGCCTCCCTGGTGGCACAGAAGTTAAAGCGTCTGCCTGCAATGCGGGAGACCTGGGCTTGATCCCTGAGTTGGGAAGATCCACTGGAGAAGGAAATGGCAACCCACTCCAATATTCTTGTCTGGAGAATCCCATGGACGGAGGAGCCTGGTGGGCTATAGTCCACAGGGTCGCAAAGAGTCGGACACGACTGAGTGACTTCACTTTCACTTTCACTTTCACATTCACACTGCATATAAGTTAAATGAGCAGGGTGGCAATATACAGCATTGACATACTCCATTCCCGATTTGGAACCACCCTGTTGTTCCATGTCCAGTTCTTACTGTTGTTTCTTGACCTGCGTACAGATTTCTCAGGAGGCAGGTAAAGTGGTCTGGTGTTCCCATCTCCTGAAGAATTTCCCACAGTTTGTTGTGATCCACACAGTCAAAGGCTTTGGCGTAATCAATAAAGCAGAAGTAGATGTTTTTCTGGAACTCTCTTGCTTTTTCTGTGATCCAACAGATGTTGGCAATTTGATCTCTGGTTCCTCTGCGTCTTCTAAATCCATCTTGAACATCTGGAAGTTCACAGTTCACATACTGCTGAAGCCTGGCTTAGAGAGTTTTGAGCATTGCTTTGCTAGTGTGTGAGATGAGTGCAATTGTGTGGTAGTTTGAACATTCTCTGGCATTGTCTTTGGAATTAGAATGAAAACTGACCTTTTCCAGTCCTGTGGCCACTGCTGAGTTTTCCAAATTTGCTGGCATACTGAGTGCGGCACTTTCACAGCATCATCTTTTAGGATTTGAAATAGCTTAACTGGAATTCCATCACTTCCACTAGCTTTGTTTGTAGTGATGCTTCCTAAGGCCCACTTCACTTCACATTCCAGATTGTCTGGCTCTAGGTGAGTGATCACACCATCGTATTATCTGGGTCATGAATATCTTTTTTGTATAGTTCTTCTGTGTTCTTGCCACATCTTCTTTATATCTGCTGCTTCTGTTAGGTCCATTCCATTTCTGTCCTTTATTGTGCCCATCTTTGCATGAAATGTTCCCTTGGTATCTCTAATTTTCTTGAAGAGATCTATAGTCTTTCCCATTCTATTGTTTTCCTCTATTTCTTTCCATTGATCACTGAGGAAGGCTTTCTTATCTCTCCTTGCTATTCTTTGGAACTCTGCATTCGAATGGGTATATCTTTCCTTTTCTCCTTTGCCTTTAGCTTCTCTTCTTTTCTCAGCTATTTGTAAGGCCTCTGCAGACAACCATTGTTAGGTCCTTCCAATTCTGGAAATTTCTTTCATATATTGTAAAAAAACAACTTACCCTCAACAACAGTTTGGTTTTCTGAATTACAATTAAATCAAGAAAGACAGTGAAAGTTCTAATTCTTTTAATTGACAATTTTAGAATAAGCGGTGTGTGCCCTAGTTACTTGAAATAGGGTCTAGTGAATTTTTTTGTTTGTTTATTTTTGTCTCCCTCCTTTGAAGCATGATTAAATGTGTTTCAAACAACAGTATTTATTACTTTTTTTGATTGTCCCATCTTTAGCCAAAGAGACCCTTTGGTTTTGGTTTCAGTCACCTTGTGACACACTTATTTATGATGAATGGATTCCTTTGTTTGTATCACACGACATTTATGTATGTATCCTCCCCAGAGCTGAAGTCAGGCACTCTTCAGAGTGGTCCAGGTGCCTTTTAGTTGGAAATTGTATTAAAAATCCACAATGGATGACTTAAGTTATTTCATTTGTAGTAAAAATGAAAGTTTATACATATAAAGTTTTATTCCAAGGCAATAACTTTAGAACCTAGTATTTATTTAGGTAATAAATAAAACTGTAATTGCCTATTTTATTTTTATTTTAAGCTCACTTTTATATTACTTATGTAAAAGATGTGCATTGTTCACTATAAGTATACCTAAATTGGTTAATAACCATATACCAAGGTTTCATTTTTCCAAATGGCACAATTTATATTAAAAATTTCCCAAAAATATTTGTAATGAAGGATATAAATGAAATCTCAAATGTTTTTATATGTACACAAAAAGAATATCAATTTCATCAGAGTTGCTATAGTAAAAGCCTTGAAAAAACTTTCAGAAATTGGATGGGTTTGACGTTAGCTGTCAAGTTAGAGTTTTAATGTGGAATAAGTGAAGGGCTATAATTTCAAGTATTAGTAAACTCTGGTGTGGGAATGCATGGTATTCAAGTCAATGAAATGCAAAATGCTATCTAGCAGCAATTTTCAAAGTGAGGTCTGAGGACCCTTGGAGTTTTTTGAGACCCTTCTACGGGATTTGCAAGGTCCTTCCTTTTTCAACCAGGAGTTTGATTGAGGGCCAGTTTTCTCCATATCTTAGCTATTACAACATATCACAACAGACTGAATGCAGAATTAAAGTGAGCTTCCAGCTCTGTCATGACAGAGAGTAAACCGACTTGCAAAAAACGTGAAGAAACCCATTTTTCTCACTATTTTTTTTTAAGGTAGTCTCCATTAAAAAATATTCTTTGGGGTAAACAAAATGGGTTTATTATCTTAAAAATGAGTTAATAACCATATATCTACATTTTCTATGTTAATTTTTAATACAGTAAGTAGGGACATATGTAACCAGCACAAACAAAAGCTCTTTAAAGTCCTCATTTTTAAGAATGTAAAGAGAGAATTTCAAAAACATTTATTCTATGATATCTTGCACTATTTGCTTACTAATTGTAAGTATGTATGAATAGGAATGAGCTTCCCAGGTGGTGCTAGCAGTAAAGAACTTGCCAGCCAATGCAGAAGACATAAGAGATGTCAGCCATACGAAGATCCCCTGGAGGAGGGTATGGCATACTACTCCAGTATTCTTGCCTGGAGCAGGCTATGGTCCATAGGGTCACACAGAGCTGGACATGACTGAAGCTATTTAGCACACATGCACGCATGAATAGGAATAGATTTGAAATATAAATATATTCACAGAATTTATAAACTTTATTTCAAGTTAACTTTGCTTAAATATCTCCTTGTGCATTAGACATGCTCTCTAACCACAGTTTAATTTTGTACCTTAGGAATACATGATTCATTTTCTTCCTGATGACATTAATGCTGAATGGAAGGCAACTCCACACAGGAAGTCAAATATCCAGTTTGGAATTTAACCAATGAATTTGAAGAATATGGGATGTTCTGAGGCTTCACCCCATCTTCTTTTTCTTTAAAAGTCTATTTCTTTTTTAAAGACCAGTTTTATGTTCATAGCAAAATAAAGCAGAAACTACAGAGACCCCACACGTGCACAGCCTCCTCAACTATCAACATCTCAGCACCCAAATGGATATTTGTTACAGCTGAGGAACCCACAAAGACACTCACTATCACCCAGTCTGCAGTTTACAACAGGTTCACTCTTGGTGTTATCCATTCCATGGGGTTTGACTAATATATGAGGACATGCATCACCTTGATATCATACAGAATATTTTCACTGCCCTAAACATCCTCTGTGCTCTGCCTATTCGTACCTTCTTCCATCATAACCTTTGTCAACCACAGATCATTTGACTGTCTCCATTGTTTTGCCTTTTCCAGAGTGTCAGATAGTTGGAGTCAAACAGTATACCATAACCTTTTCAGATTACCTCAGCTTCTTTTTTAGAATTTGTATTCATATTTTATTTTTAAATATATTTTTAATTGGAGGATATTTGCTTTACAATGTTGTGTTGATTTCTGCCAGATGACAGTGCAAATCAGCCAAGTAAGTATATATGTATATCCCTAATCTCTTGAGCCTCCCTCCAACCCCACATCTACCCTAACCCCCACACCACCCCTCTAGGTGATCACAGAGCACCTAGCTGAGCTCCCTGTGCTATACAGAGGCTCACTAGCTATCTGATTTACACATGGTAGTGTACATGTGTCAGTGCTACATTCTCAGTTCATCCACCCTTGCCTTCCTCCTTGTCCACAAGGCTGTTCTCTATGTCTGCGTCTCTATTCCTGCCCTGCAAACAGGTTCATGGGTACCATCGCTTCAGTTTCTTAAGTACGTTTGATGACTCTTAGTGACAGGTCAGACTTAGCAACTTTTTGTATGTTTAATTACATGCCATTATAATAAAAACCACACATACTTGTCTTGTTTGTTCACATACATTCCATTTCAGACTGTCAGCTCCTGGTTGCCAGGAACTCCATCTACTTAATTTGTGGTTGTTGCTTAGTTGCTAAGTGGTGTCCAACTCTTTGTGGCCCTATGGACTGTTAGCCCGCCAAGCTCCTCTGTCCACGGGACTTCCCAGGCAGGAATACTGGAGTGGGTTGCCCCCTTCCTTCTCCAGGGGCTTTTCCCCACCCAAAGACTGAACCCGTGTCTCCTGCACTGGCAGTTGGATTCTTAAATCTCTGAGCCACCTGGGAAGACTCAGGAGATTCTCGAAGTTCTAGCTATCAGGTTCATCTAAGTCTCTGAGTAGGTTTTTAAATCTTTAGAATTAGTTTTGAACCCAAAGTACCAGTGTCTTGTCCTTTGATTTATATTGAATGATTTGCACAGATCAGCTTGTCAGTATCCAGGAAGAGAATAAATGGAAAACGTAATTGCAAGTTCCACTTTCTTTGAAGGTTTTAATAACCCAGGTTAGAGTTTGTCATTTGATGGCAAAAGCTTAGGTATGAAATTCCAGTTTCTCCAAAGTAAACCACTTGTTCTGGATCATTCCTTTTCCTGTGCCCACTTTAGTAGAAACAACGCCATAATGAGGCTTCCAGAGGGGAGTGTCCCCATAAGATAGTTTGTCCCCGCAGCTGTGCACTCAAAGCAACTGCTGGGGTCTCGGTTTCCTTGCCTGTAAACAAGGGGAGAGGATGGAGCCACAGTTTCATACATTTTCAACTCTTTGTCTCCCTCTCAACGGATATTGAAGCTGCTCAGTCGTGTCCGACTCTTAGCGACCCCATGGGCTGCCGTCTATGGGGTCGCACAGAGTCGGACACGACTGAAGCGACTTAGCAGCAGCAGCAGTAGCGGATAGTACAGTGCAGAGCTCAGAGCTAGCGCTAAGCAGGAGTTATTTTTGGTCCGCTGAAGATCCAGGCCGGGTTTTGGGCTTCACCCGCGCAGGCATTCGGAAGTGCAGCTTTACCGCCGGGGGCGGAGCTTCGCGTGGCTCCCGCTCGCTGGGGGCGGGGGCGGAGCTTGCCGCCGGCGGAGGGCGGGGTCCGCGCGGGGAAGTCCCTTGGGCTGAGCGGCGCAGCGGGTGCGGAGGGCGGGCGCCGGGAGGCGAGTGGGGGGCTGTGAGGTTGGCAGGGGTGGGCAGGCGCGCTGCTGCCGCCGCCACTTGGTGGTCCCAAGGGCTTAGGACCCTTCCCGGGGAGTTAGCCCCAGAGGGGAAGGGCTTTGCTGGGAGGCGGAGGGCTGCTTGGCCGCGAGTCCTTGGCCGTGATCGCGGGCATGTGTGCGTGCGCGTGTTTATCTGAGGCTCCGCGGGGCAGCGGACCCGGCCCCCTCGGCCCCTTCCTCCTTCCGTTAACTCGGGTAGGAAACCCGAGCCGGGAAAGAGCTACGCCAGGCCCTGAGCCGGCCAGCCGTTCCCCGCCGGGCGGGCGCCCCATATCGCGCCCTCTCTTGTACCCCCGAACAGAGGGGACAGCTCGGGCCCAGAGTCTGGCTGTGAGGAAGCGCTGTGGAGACGCTGGACGTGTCTGGACGTGTTGGGCAGGTGGTGGGAGTTCCTGAGGCTTGAACGTCAGGGTTTTAAAACACGTGTTTGTCATTTCTACTTTTAGGGTTTTGGCCAAATTGGGCGAGGGCACAAAATAACCACTTACCCCTTCTCACCGAGGAAGAAAGGGAGAAAGGGTAAGTAAGGAATGATTAAGGGTGGAAGCATCTAGGACTTTATGCTGAGAGAGAGCGAGCCAGGAAGAGAAGGACTAGATCCAGAACTGCCCTTGCGGAATCTTGGGGCCAAATTCTACCTTTTCAGCAGGAACCTGAGAGGCACCTTCAAGGGTCACAGGCTCCAAGCTCAAAGAGCTTATTTCAGATTTTTCGGAATCTGTAGAGTTACCTGGGAGTTTGACAGCTGGCATGCGTCCCCTTTAGCCACTTCACCTGGCAGAAAACTGCGATTACCCTTAACCTCTCTATGGTTGTCTGTCTTGTGGTTGTTCTGTAGTTGTCTGTTTCAGTCCCTTTAGCTCACTTGACTAATCTCTGAGACTGTAAAATTAAAGCATCATGGCTCTCCGTGATAATTAACACGAAACTCCAAGGATCTTTACGTTTAGAACTCCAAAGCATAAAGTAAACAGCAGCATCACAAGTGTTGACGTTCCTTTCGGATCTTCTCTCGAGCTTATACAGAAAGGTATTTTGGGAGGGAAAAGTGACCAGACTGGGCCTTTTTCTCTTGACTTTCACTTTGATACCCATCCCCCCACCCCCCAGCATTCTCTTCACTACTGAAAAGTTGCCAAACAGCACATTGACCTTTCTGAAAGTTTGCTGTGATTTTCAGGGTGGGCTCTTTAAAAAATTCTTCTCTGGGACTTTTCCATTCCTTCCTGAATCCACCACTCCTTCCTCCCCTCAAATTGGTGAAATTAAACACAACTGTTCTCAGAAGTGTGGAAACACCTTATGCGTCCCTGATGTCCTATGTAAAGAAATGTTTTGAATTAGTTAAAATTCATGTTAGCCACAAGCAAGGAGTTTGTAAGTCACATTCTTGGATGCTTACACAGGAAAACTAGAATGGTCCTCCATGACGTTTTGACATTGGTATCCTGTGTCCTGAACCTGCCTTCTTATTTGTTTGTGCTCAAGTGGTGGATGGCCCCTTAATTTCCTTTATGAAAAAATAGAAAATAGTTGTGTATTTGTGATAGGTTCATTTATTGATTCAATAGATGTTTATCTTTTTTATCAAAGTGCTGAGCACTTTGATGTGAGTAGGATGGGAGGAATGAGCAAAGTATGTTGAAGACGACCATTGGGGTCAGACCTTTTACCAGTTTTCTGTGACTTTACATGTGCTGTGCTGTGCTTAGTCACTCAGTCATGTCTGACTTGCATGCGCATGGACTGTAGCCTGCTAAACTCCTCTGTATATGGAATTCTCCAGGCAGAAATACTGGAGTGGGTAGCCATTTCCTTCTCCAGGGGATCTTCTAAACTGTGGGATCAAACCTGAATCTCCTGTATGCAGGTAGATTCTTTACCATCTGAGGCACAAGGGAAGCCCATAAAGTGGTGTGTATATGTCGTCTTTTTTTTTTTTTTTTTTTGCGCCTGTGTGCAACTTGCAGGATCTTAATTCCCCAACCAGGGATTGAAACCAGGCCTGTGGCAATGGCAGCACCGAGTCCTAACCACTGGACCACCAAGGAATTTCTATAACCTCATTTTTTACATGGACATGAAAGAAAATGTCTTTTTTTTGGGTTACAAAGATTATATAAGGTTAAAACAAAGTTACTTAAATCTTGCAAGAATAGAAAAGGAATGGGTTGGCCAGAAAATTCATTTGGATTGTTCTGTACCATCTTAGGGATATTGCAATAGAAAGTTAATCTCAATCAGTGTCAGATGACTGCTGCTTGATACAATTCTGAGTTTCTGCCTTTTACTTCTATATTCTTGGCTGTTTACCACCGCTCTTTGTTCCATTCCAAATCCTGTGTAAAAATAGCATGCTTTTTATAGTCTATTAGACATGGATGTGAATCTTGATTCTTATTGCTGAATGTATTAGTTCTGCTGCTGCTGCTGTTGTTCAGTTGCCAAGTTGTGTCCGACTCTTTGTGACCCCATGGACTGCAGCACGCCAGGCTTCTCTGTCCTTTACTATCTCCCAGCGTTTGCTCAAACTCATGTCCATTGTATCAGTGATGTTATCTAACCATCTGATCCTCTGCCACACCCTTCTCTTGCCCTCAGTCTTTTCCCAGCAATCTTTCCCAGCTGACGTTCCCAATGAGCCAGCTATTCGTGTCAGGTGGCCAAAGTGTATTGGAGCTTCAGCTTTAGCATCAGTCCTTCCAATGGATATTCAGGGTTGATTTCCTTTAGGGTTACCTGGTTTGATCTCCTTGCTGTCCAAGAGACTCTCAAGAGTCTTCTCTAGCACCACAGTTTTAAAGCATCAATTTTTCGGCACTTAGCTTTCTTTATGGTCCAACCCTCACATCCATACATGACTACTGGAAAAAGCGATAGCTTTGGTTATATGGACCTTTGTGGGCAAAATTATGTCTTTGCTTTTTAATATGCTGTCTAGGTTTGTCATAGCTTTTCTTCTAAGGAGCAAGTGTTATTTAATTTTGTGTCTGGCTGCAGTCACCATCTGCAGTGATTTTGGAGCCCAAGCAAATAAAATCTGCCACTGTTTCTACTCTTTCCACATCTATTTGCCATGAAGTGATGGGACCAGATGCTATGATCTTAGTTTTTTGAATGTTGAGTTTTAAACCAGCTTTTTCACTCTCTTCTTTTACTCTTATCAAGGGGCTCTTTAATTCCTCTTTGCTTTCTGCCATTAGAATGGTATCATCTGCATATCTGAGATTGTTGATATTCCTCCAAGCAATCTTGATTCCAGTTTGTGCTTCATCCATTATACATTCGCATAATGTACTCTGCATATGTTAAATAAGTGGGGTGACAATATACAGCCTTTCCCAATTTTGAACCAGTCTCTTGTTCCATTTCTGATTCTAATTGTGCCTTCCTGAACTGCATATAGGTTTCTCAGGAGATAGGAAACTTCTTTGCCCCTTAACTCTTTGTGTATCAAAACACAACAGTGAGTATATTAAAAAGGAAGTATAAAAACAGTGCCTGGCATACAGATACTGTTGACTTCCCTCCCTGTTTCTCTATCTGGTCACAAAACTTTCTTTTGATCTTGCTTGTGATTATAGAAAGCAGTCTGGTCCTTACTTTCCTAAGGGTGCTAAGCTCTCCAGGTATTTATATTTTCACAGGTAGTACCTGTTCTCTCTGGTCCTCAAATTTCTGGGACAAGGAGCAACACCTGATTCTCCCTATCAGATCACTCCACAGCCCTGAGGAAAGAATGTCAGCTTGAAAAGTAAAGGGGAAAGGTGTCCACCAGGTGTTTTAAAAAGCTCTGACACTGTTTCCAAAGGGAGAAAGACATACTTCCACATTTAGCTTAAAGTTAGGATTTCTATTTCAGAAATGTCTTTGGTTTATAAGAATTACAATAAAAATGCTGATGCTTCACGTCCAAACTGTCATGATTCTGCCAAGTTGTAGGTTTTAACATACAGCTAAGCTGTGTATTTAGTGTAGCTAATGTTGCTCTGGAAGCCGAGAGAGAGACAAGTCCCCAGACATCTGATTTCAGACCAGACATCTGCTTTCACTTTGCTAAGGACTACGTTTTGTCAGTAGATTACAGGCATATCAGCTGTACTGCTATAGTCTGTGGTATTTCTATCATAAGCTCTAGTCTGAAGGGTTTAGTATGATGTTTTATTCAAATGACAGCACACTGTCAATGAGCACCTGGTCAGATAAGCACATTTCCCACAGGTGTCTTCTGGTGTCATTGTTCTTACAAGTTAACAAGGCAAAATGGTTTCTATCCTTACTGATTTTTTTTTTTTTTTTTTGTGGAAGAAAATATTCTTAAGAAAAAGCCTCACTGAAGAACCCCTGGTATTCCCCAAATAAGATTTCAAGACCACTTTTGTCATTTTGAACAGTGTCCTTACAGGATAAAATAAGAGTATGTAGATTTCCAAGCCAGGATCCCAAAACTTTGTTAACTCATTGTGTGCCAATATATGTTTGTGATACTGTAGACTCTAAACCTGGGGGCTTCCATGGCAGCTCACTGATGAAGAATCTGCCTGCCAAGCAGAATCCGTGGAATCTCTGGGTTGAGAAAATCCCCTGGAGAAGGAAATGGCACTCCACTCCAGTATTTTTGTGTGGAAAACCCCTTGGATGGAGGAGCCTGGTGGGCTACAGTCCATGGATCACAAACAGTCAGATATGACTGAGTTATTAAACAACAGCAAGACTCTAACATACACTTACGATAATGTTTTGGAGAATAATGTATTCTGAGTTCCAACGTAGAATGTCTGGACCACATCCCTCTCCATTTTGAGGTGGTCAGGGGTGTAGAAATACCGTGGAGGCTGTCATTACTAGGTTCTTGGGCCAGCTCTGTCATTGCTTAGCTGTGTGACCTTGGACACACATTCCTCATCTGTAAAATGGGGTCATTACTTATTACTGTGAGATTTAGTGTTCTTAACACAATAACTGGTACAGAATAGGTTCCTCAGTAAAGAGCAGTTCCTTTTCATTCCTTTAGGTCCTGGCCATGAGAACAAAGACTCCCCCTCTTATATCTAGGCTTATGGCTCCAGCTGAAGGGAATTACCTTTGGAAGCTGGGCCTTAGTGGGATGGAGAAAGGGGTATAGAGAATCCTGACAAAGGAGAAGACTGGGAACTGAGAGAGGAAGGTGCCAGTCCTTTGCTCAGTCTCTGGACTCAAGTTGATGAATTGCTTGACTCAAAGAAAGAACCACCTTTATCTCTGACCTTTCTGTTAATCTTTTGTCAGCTGCTCCATTGGAGACAGTTAGCTCCTTATTGCCTGCTTAGTCCAATGACAATTTTTTTTCTTTGTCACCTTCATAATTCATGAATAACTATATATTTCTATTTTTTAAAAATGTGTGCGACTTAATAATGTCTGTACTTTCTTAAGATCAGGATTTTTTTTTTTTTTTTAATGCTTAAAGTCCTATTGGGGCTTCCCTTGTTGCTCAGCTGGTAAAGAATCCACCTGCAGTATGGAAGACCTGGGTTTGATCCCTGGGTTGGGAATATCTCCTGGAGAAGTGAAAGGTTACACACTCCAGTATTCTGGCCTGGAGAATTCCATGGACTGTATAGTCCATGGGGTTGCAAAGAGTCGGACACAACTGAGCGACTGTCACTTCACTTGACTTCAAAGTCCAGTTGATCTTGTCCTGTCATTGGTCTGTAGTTCATTAATTTCTTTTCTTCTTTCTTTTTTCTTTTTTTTTATTCTCAGTATGCTGTGTGCCTTGAACTAGTGCTGAGGATATAAAGTTGAAAAGTCACTTTCCTTGACCAAGAAGCTTATAGTCTAGTAGGACAGTAGACATCTTGACCAACAGATGAAACTGTGTGAAACGTGCTCTAGTGGAGATAGGTACACATGCAAAGCATGCCTAGCAGAAGCGCTTGCTGTCTGATGGCAGTGCCAGAGAAGGGCTCTAGCTGTGGTTGTATTTGAGCTAGGTCTTTTTTTTTTTTTTTTTTTTTTTGAGCTAGGTCTTGAAACCTGAGTAGAGTTGGGCAGGGTGACAAGCAGCTCAGAGCATTTCCAGGTGGAGCTAATAGCATGAATAGTCACGTGGATTGTGAGAGCATTGTGTGTTCTGGAACTGTACGTGGGTCATTCTATTAGAGTCTGAAGGGCAAAGTCAGGAGTGAAAGGAGATGCAAGTGGAAAGCTAATCCTGGGTGCATTTGCTATCCCATGCCTTGTAATGAGCTCTGAAGAACTCTGAGTGGAAGATCACCAGGAGTGTAGAGTGCTGGGTAGCTTGGGGTGTTGTGTGATGGGGATGTGTTAAGATTGGGAGCCAGAATGGACAGTGTGATTAGTGTGGATAATATGAGGTTTTGAGCACAGACAAAGGCAGAAGTCATGGTGATGCTCAAAAGTGAGAATGTTTAGGAAAATATTTAGGAAGATGGAGAATTGGCTGGTCTTTGGGATTGTTTGAATGTAAAGGGAATGGGAAAGTGAGCAGCTAGAATGACTGCCAGGTTTCTGGGTTGTGGAGGGATCAGAGCAGAGGAAGCAGTTCTGAGGAGGAAGTTCAGGTTTGAAGACATTGTGTTAACTGTGTTGTGGGGCATATCATTGGTGTGTTGGAGGCATCTCAAAGGCAACTGGATATAGGATCCTGGAGCATCATGAGAGCTGGAGAGAGGCTGGAGATACAGGTTCTGAGTGCTTGCCTTATGGAGAGTAGTTGAAAGCATGGTAAGGATGAAAATGCTCAGAGGAACTGCATGGAAAGAGAAGAAAGGGCTGAATGTAAGTTTTAGAGGATAAACCAAGTTAGGGACAAACCAAGAGAAAGAAAGATACAAGGATGCTAGAGGAGAGTGACTGGATAGGCTAGGAGAAAAGAAAAAGCAAAACTTTTCAAGATTCAGGGCAGAGTTTCACAAAGTCGAATGCAGTTAAAATTTAAATCTACAAATCATCAAATACAATGAAGATTGTAAAGTGCCTGTTAGAAGTCATTGGTTGGAGTGATGGGCTAGACATTGAACTGCCCTGAGTGAAGGGGTGAACAGGAGAAGGGGAGTGAGGAGAGAGTCGACAGGCCTGGGTTTCTCCTTAGAGCTTCTGGCTTCACTGGTCTTTAGTCCAGAATTTTAAAAGCTCTGTTGAAAATACAGTTGCCAGCAATCACTGTTCTTTGTCACACTTTCTTGGGAATGAAAAATCACGTTGTCCCTTTGTTTGCCTCAGTTCAGTTCAATTGCTTAGTCGTGTCCGACTCTTTGTGACCCCATGAATTGCAGCACGCCAGGCCTCCCTGTCCATCACCAACTCCCGGAGTTCACTCAAATTCAGGTCCATTGAGTTGGCGATGCCATCCAGCCATCTCATCCTCTGTCATCCCCTTCTCCTCCTGCCCCCAATCCCTCCCAGCATCATAGTCTTTTCCAATGAGTCAACTCTTCACATCAGGTGGCCAAAGTACTGGAGTTTCAGCTTTAGCATCAGTCCTTCCAATGAACACCCAGGGCTGATCTCCTTTAGAATGGACTGGTTGGATCTCCTTGCAGTCCAAGGGACTCTCAAGAGTCTTCTCCAACACCACAGTTCAAAAGCATCAATGCTTTGGCACTCAGCTTTCTTCACAGTCCAACTCTCACATCCATATATGACTACTGGAAAAAACATAGCCTTGACTAGATGGACCTTTGTTGGAAAAGTAATGTCTCTGCTTCTGAATATGCTATCTAGGTTGGTCATAACTTTCCTTCCAAGGAGTAAGCGTCTTTTAATTTCATGGCTGCAGTCACCATCTGCAGTGATTTTGGAGCCCCAAAAAATAAAGTCTGACACTGTTTCCACATCTATTTCCTATGAAGTGATGGGACCAGATGCCATGATCTTCGTTTTCTGAATGTTGAGCTTTAATCCAACTTTTTCACTCTCCTCTCTCACTTTCATCAAGAGGCTTTTTAGTTCCTCTTCACTTTCTGCCAGTAGGGTGGTGTCATCTGCATATCTGAGGTTATTGATATTTCTCCCAGCAGTCTTGATTCCAGCTTATGCTTCTTCCAGCCCAGTGTTTTTCATGATGTACTCTGCATATAAGTTAAATAAGCAGGGTGACAATATACAGCCTTGATGTACTCCTTTTCCTATTTAGAACCAGTCCGTTGTTCCATGTCCAGTTCTGTTGTTTCCTGACCTGCATACAGGTTTCTCAAGAGGCAGGTCTAATCCTCCCTTAAAAAAAAAAAATCATAATTGATCTTACTTTGAGTATCTCATTTTATCCCATTCATCCTATTCTTTCTTGGGCTAGAGTTCCACCATTGTCTTGTTCTTACCATATTTGGCCTTTTTGCATACATTATTCTCTAATCCAGTTGTATGGGGGGCATGTCCCCTTTCTTTTATTTAAGTTGAAAAATTTCATAAGAGTGTCTACTAGGAGGCCAAGGGGAAAATAACCAAACTAAACATTAAAAAAATCATACCATTCAGCTTTTTAATATCTTCTGTCTTCAAGGCTCTGGATAAACAAAATGTATTAGATGGAAAAGCTGAATAAGATAGGGACCCTACCCTTAAGGAGCTCCTTAAGAGAATAAAAGAATCCAGTAAGTGAAATGTATGTGTAAATAAATGCCTTGTGCACTATATGCTGTTTAGAGGTAGAGTTCAGGGTAAGATGGATGCAAAACAAGAGGTTTCTTTATTTGATGTGATCCGGAAGGGTTCATGGAAGAGATGATAATTTGAGTTAAAACTTGCAGTGGAGTTAAGGTATAGAATGGTGAGGTTCAGGGAGTGGGATAAGGGGAATAAAATATTCCTTGGCTCCATGAAAGCTGTGGAATGGTTTTGACTTTCCCATCTCTTCTTGTTCTGCTTTATTTGTTGCCGGATTTCTTTGTCTTAGGGGATAAGGATATTTTAGCTTACATGGAATTGTTCAGTCATTGTGTCTGACTCTTTGTGACCCCATGGACTGCAGCATGCCAGGCTTCCCTGCCCTTCACTGTCTCCTGGACTTTGCTCAAACTCATATCCATCGAGTCTGTGATGCCAAACAACCATATCATCCTCTGTTCTCCCCTTCTCCTCCTGCCTTCAACCTTTCCCAGCATCAAGGTCTTTTCCAGTGATTTGGCTCTTTGCATCAAAGAGCCAAAGTAATGGAGCTTCAGCTTCAGCATCAGCCTTTCCAATGAATAGTCGGAGTTGATTTCCTTGAGGACTGACTAGTTTGATCTTCTTACCGTCCAGTTCAGTCGCTCAGTTGTGTCCGACTCTTTGCGACCCCATGAATCGCAGCACGCCAGGCCTCCCTGTCCATCACCAACTCCCAGAGTCCACTCAGACTCACATCCATTGAGTCGGTGATGCCATCCAGCCATCTCATCCTCTGTTGTCCCCTTCTCCTGCCCCCAATCCCTCCCAGCATCAGGGTCTTTTCCAATGAGTCAACTCTTCGCATGAGGTGGCCAAAGTACTGGAGTTTCAGCTTTAGCATCATTCCTTCCAAAGAAATCCCAGGGCTGATCTCCTTCAGAATGGACTGGTTGGATCTCCTTGCAGTCCAAGGGACTCTCAAGAGTCTTCTCCAGCACCACAGTAGATCATGGCATCCGGTCCCATCACTTCATGGGAAATAGACAGAGAAACAGTGGAAACAGTGTCAGACTTACTGTCCAAGGAACTCTCAAAAATCTTCTCCAGTACCACAGTTCGAAAGCATCAATTCTTTGATGCTCAGCCTTCTTTATGGTCTAACTCTCACATCCATTCATGATTACTGGACATGTTCTGCTTTATTTGTTGCAAAGTTTTTTTGTCTTAGGGGATAAGGATATTTTAGCTTCCATGGAGAGATACCCACAATTTCTCCCTTCATGGCATAAACTTTCTGTGAATTGATCACCACTGGTTTATTATATGTGTATGTGTGTGTGCTGAGCTGCTTCAATCATGTCAGACTCTTTGCAACCCTATGGACCATAGCCTGCCACACTCTTCTGTCCCTGAGATTCTCCAGGAAAAAATTCTGGAGTGGGTTGCTATGGCCTCCTCCAGGGAATCTTCCCAACCCAGGGATCAAATCCTAGTCTGTTACATCTACCTGCATTGGCAGGTGAGTTCTTTACTGCTAGCATCACCTGGGAAGCCAGTTTTTAATATATTAGATGACTAAAACAGACCAAAGCAATTAAGTCAGAATTTCTGGGGGATGATGTCCAGGTACTGGTAATTTTCAGAGTGCCCTAGACATTCAAGGCAGAGAACCACTGGCTAAAACATGAGGCAGAAGAAAAGTCTAGGATATGGAGCTAAAAAATTGTAGGTTGAATTCTTGCAATTTCTTTTAATAACTATGTGTCCTTATTTGAGTTACTTAGACTTTCCTAAGCCCCATCATCTTTGGAAAATGGGGGTGGTGGTATACCTGTCCTGTCTGTCTTGTAAGATCATGCAAGTCAAAAGGCGCAACTGTGCAAAGGAACATTGCTTGCAGATGCGGTTGTAACAGTGAAATGTTCTGTTCACCTCCTCCGGCGGTAGACAGGCTAAGAGCCAGCCACTATGCCTTGCAAGATAGTAGCCATTTGGTGCATTGGGACTTAAGATTTCACCATCGTGAGCA
Source organism: Bos taurus (assembly GCF_002263795.3). Taxonomy (NCBI): domain Eukaryota; kingdom Metazoa; phylum Chordata; class Mammalia; order Artiodactyla; family Bovidae; genus Bos; species Bos taurus. The sequence goes on from NC_037331.1 coordinate 56,771,951, forward strand.
TTTTGATAATACATTTTACAATGTTTGTGTGATGTTAAAAGTTGGAGACCGAAAGCACAAAATCAAATCCTTAAAAAAAAAACGAGCAGTTGAGCTTTTCTTAGTGTGATATATGAATTCTGTTTAAAATTATACAAATGCATATTGTGATTAAGATTGTATATATATTCATATACAAGTGTATATGAGTGTATAAATATTCTCAATATCAATAATTAATTGTTTAGTGTTAAAATTCTATAAATATGTTAGATTTTTATTCAAAAAATCTGTACCTTGGAAAAAAAAAAACCAGTTCTTTTGGAAGATAGTAACCCCCCCCAAATACCATGTGTGTGCACAGTTGCTTCAGTGGTGTCCGAATCTTTGCAACCCATTGGACTCTATCCCTCCAGGCTCCCCTGTCCATGGGATTCTTGGAGAGTCACAAGTTCAATTATATTGCAGGTCCTGTCATGTCTGTTGAGTTTACGGAGACATGGCGCTGTATCTCTGTGCTGTGGAAAGCCTGGTGTGTTAGTGCCAATCATGTGATCATATAGGAATGATCATTCTTATGGTATTATAAATTATTTTACTTGAGAAGCGGTGTCACTTAATGACAAGGAAATTGAATCTGAAGCCTAGAAACTGCCTTCCAGATGTGACTTAAGTGCTTGCTCCTATGACAGGAGGTGAGCTAGCCTCTCTGAGCCTCCTATGTAAAATCTGGATGCATTAATTCTCTGTTACTTTGTAACGTGTCAAAAATTTAGTGGCTGCAAACTGCAGTAATCGTTTATTATCTCATGGTTTCTGTGGGTCTGCCATTCAGGTGGTTCTTGCTCAGGGTCTTGTGAGGTTGTCATCAGATGTCAGTTAAAGGTAGTTAGTGGAGGACCTGCCTGAGTCTAAAAGATTCTTCCACAGTGGCCTGCTTAGGGGGTTGGCAAGTCAGTGTTGGCAAGTTAGTTTCTCTCCATGAGGAAGTTGGCTTTCCATGGGGCTGTCCCCACTCAGGCTTCCCCAGACTGTGATATGGGAGACCAAGGTCTCTTTGGTGTCTCCCTGCATCTTTACCCTAGTACTTTGTTGATGCTTAATTGGAATTTCCTAAACTGAGGTGGATTGCTGTTGAAGCTCCAGACTTTGTGCCTCCCTTGAAACTTGAGATACAGAAGGCTGATTTTTGCTCAGGTGGTGGTGGTATGGTGATGGTCATGGCTCCTGCCAGAACCACTTTTAAGCCTATCTCATGGGTCCCTGTTTTTGCCCCTGGTGTCCTGAACCTCTTCCAAATGACTCAGGTGTTTGGGGCTTCCAGTGCTCGGCCTGACCGCCTCATAGGTAAACGGAGCAAGCCAGCGAACAGGCAAACAAGCACCCCCACTGTCTTTTCTGTGTGACTGCTTCAAGATCTCCTTGAACTCCTGCTCAACTTGGTAGCTCATAGCATGTTTCTGATATCTGAGATTAAGAATACCCAGAAGATACAAGTGTACATCTTTCTTACACATAATAAATCATCAAAATTTAATCTTTGCTGTTTTATCCAAAAGTTTATTCTGAGAGCTAGGTCTTTGGCACTTTGACACACACACTTCTAGATGTATCTTTCTGTTGAAAAGTGTAGTATTTATGGTTTACTATTGAAAAATCATTTTGCTGTGATTGAAGGACACATTGTCAACACATTATCAGGGTCAAGCTTTGAAATTGTGTTCAGCAAAGACATTTTTTAAAGAAAAGAAATGCTTGTAAGATCATGTTTTGTATTTTAAGGACAATTTAATTTCATGTGATTTTTGCATTATGTAGACAAGTTCAGAGCATCTTAGAATTGTTTCCTCCTCTCTACTCTCTCTCGGGAATTTTTCTGCAGGGATTATTTATCTTCTTAGTCACTACCTGTCTTCTCCATCTGTTGTTTCTATTTAATTTTCCCCCTGTCTTTGGACTTAGTCAACTGATGTCATATATGAGGGTGAGCTGCTTGTGAGGGGCGGAGCAGTATTGGAAGGAGCAGAGGGTATGTAAGGCAGAATATCTCTGAAGGTTAGGGTTGATGGCCAAGGGTACTTTTTCACTAAATAGGTAAATATGGACCACTAAAGCACTGGTGGAAAAGGTTATATTTGCCACAGATATTTTAACCTTAATTTTTAAACTACACTTTATTTGTTTTGGAGTAGTTTCAGATTTATGGCAAAATTGAGAGGAAGTTACAGAGATTTCCCATATACTTCCCATCCCTACACATGCAGAACTTCTCCCATTATCAACCTGACTTTCCAGAATGGTACATTTATTACAGTTGATAAACCTGTGTTGACATGTCATTGCTGATGCCTAATGCTGATAGCTTACATTAGGGCTCCTTCTTGGTGTTATACATTCTGTGGGTGTGGGCAGTGTATAATGTCTTGGACTCACTATGGATTCATCACGCAGAGTAGTTTCACTGCTCTAATAATCCACTGTATTCCACGCATTCATCCCTCTTCCTAACCCCTGGCAACCACAGATTTTGTTATATCTCCATAGTTTTGCCTTTACTAGAACATCATATACTTGGAATCATTGTATATAGTATGTTGCCATTTTGCCTGAATTTTTAGTTTGCCTGGTGTAGCAGATTATTTACAAAGCATTTTGGTATTTTTCCAAAAGCTTATTTGTTTAATAGTTACTTTAATAAGAGTTTTATTAGTGTCAGATGAGGATACTAAAAAACTGTTACTTGGTTTGTTAAATAATAACTATTTAGTGTTGCTATTATCAAACAGTAGTTTGAAGCACTTTATAAACTAATTAGCTTGTATTTTTTATGAGTCTCACTTTTCTTCTGGGTAAGAAAAGTACTATAATCTGAACAAATAGGTTGTGAAAATACATTAGAATATTAATAGTTTGAGGCATCTTTGTTGTATATGGTTGCATGGCATTAATACTATAAACAATTTATTCAAAATTTTATTTTGAAATTAAAAATAGGAATTAAATGTAAATTTCTAGACATTAAACTGGTGATATATAGTGAAAAGAATATGGAATATGGAAGACTTTTATTCAAATGCTAGCTCTACTGTTATCTATGTGAACATGAACTTTTGGTCTCTGAATTTCGTTTTCCTTTTGGGAAAGTGGAGATAAAATATACTTCATTGGTTAATTTTGAGGACTGTGTATGTAAACTGTTAGTAAGAATCCTATGCAAATTTAAACTTATTACAAAGAAATGTGAAAATTTATTTGGTTAATAAGTCATACTTGGTTACTATTTCCAACTTAATTTTTTTCCCCCAAGTAATCAAGGGAAATAATGATTTAGATTTAAGAAGGCAGTACTGTTGAAAAGATGCTTATTTAACTGTGCCTGAGGGGGAAAAAAAGCCCTGCATTTTTTATCTGAATTTGTCTTACTGATAGGCCTGCTTATTTTTTCTTAACGAAAGGTATACACTTTGGGGTATTCTGCTTGTGTACTTGGCTCCCGATCATATTTATTACCTAACTGTCAGCTTGAAATGTTAGTCCTTCTTGCAAAAGCATGAGTTATAGTGCCACATTCTGTACAGAGTCAGAGACACATTATTTCTTATTTATTGTGAGAAAAGCTCTTATGACCAGTCTCTTGTGTGGTTAAAGCCACTGGGGCAGAGGAGAGTTTGGTAGAAAGATTCTGGAGTGAGAGAATAAAAATAGTCCCATGAAGTTGAAATCCTGATGCAGCTGGTAAATTTAATATAACCTTAGTTTACAATCAAAACGTCCCTCTTGTTTAATATACATAGAGGTATGGTCAGTGATACTGTGATATTATACAAAACTGTACACTTCTGAGTTTGAGAATGCTTGACAGAGTTTAATTAGTACAAGACAAAAGTGTAATAGTCACTTCTTTGCAGGACAGTTGGCCTCTTTATTATATTGCAATCTCAACTTTTTGTGTCCCTACTAATTTACAGTATTTTAAGAAGATTAATCTGACAAGTGTATGAAATCAGTTGGAGGTAGAAGGAGTAATGAGAAGTAGACCATTTGGGAAGCTGTAATTTGCTTACAAGGTAGTGAGGATTTTCACTGTCATAATTGTGTGAATGGAAAGTAAGAGATGTTCAGAAACCATTAAGAAAAGTATAGTAAAACCTAACTATATTAAAATTATGGATTGCCAAAAATAGATTAAAAAAACTATAAAAAGTGAAAACTGTAACAAAAAGCAAAGACAAACTTGGAAGATTCGCAATCCATACTGTAGAAAAAGGACTAATTTCATATAGATATTAAAAATACCAACAACTCAATGGGGAAAAATCAACAATCAGAGGAGAAATGGGCAAAGATATGAAAGATTAGGAATAGGCAATTCATAAAAGAGAAATGCAAAATAAAACTTCAGTGAGAAACTTTTTTTTAACCTATCAAATTGGCTAACAAAAATTTTTGAAAACGTGAGGAGTTACTGAGGATATGAGGAAATAGACAATACCATTATTGCTAATGGATGTAGGTATTTTTGTAGTTTTTGCTGAGAACAATTTAGAAATAGTTATCAGAACTTAAAATGCACATATTATTTTATCCTTCTAGAATTTAACCCATAAATCTTGTACTTGTGTGAAATAGTATATATGTAAAGATATTCTTGGCAGCAATTTGAAACAAATGCTCATCCTTAGGGGACTGGATAAATTATGATACATGTAGTAGAATATTTAGTAGCTGTTAAAAAGAATAAACCTGCATATATACACTGAAATGTATCAAAAAGGCAAGGTACAGAACAGTGGATATTAATAGGTTACTATTTTGGAGGAGACTAAATTAAGATACATATTTTCTCCTAAATGCATATAAAGTCTCTGGAGGGAATTACAGCAAAATGGAAAATGCCCCTGTGGATTGAAACTCAGATATTGGATAACTGGGATGGGAGTGGCTTTCATTTTCCACTTGTACCCCTTTTTGGATATCCTGAATTTTGTATTATACAAAAAAGAAAAAAATCCTAAAAAGAAGAAATGTGTTCAACTCAAAATATATTTCTATAATACTTATAGCCAACTCTGAAAAATTAGAGAATAGAAAACTAAATTTAAAAAGAAGTTGTTATCCATATATTTGATAGGGATTAATATCTAGAGTATATGAAAAAATTCTTATAACACAACAAAAGCAAACAGTACAATTAAAAATTGAGCAAAGGACTTGAACCATTTCTTGAATAAGATAGATAAGTGACTGATAAGTGACTGATGAGCACATGAAAAACTCAAAATCACTAATCATTAGGGAAATGCACACTTATTAGGATGGCTGTTATTAAAAATAGAAAGTAACAGGTGTTGGTGAGGATGTAGAGCAATTGGAAACCTTGTATACTGTTAATGAGAATGTGAAATGCTGCAGCTGCTTTGGAAAACAGTTCCTTGAAAAAATGAAAGTAGTGTTTCCGTTGTTGTTCAGTTGCTTAGTCATGTCTGACTCTTTGGAACCCCAAGGATTGCAGCATACCAGGCTTCCTTGTCCTTTGCTATCTCCTGGAATTTGCTCAAACTTATGTCTGTTGAGTTGATGATGGCATCCAACCATCTCAGCCTCTGTTGTCCCCTTCTTCTCATACCCTCAGTTGTTCCCAGCATCAGGGTCTTTTCCAGTGAGTCAGCTTTTTACATCAGGTAGCCAAAGTATTAAAGCTTCAGCTTTAGCATCAGTCCTCCTGTTGAATATTCAAGGTTGATTTCCTTGAGGATTGATTGGTTTGATCTCCTTACAGTCCAAAGAACTCTCAAGAATCTTCTCCAGCAGTTCAAAAGCATCAATTCTTTGGTGCTCAGCCTTCTTTACAGTCCAACTCTCATATCCATACATGACTACTGGAAAAACCATAACTTTGACTATATGGACCTTTGTCAGCAAAGTGATGTCTCTGCTTTTTAACATACTGTCTGGGTTTGTCATAGCTGTTTTTCCAAGGAGCAAGGGTGTTTTAATTTCATGGCTGCAGTCACCATCTACAGTGATTTTGGAGCCCACGAAAATAAAGTCTTTCACTGTTTTCCATCTTTTCTCCACCTATTTGCCATGAAGTGATGATACTGGATGCCATGATCTTAGTTCTT